>NC_133821.1:25594848-25894848 GCF_047830755.1 Zonotrichia albicollis
AGTCTCCCATGCAGGAGACTTGTGCCTCACCCACCTCACCACCCTCCCCAACTTGTCCTCCCTTCACTGCTCCTTTCTCTCTTTATGGTCATCACCCAACTGTGAGCTTTGTAACCTCAGTGCATTTATATCCCTGCTCTCCCAGATCTCAAGGGATAAGTTCCTGTCAGTCCCACCCAGAGGGATCATTCTTGTGTGCAATGACTTTCGGGTACGTCATGCAGAACCTCGGTCCAGGATTCTCTGGCCAGAACTGAGACACCATGTTCCCTTCCACCATGTGAAAATGAAAGTAAGCTTGGCCACAGCAAAACCACAGAGCAGTGGTGAAGCCTCCAGTGTTGGTGGAGGTAGAATAAAGCCCACAAATCTTTACTTCAGATTTTTAAGGGGTGCAAAATACATGGATGTGCCTGTCAGCAAGACTTCCAGAAGGACAAAATGTCACGGGGATCCCCACTACGAAAAGCTGCCCTAAGGTCGGTGACACAGGATTTCCGCAAGCTGGTGCTTATCTTGCAGACAGATCTCCTGGGGGGTGAAAAGTCAGACACACACACACAGGTACAGTGAGCACAGCTGTCTGTTGTGGCGCTGTAAGGAACTGCCGGAAACCCACGGAGGAAGATGCAAAAAACCCCCAAAAATGTAAAGGGGAAAGGCGGGAGGGAAGAAGCTGTTTTTCTCAAAGCCTGGCTGCTCTTGCAAGCAGAGTAACATCACAAAAGAGACACGTGGTTAGGCAGGTTCAGACCATGAAATCCTTTTGGAGTTTTGTAGATGGTGAAGTAGAGAGAAAGAAACTTCACTGAACATCTGTGCAGTGGTTAACGTGATGTTTTCAGGAGAGTTCACCCATGAGCAGGCATAGCAGCTTGCTGTGCTGATAAAGCTTATTTCTGCTCTGGAGTTAGGCAAATGTAACACATTAGTAAATGTGACAGAGGCAGAAAGATTAAATAGGAACAGATTGCCTTTACCCTACCTGCTTCACACACTCACGTGGCGACAGAATCTGCATTGAGCATTTTAGAAGCTCTTGAAATTCTGAAGTCAGGTGGCCTGGATAATACTGACTCATTTCTTGTTTAGAAGTTAAGAATGGAATAAAATGGGGTACTTGAGGGCTCAGTTTGGCCCAAAGGAGCTAAGGTTTGTTGCTTGCTCCATGTCTGCATGTCAGGAAGGCACAAAGCAGAGAACAAAACCTCTGAAAGACCTGGAGGAATAATAGCTCCTTCAGTTCAGGGGCTGAGCTGGAAAATGGAGAGTAAAAGAACTAGATTGCATCAAATCAAAAGAAATGGTAATTTTTACTTCCCCCCCCCCCCACTTGTTTTTCTTGGGCGAAATGGGAAAAAACCCCAATGTGTTATTTTGGGTCAGCCCAAATTGCATTTTGAATGTAATATTTTGTTTTGAGGTTAGTCGCCCCTCTTGTTTCTCACACTTTCTTTTATTTCATGTCTTTTTGAGTGGAAAATGCCACTTTAAAATAACAAATCAGAGGGTGGTGCTTAAGAGGCAGTGAAGTAGAATGCTCTGGGATTTTCAAAACAATTTCTTTCAAGAAATGTAGTTATGTATGTATTTCCTCCATAAATTTTTGGGTGAAGTTGAAAATGTTTGTCATGTTTCATTCATATTGGCATATTGGAAACTCCAAAATTGCATGGTTTGGGTTTGTCTTTTTTTTCCTAGGTATTTTAGGGTTTTCTTGTTTAGGTTTTTTTTTTTTGTTTGTTTGCTTGTGGGGTTGTTTGTTTTGGGTTTTTTTTGTTCTTTTTTTGCCTTATTCAATTTCTGCTGAAGGAATTGCCTCTGCAGAAACAACAAAAGGGAGATGTGTAACTTGAGGAATGGGAGATTTCAGGCAACAGGACAGGGCTTACAATAGCACCTGGGGCAGAGGCCAGTGTATGGATGAAGGCAAAAGCATGAGCTTATTTCCCAGCAAAGCTACTGAAGAAACAGCAGTGAGGAAAGAGTTGAGGCAATAGGGGATGGATGTGTATAGCTTTACAGTGTTCAGTTTTAAGTGGCTGTGCCACTGGAGGGCTGATTTTCCATCAGCCAGATCACTGTCACAAGCCTTGCATCCCAGGTTTTCTCAGTTTGCTGGCAGGCCCTAGAGAGGCAGATGTATCAGATCATGGAAGGGATGTTGAGGGCTGGTTTTATTCTTGTGCATCCCATCCCCTGTGGGGGGATCTGCAGGGCTCTCTCCTTTGGTTGGGTTTGCCCTGTTAGGGCTATGGAGAGAGGGAGGTGCTCTCAGAGCTGCTACCCCTCTACTCTAGATGTGGGCTTGCTTGCTCTCCAGGCAGGCTTGGGGTGTATGGAGGAGCAAAATGCCTTGTGCTCACTCCAGATAAGAGAGGTGATGCTGATAGGGGGGAGGGAAACAACCCGAGCAACTGACTGACACAGAATGTGGTTTGCAGCACAAGTGTTTGCCTGACTTGTCAGCGCTGTGAGGCAGGGGCAGGTGGGAGCTGGTCCAGGGGTGCCACACCGCACTGTGATGTCCAGTGGACAGTCAGGTCCCTGAGCTTCTCTTTCCATAGCATCCACTGTGGAGGCAGTAGCCCTTTAAAACCAGATGTAGGGTAACTGGCAGCTTAGGTGACAGGCATTTCCTTCCCAACCAAGAAATAATGCTGTGTGCTTTGACTAGCAGGGGAATTCAGACATTCTGAATTCAAGCCATTTAAAGTTAGAAACACTTTTTTCTGATTTTCCCAGAGCTGGCCAGCTGTGGCCTTCTGTGTTTGCTGCATCATGAGATGCTTTGTAATGAGTGGTGGGGTCTCAGCAGGCCTTATGCTGTCACTGGAACAAAGGAGTGCAGACTTTCTTTATATCCTGGAGGGCATCAAATAATAAGAACAAGAAAAGTTATCCAGCTGTGCTTCAGCTGGACTACTTTTCTCTTTTCATTTTTTCAATCAGTCTTAGTAGACAGCGTGGCTGTCTGACTCACTTGTCTTCTGAGGAGGATAGTTAAAATGTAAATAGAAAACTTGTTTTAAGAAATGGCATGTGCCTAGCATGAAGAAGTAAGAATTACCCCTGCTGGAATAACCTTCCTTTCATTGGGATTATATTAGGGAGGAATTTGGTCTGCTCCTTGGCAGCTCCGTGCACAAGCTGGCCGTTGTTATTAAAATCTAGAAACTCATTCCTAACCTTAGTCACCTCAGGTGATTTGCACTTGAAAAGATCACACAGACTGGTAAATTTGGGAAGGATACTTAAAGGACTAACAACACAAACTGCCTTCTGGCTGGTGAGGGCTGGGGTTACTCAAATTTCTTGGCAGTGCAGGACTATTCATTAATTCAATGTAACCCCCTACAAAGTCCATGTAGAGGTGAAGAATTGCAGGCAAAATCCACTGGCTGGACCCCCAGCTCAGAAGACTGCCTGGAGGTGTCTGTCATGGCTCAAGGTGTCCTGGAGAAGGAAGCCTAAGTATCTGGCTCCGCTGGCCAGTGGGAGATGTGCCTGTGACAGTGCAGCCAGATGTTTGCTGCTCACAGCTTCTCTCCCGTTCCGTGTCACAGTAAGGTGAAAATGGACACAACAAGTGGCTTAAAGAATAGATTTTGAAGAGAGCAGGTCAAGGGATCTGCGGGGCCTGGTGGTGGGAGTGACTTGAGCAGCACAGCTGCAGCTGGAGGAGGATGCGCAGCTCCACCCTCGGAAAGGGCCGCTTGGGAGGCAAAGCCCAGCTCAGCAGGGACCTGGGAAAAATGGGGCTATGAAACAATTTGCCTGCATCTATTGAAGCAAAGCAAGCAGACGGCATGGAGAACAACTCATATGCTAAGCCCATCATACTTGCTGTCATATTTTTTTGTTGGTTTTTTTTCATTGTCGAAACCACTACAGAGAGCAGCACATTTCCAGGAGCCTGGCTCCAGCAAGCAAACTTCCCTGTGGCTTCCTGTCGGCTTGGGGAGGATTCGTGGCTGGGATGTTTTACCTTTTCCGTGCCAACTCAACTGGAGTCATGTCTCAAGATGGTTCTTTGATACCCTGTACAAAGGATTGTTCCTTATGGTGTTTTTGTCACGAAATAATATGTTTCTGCAAAAATTAATCTGATTAAAATACAAAGAATTAGGATGGGGGACTGGATATGTGCAAAGTAGTATTTATGTATCTGTTTCTTTTGTTAATAGATAGGCCTGCCAGTCCCACAAAAACTTAAGCATGCACTTAGTGTTCCCAGTGGCTAATCCCATGAAAGTCTACTCCCAGTGTGTATTCAAGCACACAGGAACATTCGCATACAGCACGGACTGCACGGCCCTAACCCTGATGTGCTGACTTAGAGCTGTCAGCTGTGAATGTTCCCATGTCTGGAGCATATCCTCAGACTGAGGGATGCCTGAGCCCTCACTGTCTGGATCTACAAGGTGTTAAGTAGGACTTGGAAAATGGAGGGCTGGAACGGATAGGCAAGAAGTTACATTTAATGATGTGAAATAACGGAAGAATCCAGGCACAGGATCATTAAATAATGGATTTGGTTGTTCATTATTTACTTCAGCCTTCCTTCTGCCCCTGTGAAGTGCTGATTCCTGTGCTGTCCATCTAAAAATGGCACAGTTGCCATCACTTTTTCCAAAGGGACATTTTTGTTTAATATTTTAAAAGCAGGTCTGACAAATCCACAAGTATCAGTGTTAGGCAGAAGAAGAGAAAGCTCAGAGATAATGCAGTATGTGCATGTAGTAAGGCATGCACCTTATCACTCAGTAAAATTGGTGAATTGCTATCAGTGCCACAACAGCATTCTCAATTGCTCCAAGAACTTGCCATCTTTGATACAAGACCACCAGAATTTTGGTCTGCAATCTGATAAAAACCCAACTGTACCAAAGCAGCAAAGAGATTAAAAGCAAAACAAACAAAGGAAATGGAGGGGGGAAAACTCCAACAAATTAAAAATTGCAAACTAGAATTTCAACTGTATAACAGATTTTATACTAAAAACCCTCACCATATATTCCAGTATCGTTTTGATAGCAGATCCATTGCTCATGTGAGACTGGAGTGACACCAGTCTGTAGGTACTGCTGTGCAATTCTGGGATCTCTAGAGCACTGATGATTGTGAGTTGTTCTTTCTTATAAGGACTCTATGGGCTTGGATACTTGGGAAGATGTGCTGGGTTTGATTTTCAGCATAACCTGAAGCAAAAGTCAGCTTGAGGCTGCCAGATTGTAGCTGGTTTCAGATCAAACCTCTGTGAAAGTAGTGAATTGAGTAGGGTTTCCACTCAAACCATAAATTGGTCTTGATATGCTTGAAACTTTGCCCAGATTTTTTTTTTCTTTTTCTTTTTCCCAAACTTGGCCTGTGTTCTAGCTTTGTAACAAAACCTAAAACAAACATCTCTGGGTTTCGGGTTTAGTTGTGAAAGTTTAACACAGAAACCATTTTCCTCCAGGGGGAAGGGGGATGCTGGCCTGTGTGCTAAGGCTAAGCTTCATTTTTTATTCTTTTGAGAGTGGCAGTGACAGTTTGTATTTTCTCCCTTGAAAGCAGTTGGAAAAGAGGCTTTGGCTCAACTGCTGATATGAAGGACAGAACAGAGAAGGGTGACAATCATATCCCTGCCTGGATCTCCAGCCTGGTTTTCCCATTCTTGGTAGCAACAGGGAGTACATTATTGCAGAAAAGTCGTGCTGTCTGGCAGTGATGCTACTTAACTCAGACCAGAGCAGCTCTGAATCAAGGTCAGTATTTGACAGCATGGAGGCCAAAGATAGCAGGAGGACAGATTTTTGCCTGGCACATGGTAAGATCAACAACTGGGAACCATGCCACCACAAGAGAAGGAGCTGTCAGAAATTGCAGCTTCCAGCTCACGCTGAATTCCCATCTCACTGAGAGTGAGGCTTATTGTGTAAGAAAGCAAGATACTATCCATTAATTGCTGGCAGCATTTTGTCTTTTTGAGAGATAGAAACTTCTGATTCCTCTTGTGTTTCTCCCAGCAAGCTGGGCCTCACTTTTTGTCAAGGAAGACCAAGCTGGCATTGCTCCCCTTGCCCTGGTTGGCATGAGGGAATCCAGGACTCCAGCATTTTCCCATTAGTCTAGGGCATCATGTGGTGTGAAACAGCACTTTTAAAAGTTGATTTTAGTCCACATTCCTAATGTCTACAAGGTCCAACACTTCAGGAGTTACCATTCACCACGCTAAGAAGTTGCTGTTGTCTCTGATGAGCACAGATACTCTGTGTGGTCCTCACAGCTTTTGATCCAGTGGCGTGAATGCCAACATCAGAGTCCTCTCGGTGTGCCTGGCTATAATCACAGGAAGCTCGTTCATTACGCATGTCCTGAAGATATGGAAGTCTTGCCAATCAGCTGGGATGGGAGGGGTAAATTAATCATTTCCTTTTACACTTGTTGATAGAGCAATTCATTCTGTCATGTGAAAATTTGCAAGTGGGGGAAAGTTTCAGTAAACTGTGAGTAAAACCTGAGATTTCAGTCAGATATTGTGGTCCAGCTTTACTGCTGATTTTGTCTTTAATCTTACTTTCCCTGCCTCCTCACAGCAGGGCCTTTCCCAGGATTAAACCACACTTCCCAGAGCTGTCCTTTTGAGTTAGCTGGGACAGGGAATGGACTGAAGACCTAGGGAAGTGCACCTACTGTCCCCATTCAAGGGAGCAGATGAGATCCTGGAGAAAAATGCCTGAGGCAGTACAGCCACTGTTATCTCCAGCCATTAGCAGCAAGAGATCAGGGGCCTCCCATGCTTTCCTCAGAAAGTGGGAAAGAAGTGGCCAGAGCAGTTGGGACAAATTCTTTCTGCCTCTGCCTGTCCCATTGGGCACTGCTGAGCTTTCTTTACTTGCTGCTACAGAAGAATCTAAAATAACACTCCTTTGGCTGCTGCCCTGGATCTCTTCATGAAATGAGGGAAGTAATGTGCATCTTCAGTACTCTGTGTCCTTCTCCTGGCAGCGCCTGACTTCTGCAGCGATATTTTAGCCTCTCCAGAGGCAGCTGCTGAAATATTGTTGAGCATAGCATTGGAAAATAAGTAGAACTGAAGCTGGGTTTTTTTTTGTTTGTTTGGTTTGTTATGGTTTGGGTTTTTTGCTACATCAGGCTTTAAGCTGTTAGTTCTAACAATAACATTTCAAATCATAGTTCAATAATACCACTATGTGTTTTAGGGATGTTGATGTCATGGTGGTTTTAGATGCTTGTCTAGGTCCTACCAATACTGGTGGGGTATTCATATTACACAAAGGGCCTTCACATATTACTCCACAGCCCCTGAGGTCTGCAACCAGGGATCATTAACAAAATGTTACACGTCAAATCCATTTAAACATCTGACACCATCTAGATACAGCAATTATAATATAAAGTGAACACTACCTTTGCACGGCTGCTGTATTAGAAGAACTTGCTGCTTATTTTGCCTGATTGCTCACCTGTTTGCTGCAATATCCTTGTGCTAAGTGCAGACGTCTGCAAAGCTTTTTACACTGGCTCTTTGGTAGGGTGGGACTGGATGTTATTTAAATTGGGGGGGGGAAAGAGCAATTAATGTTTCATGTGATCACAGAGTCACCTTTCAATTACATCAGCAGGAGATAAAACTTGTTAGTTAACTGAAGGGCTGAAACCTCAAGGTAACCAGATGTCATTGGATTTAGAGGATTCAAGAGAAGACGGAACTGTGTGCTACAGGAGCTTTTAGTTTGCCAGGCTTGCATGAGTGTGGTTGCACTTTCCATTTACAAAGCACAGCTATTTTTGGTATTATTAAGTTAGTACAGATGTGAAATGGTCTCTTTTAGACCTTTTCTCCTCAAAGAAGCAATGCTGCTTTATCTATGTTGAGGCAGTGAAAGTGTTATATGCTACCAACATAGCTGTGCACTATGTTAGTTTATGGAGCTGACAAAAGGGTTTTAAGTTAATCCAACTGAATTTGGAGTGCTCTGATACAGAGCTGACCTCTAGCTTCATGTTGATGACAGGCAGCAGACACTGGCACCCTCAAAGGAACCTAGTACTTAGGTGTCTTTAAGCTGATCTAAGTGCTCCTTCTCACACAGGTTGTTCTGGTATGGTGCTTTGGGTATTTACAGTTAAAGCTGTCATTGGGCAAAACATCACCCTGGGCTTGCAAAGAGCTTGCCAAATCAGGTAGTACCAGCTGGACTGAGCTTGCAGTGAAATGATGAAATGCTGGCTACATGCAAATACCTGTGGGTTGGGTGTCAGTAGCTCTGCTGCTGGAACCTATTGCTGGAAGGCAGTAGCCACAGCTGCTCCTTCAAAATTCAGTGGCCCAAACCTGTATTGATTGTGACAAATTTGTTGGTTTCTGCTCTTGCTCTGGTTCCTCAATGCAGCTTCTGCTCTTCAGCTCCTGCTTTCTTTCTGAGAAGATCATGTCTCATCAGAAAGACAGACACTGCTCTGGCTTTCAGCTATGCAATTTTGGCCCCCAAATGAAGTGATTCTCTGCTGCTGTAATTGTACCTATGCAACTGACAAAATGTTGTAGCTCAGCCTTCCCTACCTCCTCATGGCACTGCCACACAAACCACTGTGTTAGCAAAACAAATGGCAAAGTTATGGAAGAAAGCTTGAGCTGAACTAATGGCAGATTGCTGCTAGAAGAGGACAGTATATCCCCTCTTGCTCTGCGTGCCCCTGATCTGCCCTAAACTGTGACTGTTCTCCTCCTCCCATTGTGCCAGTCTTCAGCCTGTTTGGGATCCTTCAGTTGAAAGCACTGAACCAAGGTCTTGATAAAAACGACAACTAAAGTGAAAAAGAAAAAAACTAAATCCACACACTCACAAAAAGGAGATTTTTGGACTGGACAGAAGAGAGTGGAGTCTAGTACAGGGGAGGGGATAGAGTACAGAGTGAAAATGGGATGTTCAGTGAGAATGGAAGTGGGATAAGGAAAAAAAAAACAAGAGGGAGGAGGAAGAGGAGGACACTGAACTGTTATTTAAACCCATCCACTGCATGTAATCTCTCTTCCTGTAGCCCAAGTCTCAAGGCAGGAGACCTGTTCTCTGCCTTGTATCTTTGGCAGAAATCTTTACCATTGTTTTTGCTACCAAATGGGTTTGGTAGCAGCAGCAACAGCCAGAGCACCCACCAATGTGCAGAATGTGGGACGCACGTGGCAATTCAGGATCCTCTGCTCTGGATACTGGGATGAAGCTGTTTGCCTCAGCTTACTAAGCACTGCTGCTGGACACACATATGTACAATGACCTGGGAAGAAGCAAGCAGTAAGCTCTGAGGGAGGGAGGAAGTGAGTTGAAATGAATGTAAGAAGCACTGTTTTCAGGCTGCAAGATGTGTAATGACTACTCTGAACAAAAGCTCTCTATCCCAGCAAGGTGTTAATTATATGTCTTGTCTTTCAGGATATGTGTGAACAGGGTCTCTTTGCCCACTGGGAACAATGGGTATAATTATTATTTAGTGGGAAAGAGAGGAAGCCCAGCTGCCCTTAATGCACAGGATCAAATGAAGGCCAATAAAGTGTATGTACACGTGGCCTGCACTCTGTGGCTTAGTGTAACCTACAAAGTTTGCCAGTGTAATTCTAGGGTGTGGAAAGAAACGAACTCCCCCACTGCTGGCAAGGTGCTGGTGTAGACAGAGCTGTGCTGACAGATGAGTGTTTCTGACAGTTTAGCATGTCTGGGTATGTTGGTGGTGTTGCTGTAGGCTGAAACTCCCTTTGGTGGCACAGGCCATGTCTCAGTTAAGGGGATTCAACCCACACCCCTCCAATAGCAGTAGTACAGGCAAGGACAAATAAGTTTCATTTATTTTGGTGTTGTTGTTAGTGCAAGATACCTCCTAGCCCAGGACAATGTTTTTCATGCATTGGTTTGCTGATGTTCTAGGTGTATTATGGGGTACAGCACATGTTTTGAACAGTAGAGCTCTGTGTTTCAGGCTCTGGCTAGGGAATGAAGTCTCTGAGGCTGAAGCAGGAAAGTATTTATGCCAGAAAGTGATGCAGAACTGCACAGGAGGGGGGCAGGGGGCTGCACCATGAAGCTCTTGTAGAGAGAGAGGACAGCTCACTTGAACATGTGCATAAGACACTCTCTGTGTCCTATTGCTCCAGAGCCAAACCAGAACCTAAGTCTCAAAAGTCACCATAAGACTGTCCAGGTAGGGCCTGATACTGCTCTGTTTCAAGCAGTATCTGTTCAGTTCTTCGGAATAGGACATCCCCTCTGCAGAAGAATTCTGTGCACAAAGCTGCCCAGCTCTGCTCCCTGCCACAAACCCTGGATGGTGCTTATCACCTCTTCAGCAGGCTCTTGCTGTAGTGAATTCCTCTGGCTTGCTCATTTGCTCCTTCACTTTGGGAAACAGGAGATTTTCCCCCTCCTGGCTGAGCACAGAAAGTGTGGACCATTTTGTCAAGATCATGCTGGCTCTGATTTCAAGAGTTGACTGTCATCAAGCATCAGTGTCACCAGGGAGCTTTCTGCTAGGTATGGTCCAGAAAACTGCTTGGACTGATCTTGCTAATGACTTATGTGCAGCTGTAGAAGAACATGGAAACCTTCTCTGCCAGAATGCTAGAGGAATTTCTAGGTTTAACCCTCCATGGAGTATCCTGAGCTTTGAATGTGAATAAAAAAGTGAGTTCTGGTAAATGTGATTAATTTTATTAGGAGGAAAAAGGTAAGAAAGTTAGCATTAAATTTATTCAAAAGTACAATAAGTGTTGGTTGGAAAAAAGCATAGAGACCTCATTATGGATAACTTAAACAACCATAGATAATCAAAATGTGAGAGTGCAAACATAAAGCATAGATCTTTCTGCTACCTCCTCAAAGCACAAGGACTGCAGAAAAAGGTGCTTTAACCAAAGTTTTTTTCCCTCTGCTAAAAGCATGCTTTTCCTGAAGAGATGCTATGCATAAAGAAGAAATCATGCTAAAGGCATAATTTTGTTTTCCAAGTCAATGTTTCATTTGCCTCCTCTTAGAATATACTTTTCTTTGCTTATAATCTTGGCATGGCTGTACATATTTTCTATTCTCTTCAGGGGTGGTTTGCTTTGTTGTCATAGCAATGCCTTCTAACTCCTGCACTCACCAGTTTCTTTTCAGGTTCCTGCAGGCTGCAACCAGTCCCTCATTGTGATGATCACATCTCCTAACAGCTTTAACGCCTCTTTTTTTATCTCCTAACTATAGGCACATTCAGAAGCACGATTCCAAAGAATTCTGGCCCAAACAGGTTTTCAGCTTGAAGTTGGGGAAAAAAAAAAAAGTGCAATAATATTGCTTCTATCTGTTTGGGGTTTTCATTGTTCTGCTGATGATCTAATATTTCAACATTTTTATTCATTCATCTTCTTTCTTGGATGTGAGCTATAATTGCCTTGGTGATCTGGCCATTGGAGATGAGATTCACCAGGCTGGAGAGGTCCTGGTTGACTGGAAGCTGGCTAATGTTGTCCCAGTTTTCAAACAAGTGCAATTAGGATGACTCTGGAAATTATAAGCCTGTCAGACTCACTTCAGTGACTGGTAAATTATGGAGAAGATTATTGAGGGAGGTATTGAAAAGCACCTGAAGGACAAGACAGTCACTGGTGACAGCCAGCATAGCTTCAAGTCCTGCTTATCAAACCTGATTTCCACCCAGCTGATCAAGAGACGCCAGTTGTTGTTGTGCTTTTGGATTCCAGTAAAGCTTTTGATACTGTCTCTCATGGGATCCTTCTGGACAAAATGTTCATCCCTCAGCTGGATAAACACATCCTGGGATGGGTGAGCTCACGGCTAGGGCACAAAGGGTTACAGTGAACGGGGTGACATCAGACTGGGGACCTGTCACTACTGGGGCTCTGCAGGGCTCCATCCTTGGCCCTGTGCTCCTCAACATCTCCATAAATGGCCTGGACACAGGACTGGAGGGACACTGAGCCAGTTCACAGACAGTACACAAGGGAGAGGAGCTGTTGGCTCCCTCCAAGTCAGGGAGATGCTGCAGAGAGACCTCAGCAAATGACAGGACTGGGCAATCACCAACCATGTGAAGTTTAACAAGGGCAAGTGGCAAATTCTGCACCTGGGATGGGGCAGCCCTGGATGTACAGCCTGGGGAATGAGAGGCTGGAGAGCAGAGCCATGGAAAGGGACCTGGGGATCCTGGTCCATGGCAAGGTGAACATGAGCCAGCAGTGCCCTGGCAGCCAGGAGAGTGACCTGTGTCCTGGGGACATCAGGGACAGCAGCCCCAGCCAGGCAAGGGAGGGGATTGTCCCGCTCTGCTCTGCACTGGGGCAGCCTCACCTGGAGTGCTGGGGACAGCTTTGGGTGCCATGGTATAAAAAAGAGGGTCCAAAGGAGGGCTACTAAAAGAGAGTCTAAAAGGAGGGGAAGCCATATGAGGAGTGGCTGAGGTCACTTGGTCTGTTCAGCCTGGAGAAGACTGAAAGGAGATCTCATTGCAATGTACAAATTCCTTGTGGGGGGCAGCAGAGGGACAGTGCCAATGATAGGACCCCAGGGAACAGCATGAAACTGAGTTGGGCAAAGTTTGGATTGGATATTAGAAAAAGGTTCTTCACCCAAAGGGCTGAGCATTGGAACAGGCTCTCTGGGGAAGTAGTCACAGCACTGACCCTGTCTGAGTTCAAGAAGCATTTGGATGATTCTCTCAGGCATGTTGTATGATTCTTGAGACTGTCCTGTGCAGGGAAAGGAGTTGAAATTTGATGATTTTTGTGGGTCCCTTCCAACTCAGGATATTCTGTGATTCTGTGATTTTGTGATCAGTGTGGCTTTAGGACTGTTTTTCCCTAGCCTGTGATCGCAGTGGCAATGTGAAGCTGGGACCAGGCCAGCTCAAACAAAATTGTCCCCTTTTCTTGTGCAGTCTTGCTCAACATCTTTCCTTAAGCAGAGCTCCACTTTTAAAGACTCATGTCTTGCCCTTGTGTCCAGCTGGACCCTGAGCAGCTACTGAGGCAAAGCTCTGCAGTCAGTAACTGCTGAGCCAGGCAAGAAAGAGTTAAATCTACAGGAGTGAGGGAGGCTGGATGAATTCCTTAAACTCCCTCCCTTCATCCAGAACATTCATTTACTATGAAGCAGATATTAGATATCCAGCAGATATTGCTGGACATGGGCAAAGTGGGATGGGGTAAGAAGACAAGTCTGCACTCAGTCATTGTGCCTAGCTTTGCTGTGGGGTCCTCTGTCCTTGAACAAGTCAGTCCTTCCATCCTGCACATCAGCACACCCCAGGCAAAAGAGAAAACACTTTCTACATGTTCAAGTGGGAGGGAAAAACCTTTCCAAGCCCATCCAGGCTTAGTGTCACATGGGAAGGATGATAACAGATACTATGTAGAGAGAGCACAGACTTTCCTTGTAATTTCTGCCCTTCATGGGAGACCAGGAGCAGGCAGACCTGTGGGTTTGAAGGTCCTGCTCAGCAGCTGCTCTGAACTAAGGCAGGCGTGCTACTGTGAGCAGCACACCTCAATTTAGGCTGAAGTCTGACATCCTTGTTATACCTCCAGTGTGTTGTGCAGCTGCTGGTTTTATATGTATATGGGAAACACTTTCAACAGGATGGGGTGATTCCACCGTCTCCCACTGCACAGTTCTCCCACACTTTCTTGATGTGGATCTGCAAGGGTACACGAGGGTTCCAAAGTAGCTGTCCAAAGGAGCCATAGCATATATGCTCGCCCCCAAATATTTTCTTGAGACAGATTATTACAGGCTTGCATTTCCACCCTCACCACACAAAATACAAATCACAGAACAGAGAAGGCTCCTGCTCCAAAGAGCTTTGTTCATTGCACAGTGGCTGTGTGAGGTTGCTGGCTACACCTTTGTTGCTGTTGGAATTAGTTTCAATATGAATCAATACAACTTTTTTTTGGTGCAGCAGGCACATATGTTATACAATTGAAAGCAATTTTAAAGGAACTTGTGCTTTAATGAAACTCCTCTCCCATTTTGGTTCCAGTGACTGCCAATGATCAGGAAGGATCATTGGTTTTTTGCTGTCCTTGTAAACATTACATTCAGTTTAGATTGTTGTTGTTGTTGTTGTTTTTAAATCAAAGATGTTAGGTTTTTTATTTTTTATTTTTTTCCCAAAGTAGGAATATTTATCTTTGAACCCTCCAACAGCTTTGGAATGCAGCCTCCACACAGACTTTAATAGCAAAACCCACTTCTTCTGACTCAGGGACCATTTGATGAAATGTCTAGAGAAGCAAAAAGCAGCAACAAAAAAAGCTTTACACAGATGCTTCCCTGTGACTAACAGAACGTCCACCCAAAGCAGAGAGAGTATAAGTATGCTTGTCATACGTGGGTGTATTTTTCCCATACATTCATTTTTAAAGTTATGCAGTAGAGCACTATAAAATTATAGTTTTACAAATAAGCATTATTTGACCGTCACTGGGCTGAGCCGATGACTCACTCTGTGACCTCCCTGCAAGTCATTTGATTTTCTTGTTCCTCAGTAAAACTATGTGGGAAACAGGCTGAAAAAAGAAAAAAAAAAGACAAACCCAGAAGGCATTCCTGACAGTATGTTCCCTACCTAAGCTTTGTGTGTTGACTGGAAACACAACACTTGAAATAAGAACTTTACAGCTGCTGGCTTGGTGTCTGTGTCCAGCCCTGCAGGAATTGTGGGTGACCAATGTCTCTGAAAAGCATGCTCTGAAAATGGGTTGTGGTGTCTGACCTATCCTAAAACATTAGCAGCAGAAGACTTGCAGGCAGCTGCCAGTATCATTATTGTGTCCCACCAATCTCATTATAGTGTCCCATTGTCATTGTGGTGTGAGCTGGGTCCTTTACCAACTGTCTCCAGAAGTACTGGGAAACATTGGGCTTACAATACAGAGCTTACAGGCTGTAGTGCATCTGTCCACATCTCAGTCTTCGTGGTTTACCTCCCAGTATTAGATTTCAATTTGACCTGAAAGCTACATGTTTGCACATAAACACCTTGTATAAACACTTAAAAAAAAAAATATAGTCTCATTATGTCTAGAAAGCAGCATAATTGTTTAGTGTTTCCAAGACCCAAACTATTAATTAGTCCTACCTGTGCATTATTACCAGCATTTTGAACACTTCCTTGTTGTTTAAAAGTGTTGGGGTGAATCTCAAAGAATTATGAGATAGATCTGGTTTCAAAGACCTCATGCTTGCTGGCTAATCTGGGTGCCTTGTCTGGATTTTCCTTTAAAGCATATCTATGCCAGGTTTTTGAAGTCCTCTTTGGAGAGGATGGCAAGAAGGAGAAAATAACTTTCTTTAATGACACTGGGGACCGCATGAAACCTCCTGGTTCCAGGACCTGGGACTTAAAGGGGGAGGCTTGGAAAGGCCTGTTGATTTTGTCTCTGTCTTTGTTTTACATATGTTTCTAGTTTATTTTCCTGTTGCTATTCATTGCTTCTTCGGTTTGCTTTCATTTTGCTTTTCCCTCAGTTTCCAATTGAGGGTCCTTTATCTATTCTAAAGAGGACACAGTAGTTATCTTAAAAAGAAATCTCATTAACTTTATTTTCACTCCTTCTTTCTGGTTGCCAGTTATGTGAACCCCTCCTCTCAACCTGCTGTCTAGTGTAATTGCTACCTTGGAACACCAATGTTAAGCTCTCCACATATATAAAGGGACTTACGAGGTGTCAACTCTGAAGCATCTATACCATACCTTGAAGGCACAAGCTTACTTTGGGGCTGACTCATGACTGACAAACCAAATCTACTGGATTTAAGTGCCACAGCCAAAGAAATAATTGCCCTTGTTAATTTGGATTGCCTGTCCATCAGGCACTGGCAGGGTTGGAGAGTTGCTCTTGCTCCTCTCTCTTCAGGCCAAATTCAAGCTCTGCCATTTGGATGATGTATCTGCCGAGGGTAGGAGAACCAAGTGAGCAAAGCCAGCATTTCCCTTTGCAGCTGTCTTGCTAGCAGGATTATCTTGCTGGCCCCTGATGCTGTAGCTGTTCTGGTCCTTGCTCATTGTGGTCAGCTGCCTGGGACAAGACAGGGATGTGGGCTGTGGGATGTGTTTGATCTACAAAAGGATTTGCACGATGGACAAACCTGCCAAGCAATGGAGCCATGAAGCAACAGTGAAATCAGCCCCAGGAGGGTGACTCCTCTCTCTTCTGAGGATGTACGTCGCTGAAGCTGAGTCACAGTCCCAGCCATTTGAAAGGATGTGGGGCTGGAATGAAATATAGCAACAATTAACAAAAGCAAAATCTACTAAATAAGAGCTTCCTCCATTTCATTTTCCTTATGGATGTTACTGATTCATCACTCTAGCAATCCTGGCTCCCACCCAGGATGCAAAGGGCATAATATAGGTTGTCTGGAGGCAGTGGCTATGAATGATAAGGAAGGCTTCTTGTATGTATCCTGCCCAAAATGCTTATGTAGAACAGCAAAATGTATCACAGGGAAAGAATCATGCCTGTTTGGATTGCTGTGCTATTTGAAGGTGGCTATTACCAAGTGGGTAGTATCAGTCACTGTGAGTAGCTGTTCTGGGAGCAGATGATGCAGTGAAAGCTGCTTCCTATGCATCTTTATCCCATGCCTCTGTACACACAACCCTTTAAATACAGCTTCCTGCAGTGACTTGCACAGCCCCACAGCACCTTCTGTTCCCTCATCTTATGAGTCCCACCTGCTTTCCTGTGCCGCAGTGCCAGCTGGCCAGGCAGCAGACGCTGGCAGTGGGAAAGCTCCAGTAACCAGTGTGGAGGCAGGCTGGTGTGTGCTTGCTGCTGGGTTACCCCATCAGCCAAATGGGTGACTCTGGAGTTACAGAGCCTTTCCTGAAACAAGGGCAATAATTTGGGTGTCTCTTCTCAGCTCAGTTCTGATTTTCATTAGGCTTGGTGAGGCGGCAAAGATATTATTTTCCTCCCTCTCTGCCAAATTTAGCTGGAATTGGCCAACAGGTTTAAAAGCATTTGAATGGAGGAGGAGGGTGGGAAAGGAGAAGAAAACAGACAGAAGGATCACATAAGCCTCATTTCAGCAGGCTAAGAAAAAAATAGAGTTTAGCTTCTAGTTATTACATGTCTTTGATTTGTCTTCAATGCTTGAATGCAAAGAGAGATGATTTTTATCCAAACCAGTAAATAAACAGTTGTCATCACTACTTGGGGGATGGTTTTTCTGGTTACCTGTGAGTGAAAGGAAGAAGGAAAAATCTTGATACTTATATATTTGGAAGTGGAAAGTGGAGGAGTAGAAAAGATTATGAGCAAACAGAGGGGGCAATGGTGATCACATACGGTGAAAATAATTTTCACCATGGTAACAAAAAACAAGCTCCCCTAAGGATGCACTTGGACCAACAGAACCAATGTAAGCAAAGGTAGCATTGAAGTATGTTTTGTTTAGAACATAATTCATGGCAGCTTCAATGAAATTCTTAATGAAGTATGATATTTTCCCCTTAAAAATCACCTTTTGAAGATGGAAGCTGTTAAACTCTTTTAATCTTCACTTCCAATGTTTGCCAGCAAAATCTGATCCAGGAAGTCAATTAGAAAGAATTCTCCTGTGTGCCAGGTTTAATTATCTCGTTGTTGTGCATTGAATCACTATGTAACTCTACTCTTTAACTTCCTGCACAGAGTTTAGGATTATTAAACCTTATTTTACAGAGGTATCAAACAAATACTGGAACATATGAAGCCAGTATCATTGTGTCTGTCTTGTAAAGGGTGAGGGATTCATGGATTTAAATAGATCCTTAGAGAAAACTTCCCCCCTCAGCACTTATGATTTGCTGGTGAATACAATCATGTGTAAGCAGAATCTTTGCTTGTATCTTGTGTGGAAGAAGCTACTCATGAAAAAAAGAGTGAATCTAAACCCTAGAGTCTGTGTCTTCCTACTCTAAACCAGCTGTCTAAAAGGAAATGGTCAAAGTCTTGTCAACCATTAAGAAAGAATTTGTTTACCAGATGTTCATAATAATCCTGTGAGTATAAAAAAAATAGAGAAATCTGACTCCTTACTAAGGACCAGGGCTTGCCACTCCTGTTTCATTGACATCAGCAAGACTCCTCATGTCACAGAGGGCAAATATTTTTGTGAGAGCAGATTCCTGCTCTGAACCCTCCTATGTCATTTACATACATGTCATCATTTCAGGATTGCTCAGAGGCTGCTGTGGGTGACCTCCTCCTTCCCATCTCCCGCACACTAATGTCACGTGTGTGTAAGCTCTCAGCCTCAGAACCTGAATACCAGCTTGTGTGGTCTGGGCTGGATCTAGATGTTATGTGTGGCTGGGACAGGAGATGTCCTCCAGGATCACCAAAACATCTTTAGAGAAAGGTTAGTGGTACATTTGAAAAGGGTCATTCAGTTTGAGAAGCTACCCAAGTAGGAAGTAACTTGGAAGTAACTTGGAAATAACTTGGAAGTTTGGGAGAGTGACAGCCTAGAAGAACACTCATCCTTTATCCACTCAGTTGGATCTATGGAAAGATAATAGTGCTGTTATTTTAATGGAGTTGTCAATTAAAGGGCTTCAAGGAACATCCACTGACTGGGCTCAGCCCACTAATTCAGACTGCTTGGGCTGGGCTGCCTGATTGTGCCTGAAGTGGTGTAGGCAGTACTTAGATAAGGTGATCCCACCTGGAGAGTCGGGAAGCTGATAAACCTCCAGCAAATGGGAGCTGACAAGTAAGTGGGAGTGGACACATCTCCCAGCAGAGCAGTTGTTGCCTTCCCAGCCAGGTCTTTTAGTCCTGACTTGCAACTTTTATCCAAGGGTCAATTGAAAAGGAGCAGGGGCTGCTGAGCCTTGCAAGAGACCTGTTTTAGGATGCAATGTTTGTATTCTCAGTTGGTTGGAGCATGGTGTCATAACAATGTCAAGGTCACGAGTTTGATGTCCTTATGGACCATTCACTTAAGAGTTGGACTTGGTGATCCTTCTGTGTCCTTTCCAACTCCAATACTTTGTGATTTCTGTGACATAGTCACTTTTGGAGGGTTGCTTGGCCCATATGGGGGTTCAGTAGAGATAGTAACTTTAACTCAGAGAGCAGATGCTGATGCACTCTGCTAACAATAGGAAACATCAAGAATCCTCTTAGGCTGCTGGATTTTGGAGATTTTCACTGCACAGAAGATGCAGTGCAAAGTAAGTTGGGCTAAAGGATACTGGTGTCACAGGAGTAGAGCAGAAAGATTGGGCTAAAGGATATTCGTGTCACAGGAACAGAGCAGAAGGACTGGGCTAAAGGATACTGGTGTCACAGGAATAGAGCAGAAAGATTGAGGTGTTTGTGTTTCCCACAGCTCAGTCCTGGGGCCAGTCCTGTTTAGCTAGTATCTTTATAGACAACCTGAAAGGAGGCTCTAGCAAGGTGGGGGTTGGCCTCTTCTCCCACCTAACAAGTAACAGGATGAGAGGAGATGACCTCAAGTTGTGCCACTGGAGGTTTAGGCTGGATATTAGAAAACATTTCTTCACCAAAACGGTTGTCAAAGACTCATACAGGCTGCCCAAGGACGTAGCAGAGTCACCATCCCTGGAAGTACTGTGGATGTGACACTTGGGGACATGCTTTAGAGGTGGACTTGACACTATTAATGGTTCGACTTGATGATCTTAGAGGTCTTTTTCAACCTAAAGGACTCTATGATTCCACGAGGTCATGGATCTACGCGGCGCAGAAGCGGCCGCCGCCTCCGCCTCAGCCATGGCCGGCCGCGGCCCTCGAGAGGCTCCGCGACATGGCGGTCGCGGCGCTGCGGCGCCTTCCCGCGTCAGCCGCCGGCAGGCGGGCCTCAGCAGCTCCCGGGCCTCGGAGAGCCGCCCCCCGCCGCTCTCGGCTCTCGGACCTCCCGGCTCTCGCCTCGGGCGCGGTGACGGCCCCGGCCCCGCGGGGGTCTCCGGCGGCCCCGGCCCGGCCCTGCCTGAGGGGAGGGCGACATCTTGTGGCGTGTGGCGCGGCCGTCGGGGCGGCCCCGGGGCGGGCTGAGGGCCGAGGGCGGAGGGCCCGGCCGCCATCGTGGCTCCCCGCCCTGCCCCGCTCTGACTGGGGGCTTCCTGCGGTGATTCCCCACAGGTGTCTCCGAGCCACTGGTGGGAATCAGAGTTGCAAGGTTGGAAGAGACCTTCAAGATCATCAAGTCCTATCATCAACGCAGCACCACCATAATCACCTCTAAACACCACCATAATCACCTCTAAACTGTATTGCGTGAGTGCCACGTCCGGGTGCCTCTTGAACATTTCCAGAGACGGTGACTCCATCACCTCCCCAGGGAACTTATTGCAATGCCAAATCACTCTTCCAGTGATTCCACCCCCCCCCCCCCCAATACCTAATCTGACCCTTCCCTGGCATAATTTAAGGCCATTTTCTCTCATTCTGAGACATGACAGAAAAGATGAACCCCCACTTCACTAGAGTCTCCCTTCAGGGAGTTAGAGGGGGTTAAGGTCACCCCTGAACCTCCTTTTTTCCAGGTTAAACAAACGCTGTTCCTTCAGCTGATCCTCTTAGAACTTTTTTTTTTTTTTCCAGATACTTTACCAGGTCCTTTGCCCTTTTCTGATTTCTTTCCAGCACCTCAGTGTCCTTCCTGAATTGAGGGGCCCAGAACTGGACACAGGGCTTGACATGTGGCCTCCCCAGTGCCAAGTACAGCAGGGCGATCACTGCCCTGGTCCTGCTGGTCACACTATTCCCAATACAGCTCAGGGTGCTATTGTCCTTCTTGGCTCCCTGAGCATATTTCTGGCTTGTATTCAGCCACCTGTCAAACAGCACCCCCAAGTCTCTTTCTCCTAAACAGCTCTCAAGCTGCTCTTTTGCCAGCCTGTCTCGCTGGGTGGGGTTGTTGCAACCCAAATGCAGGGCCTGGCGCATGGCCTTGTTGAAGCTCCTCCAGCCATTTTCAGTCTGTCTATCCAGCCTCTGCAGAGCTTTCCTGCCCTCCAGCAGATCAACACTCTCAACCAACATGTGTCCTCTGCAAACTTACTCAGGATGCATTCAACCCAAATAATTGACAAAGATGTTAAACAGGACCATCCTCAATACTGGGCACCGAGGAACAGCAATACTGAATCCTGGGAATCATTTCACCCAAGTCTAGTATGAAATCGCCCTAGCTTTTCAGGAGTGGGCCCCTGTTGCATCTTACTGCCTTTAGTTGGATAAAGGAGAGTGATTTGTGACTGAGCAATGTTAGGTGTTGGTGCATCCAACGAGGATTCTCACAAAGCCACAGTGGGAGGGCCCATGAGCAAACAGATTAGTTACTGACTGTTGTTCCAGTTGTGTATGTGATAGACATAAGGCTAAGGGAAACTGGCCATGGCCTGAGGATTAAGAAATTTTGTTTATATTCCTCTTTCCACTACTTGGTTGTAACATGACCTTGGGTAAATCCTATGACCATATAAGGTCTTGGCTTTCCCACCTATTACTTTAATAGCACTCCCTGGAAAAGCACTTCAAGACCTTTCAAAGAGAGTAATAGGATTTCTCTTTACTAAATTGTTCCATGGCCTAAGAAGCCTCATTTGAAAACAACTGTTTCCTACTGGCTTTTAAAGAATTCAAATGATTAATTAATTATTTTGCAAAAATGGTTGCTTTTCTTTTAGTTTCAATGATGAGATAGTGGCATCTATTTTCTTTCAAAGGAGGAGTTTGCTATTTTATATTTTTTTCCATTTACTAAGATGGATAAATAGGAAGATGGCTTATTCTTATATAGGATTGCAGGCAGAGTTTTACTGGCTATGAATTAATCCTGAACAGAAGTATTTTAAACATTTCTGGGTTTTGTTTCTGTGTATGTAGAAATAATTGCTTTATGACGTCTTTTGTATCAGAGTTCAGCCCCATTCCAAACAGCACTGCTTCCTGTGAAATATTATCACTTGCTTTTCCCATCTGTTTACTTTTATATAATAAAATGAATGCCTAAGGCAAGAGATCTGTCCTGCAAGGTGCTCCAGCCATCAGTCCTTCCCACCAAAAGCCGTGAAAGCAAGGCTGATGGTCATGGACAGTGTGCTCTAGGTGGCCCTACTTGAACAGAGGGGTTGGACAAGTTGACCTCCATAGGTCCCTTGCCACCTCAACCATTGTGTGATTCTTTGACAACTCTGACAGTCAGGCCATGGATTTTGCCTTTTCCACTCTGGGCTGAGAGTGTTAGTTTGGGAGAACATGGCTATCTTTGTGCTCTCCCCAGGCATGTGACCCTCAGGGGAATTTGAGAATATCTGTGATTGACAGGATGCAAGTCACAAGCTTTGCTCCTGTCTCCTCCTCAAAGAGCCACAGAGGCACACGAGGACTTGACAAATGTGCTGAGGCCATGTAAAGCATTCATCTTGTCCAGGCCCTGTGGGTCACAAGGGAATCACTGCCATAGAATGGATTAATTTGCCTTAGGAAGATCAAGGAGATGGCATGTGATAAAGTTCCCCAAAGAAGGAATAGTGTAGGAGTGGTGAAAGGAATTTTCTCTTTCCACCTGCTGTGGAATACAACCTGCTGGCACATCTTTGCAGGAGCAGTGGGACTCATACCTTTGGGTCTGTGCCCTCCTTTCACATGTCTCTGCCTCACACTCGCATGACTCAGCCCCCCATTCACCCCTGTTTTGTGAGAGAGAGTGCTGATCAGATGGATCTGTAAACCTGCCATCATTCCAGCCGGAAATATGGGTCCAGCTGGGTCTCTGATCTTTAAGGTTCCTTCTGGGCAATTTATGAGCTTTAATCCATAGATTTGCAAGGGGGCTATTTTTGTATTGTGATTGTCACCCTGTGACAATCCAGGAACAAGTTCCATCCAGGAACATGCCCATGCCCTCTGAGGTCACACAGGAGAAAGAAAGAAAGAAGCAGAGAGGACCACAGAGGTGATGCTCACTGTAACAAAAAAATTCAAAGCTCCTGATTCATAGAAAGGATCACAGCTGTCTCATGGGAATCCATCTCCACATACTGTGGAATTAGTCTATGGAACTCATTGCTGCTAGACTACATTGGGACCAAAACTTTGCAAGTGACAGAGAGAAGAAATCCTCTTTTTCTGCTTATTTAGGATAACCAGTTTCATAATAAATTATACATAACATGTTTTTTTTTTTTTTTTTTTTTTTTTTTTTTTTTTTTTTTTTAAGATAGAAAACCTGATGGAATGAAGGTCAAGTCCAAACACAGGGATGGGGAACAGAGTATTGTTTATTTCTAGCATCCTGTATCCTTCTCCAAGATGACTACTGTTGTCTACTTCCCTAGCTGGAATTAGGTAAGATTTGGTAATGAAGTTCTTAGGTGGGACTGGTGTTTAGTTGTTCCAGTGTCTGCAAAAAGGAGATGGTATTGTCAGTCAATGTGCCAGTTCAATCCTATACCTCTCAATAGATACTGCTAATCATTAACACTGTCAGTAATCAAAGACTAATGGGCTTGGGGATGGACCCCTTTGCCTTTTGAGTGGCTTTCTCTAGCAGCACGATGCAGCTTCTGGTCAGGTAAGGGTTTGAGAGGAGAAAGTGGGCATTGGAGCATTCAGCTTTGCCCTGTGAAACATTGCATAGCCAGGTGATAAAGTGTGAGTGACCCCCAAGACAAGCAGCCAGCACCTGCGTTGTTTGCACTGGAATGAAAACGGCTCTAAAAGCAGTGCTGCCATCATTAGTGTGTTTGATAGGGAGATAATGCCTTCTCCTTTTGATAGGGAACAAGACTTTCCACTCTCCTCGTGAGAGGTTTCACTGGTATCCTCCAAGAGCTCACGAGTGGTGCAGTCTGTTGGTCTTTGACTCCTTTTTGCATCCTATGTTAATAGGAATTTCCAGGGACTCCACTTTCCAGCTTCAGAAAGTTGCTCTTTTCTCTCCTTTATAGAGAATGAAATGATTTTCCTTAATTGCTCCCAGTCAGTCTGTCTCATTCTTCTTGGGGGTTCTGGATCTATTCCCTTGACAGCTTCTTGCCAGACTGCTGTTTCTGAGAATGCTCCGCCTTCCTTGGGCTGTTGTCTTTTGTTCCAACCACTGCTAATCAGTGCATACATATCTGCAGAACATGAAGTAGCTGCTCAACACATTAACTCCTTGGTGACTGGGTAAGTGTGGGGCTGGACCTCAACATTCTGCTCCTTACAGAATATGAAACCATGGGACTTCCTCTTGTCTTCTGGGTGGTCTCTCTGGAAAGGAAGCACTTTGCTAAAGACTAAAAGAAAACCTGATTTTAAGGAATTGCCTGAGGAATATAAATTCCCATAGGAAAAAGCAGAACAAAATTTCAGTCTCTAGTCTCAGCTAGTTTGTTATTTTGGGGAAAATTAATTGACTACATGAGTAGTCATAAAAATAGGAATCCTGCACATAGCTATTCTTCATTCTACCTCATGGGGTTTTTTCCCTTTGTGCTTAACAGGAAACCTTGAGCCAATCTAACAGGAGTGGCAGAGCTTAGCTTCATCACTGAGTGCATTGTAAGAAATGTGATTCCCTTAATTCCCAGGGAGGGATGTATGGGGCTGCATTCTGTCCTCCATTTTCTGTAGAAACTATCCCATCCAAAATCATAGGGCATTGTCATAGTGCAAGAAGACCTCCAGCTATTTCACACTGGCGTTGGTACATCAAGATTCTTCTATGGCAATTGATTAGGGCCACTGTGCTTGGCAATCAGCCTCTGACTTGGTTTATTAATTTAATTATTATGATAGCTTTTGGAAGCTGTCCTTAGATCCCTTAGGTATTTCATGTTTTTCTCCCCAGTGCAATTGTATATCCTCATGTTTTTTCTTTTCCTCTTGCCTTTTGGTTTTCTAAGTGATACAAAAGTTCCACTGCCAAGAAAAACAAGAAAGATGAGGCTTATTTTCCCTGTTCTTTGATCTCTAATGAATTTGAGTCAGTAAATAATATCTGCTAGTGATTCTTGAGTGTATCACATCTCTCAGAAAAACACTCTGAAACTTCTATAACAATTTAAGGAGAAAAGTATGCTGAAATTAGCCTTTCATTGTCGGTATTTGACCAGGAAATACAACCTAAAAAAATTATGTTTTAGCAAAGCCAAATTGGTGGCTTTTCAGATAAAAGAAAAAGAGATAATTCAGAGAATAACAGGAAGAAGACACTTGAGCTATTTTTGTAGCTGTCTGTATGTTTATAGACAGAACCATCCAGATGATACCGATCCATATTGATGTGTGACTTTTAAGGTGGAAACAGAAGGTCTTCTTTCATCAGTAGGAAAAACAAGGATAAATTCCACAAACCCTGATACTGTGGGGAGAAGAAATTTTCAGGATCCAGAGCCTTTGGGGTGGTAATGTTTAGTGACTAGACAGGGTGGAAAACTTTCAAAAGATACTGCAGAAGTCCCATATAAGGGCATCTCAACATCTTTGTTCAGATGTTTACAACTGATTTTGTGGCCATGTGTTTATAGGGAAAAGAATAAAAAGAGTAAGTATTGGGCCCTGGGGAAGGTGTTTTGTTTGTATTTATATATATAAACTCACAAATGCACACACACACATCCATACACTTACTGACATATGAATGGACATGTTTATGAAAGAAAGTTGGCATTCTCAAACTGCCAAAAAAGAAGTTTGCCACCATAATTGATGGAAATGGAGTGTTTTGGGCCAGGATCAGTAAAAAGTGCCTAAAGAGCATGTGAGAGTTGGATTTCAAAAGTGCCTGTAATACCAAGATTGTATTTGCCTACATATTTTGGTAATTTAAAAGAATACTGGGTACCTACATCCTTTGCGCTGTAGAAAATAACTTTATTTTCTCTTGTCCCAGAAAATCTGCCATTGAATCCAGGTGCAAGAGCAGTAGAGGAGGCCTTGCACTCTTAATACCCAGGCTGAGATGTTTTGTTCTTCTTTGCCGTTAACTGGGAAAGTTGAGCGAATCTCGTAGGAATGGCAGAGACCAGCTGGCCATGACTGATTTTTTGGCTGGTCTTGCCAACTCTTGGTGTGAATTCAGGAAAGGGAACTGCCCTGTTGGCTCTGGAGCTCAAGGGTGGTACAAAAATGATCCAATAATCTTTATGAGCTCTTAGTTCCTTATCACGCTACTCAAGGAACTTGCTGTTTCTGCCTAAGTGAGACTTGCAGCTTTAGGAGGAATAATCCTGTATATCTTGGCAACAGCTCTGGCTTCCCCCGAGGTCTCAGTTATACAAGACCCTGTTGCTTCACTCACAGCATTGTCTGTGCCTGTGGAACAGTGTCAGGGCTTGAGCGGTCTCCGGGCTGCGGTCACTAGGTGGCAACATGATCACACACAGAGGCACGTTTCCTGTTCCCTTCCTTGGAAGACACACTGTCTTGTGGAAGGACCCAGGACCGGAAGATTGCATTCAACTTCCTTGACGCCTCAGAGCTTTCTAAGATGGCAGTCAGTGAGTACAGCCTTGCAGGAGAGGTGCTGTGTCCGACACAGCATCTGCAAGTTACTTCATATTGCTAAATTCTCAGTGTCTTCAAAGGGTCTCATCATCTGCGTTTAGAGAGTTGTAGTGAAGAAAATTCAATTTAATTTTTCTTGTTGATTCTTAACACAGTATCGTTAAAACATAATTTTCAACTTTCTGTTCAAGTCTGTTAAGTCTACATGTCTGTTTGCACAGGAGTGCATTTATAAAACAATTTTTATCTTGTGCCTAGATATTTAGAAGATCAGCCCCTTTGGGTATTGAGATTCAAGTTTTCTTGTACGCTGTTGGTAGTGCTTTGCTGAATTCTAGCTTAGCTCAGTGGAAAGGGGGACTGCAACCCTGGCACATCTCATTTTCATTTGCAACTCTGCTTTTCTTCCAGAGTTGGAGCATCCTATTTGCTGGAAGAGCTGCAGTCTCAAGTCCTGCTAAGGGAACATTATGAGTTAGCAATGGCCATTGCTGGTGGAAGAAGTATGAATACACAGACTGACACAAAATGCCATCACAATTATGCAGAGGTTTCTACAACAGCAAAAAACTTTCATCTGCATTAATCTTGTTCCTGTCCTTTTTCAAGCTGTGGGGTCAGCATATTTAACAACTGCAATGTTAGGAGGTAATGAAATTAATACATTGAGGCTACTAGGATAACTCACGTCTTTTTACATGATTAGCATTATTTCTTTGGCTGAAGGCATTGGTGCCTCTGTTTTAAGACATGTCAGAATATTTATCAATTTTTTGGAGGACTACATACCTTGTAAATACTCTTAGACATGTCTCCACTTTCCAAAATAATCATCAAGGCAATGAACATTCATTAGCTCTGTGTTTACAGTAAGTGGATCACAAAATATTGGCAGGGCCTAGACATTTGTGTGCCAGCTGACTTGGAAACTTTTGGTGGCTGAACCTTTCAGAGTGATTGAAGTTAATGGGAAATGATTTCAGGGGCAGCACTCCTGTCTGGGTCTGTTACCAGCTGTAGAAGCAGTATCTTGCGAAGGTGAATTAGTCACCAAGTTCAGATAACTTCTCTGTGCCAATACACTGCCATCAATCTGAAGTATTTTGTAAAGAAAAATGTCATCTGAATTGTGCAATGAACACAGTGTTTTCTCTCTGCTAAGCTGTTTGCCTGAGACCTTTCTGCACCTTCCATGCCCACAAAAGACAAACTTGTCTGCCTGGCCTTCATAGGTACTGTAGGTACAAAACAGTTACTGCTTTCAAACTTAATCAGGTGCATTATTCCAGGTATGTGAGAAATCTTGCAAGCCAACATTTCCTGGTGCACTGGTCTCAACCAAAGGCATCATCTTCATGTGCAGCCTTACAGAAAGGCTCTTTGCTGGGGACAGACCCCCACAGATCCCCAGCCATCTCACTCGCTCTCTTCCAGTGATGCGTTCATCCTCAACTGAGACTTCTGCCGCAGCTACTGAGAAACACAAGGGAACAGGAGGAAACGTAAGGGCATGTGAAATGCCAAGTCTACCTTCCTCCTTCCAGAAGGATTTCTTACTTCAGTGTTGCTGCAGTGGTGGATTCATTCAAAGACTGTAGTTCTCTTGCTCTCCTGACCAGTGTCCTCTGTTTCACCTTAGAAATGGTTTCCTATACCAGCCATTCTTTGGGAGGAAAAACTACCACCTGTAATCCAGCTGCTGTAGCTAGTCAATATACTATTATTGCCTGTTCAAGTTATTTGATCTTTTTTTCTTCTGACATCTTCACTCTGATCCACCTTATTTTTCACTCCAGTTAACAATAATAGGAATTAGTAATGGAGAAATGAGCTCTTTACCCCTTATACTTTCTTGTGCCTCCCAGGCACAATACAAACTTGGTAATTTAGTTGGAGCCTTGTGCAGAAGGGCAGAGTTAAAACCTGACTCAGAAGTCCCCAATTTTATTTTATTTTTTAACATTTCATTATAGCCCCATATGAGTATATGCCTGATAGAAAGCATAAATGCACAGAGCCAGATTTTCCTTGGAGGGCTCTATTCTGCATGAGGTGTTAAACAGCTGCACAACCACAATGTCTGCCTGGAGAAATCCCACTGCAATAAATGGAATTACCTGGATGGTGTAAATAAGAGCACATTCTAGCCTCAAGGCTACTTGCAGTTATTTTGATTTTTATTGCTGGCCAACAGATGAATACTCTTTCCCACAACAGCCTGCCAATAAAATAGCACTGTTGTTATGATTCTGGTGTTTTCCTGTCTTAATTAATTGAAATTGTTATTAAAATTCAGTGGTCATCCAGACAATGCCAAAGTATTTGGGAAGCTTTTTTACCTCATCTTAATTGTTGTCAGTGCTGTCCCAGGTATATGCTGTAAATGGAAAGAAGTGTGATACCTTTTGTTCAAATCTCAAACTGATAAAGCTTGCCTGATGCTGTAAATAATAATTTTTTAAAATCATGGCTATTTATTCATATATTATATGGGTCTCAGAATTCATCATGTGTGCTGGTGAGGCCTTCTCTTACAGGAAATGCTAACATGTCATCTCTATTTGCTAATTCATCTCTTTTTAGCTGGATTCATAGCCTGATAATTCTCAGCTGTAAGGAAGTGTCTCTGTGACACAAACTCAATATTTCTGGGTGTTGCATTTATTAGAGGAAATGCTCACTAGACAGAAAAAATGACTGCAGGAGCTTTCCCAAAGTATCTTAGGGGAAAATCTTCAGTATTTTGTGTATTTATTCAGAAGAACACAAGTGAGCACAAAACCCCATTGATTTGTGTTATTCTCTTTTGGTATCAGGTACATGCAGTATACAGTGTGAAGGAGAGATATATGTATTTTAAAGCTGAATGTCCAGGGATAGTTTAGATTGTGCTGATTTTGGTGATATGAGGAACATCCTGGCCCCAAATGAGCTTGTTTCAGAAATGTGAACAGGAAGAAAATTGGGCCAGAGGTTTCAGCTGGCTTTTCTTAACCTGTACTTCAGTGTTTGCATGCTTAGGTGTCTTTCCATTAGAATAGCAGGGATGCTCCAAGGTAAGCTAATTTCAAAATGCTGGAGGCTTTGTATTTTTGGCAATTCTGCACTTCATGGATAATAAGCTTTCCTCAGGCTTTCATTTTTTGGCTGTGAATGTGATTCATCCAAAAGGGAGCCCTGCTGGTGCTGTGTGGAAATCGGCTTCAGAGCTCACTGGCGCTGGGCACTTGAGACAAGCTTTTTGTGTGTGAGGAGCTGATCTGCTTATGGCCTGCACAGCTGCTCCCCACTCCCTGTGCTTGTGTAAGAAGGGCACAGGTTTAGTGCTGACAGGCAGCAGGGCATGACGCTGAAGCTGCTGCCTTGCTTTCCCTGACTGGGGACGCGACAGTTCCTCTGTCTTTGCAGAGACTCTGTGAAGTTGTTCAGTATTTGTAAAGCCATGTGGGGAGGCACATTCCCACCCTCTAGCAAGCAGAGGAGCATTAAGAGACTTTCAGTCAGCCTAGGAGTCCTGTGCAGTGTGAGGAGTCTGGGCTATAAAAAGATGTTCAGTTGGAGTGGAGTAGAGTGGGAGAGCAGTGAGGGTTCTGGAGATTGGGCCCTGTATTTGAGATGCAGTCCTGAGATAACCAGGCAGAAGAAGCTGTTCTCTGAAGGGTGAGCAAAAACTGTTGTTAATTCCATTGGTTGTGTGGGAGCTGATGGAGATGGGCTTGGTGGTGGACAGTGGTGGGGCTGAGGAGGACATGGTGGATTTTATACTATCAGGTACTCCAAATGAAGCTGTGGTGCTTCTTGGGTAGATGAAACTATTTGCAGGACATTGTCAGAGTTCTGTGAGTGGCTGTCTGGACATGGGGCAAACTGAGAAGAGACATGGAGTGTGTTGGCTCAGATGCAGAGGTAAGAACAGTTACATGTCTTTCAAGAGCAGCTCAATGCCAGAAGTGGTGGCATTGCTGTTAAACAGCTCTTGAGCAGTTAGCTGGAAGAGCTGGTGCTTCTGGAAGTGGGACAAGAGGAGAGACAGCCTGGTCCTGTGTCACTGGGGCTGAAAATTCTGATTCTGACTGTACTGGACCTGATCTATGTCTATGTAATGTTGCTTTACCTGAGCTATCAGTGATTCCAGTATATGGCTTGGGATGAGTGTTGTTACAAGGATTAGGAGGCCTGATGGATCTGAGCCAAATCTAAGTGGTTGGTTTGCTTGCTGTGTGCTCCCTGGTGTAGCCCTTATTTTTCATGTTATCTGGAGTATGCTGTTGCAGGGTTTTTGTTAGGGGAAATATCCCTGTCCTTTGTTACTCTTGTTATAAATTATACTCTTTTTTGCAGTATGTAACTATAAAGATATACTATTACACAATCTGTCTTCCTACTTTGAAATAGTAACCCTCCACCATGAAGCTGCTTACAGAAAAATCAACTTTGCATACAGATCTTTTCCTAAAGAAAGCTCAATTATTTCTAAGATGTGTGTTCTTTTAAAGCTGTCAAGAGCTAGGGTAATATAAAATACATGCAAACAAATGTGTACTCAATTTGATACTTGGGTGTCTGGTTGTGTACTGAAGTAATGCTGTGAAATAAACGCGTGGAAAGGCAAATTGACTTTGACAAGTTAAACATGTTGGATAAAAGCTGATCGGGGCTGTAGAGAGTTCTGGTAATAGCAGAGGGTAGCATTATGAATAATCAGTCTTGTTTCTAGATAGCAGATTCATTGTTAGGCAGAATAAATGATGTTGCTCTCAAATATACTGTTGCTGCACTTTTCTTCATCTCTTTCTCTCTAACACTGATTGAAAGCTCTGGTGAATTTTACTTGATTCCCCCACATGGTAAACATTTGCAATGGTATGAAAGTTATGAGAGAACAATTCTACTTAAAGGAAAGGTTGAAATGATAAATGAATTAATTAACAGGCAGATGAAAATAAGTCTTCTGGTCATCTGAAAAAATTATCTGCTACAAATACAGCTGTAGTGGTATTGCAAATGCCAGACTAATGTTAAAAAATGCGTTTGGACTCACTTCTTGCAGCTCTACAAACACATAATGCTCCAGCACTTGGCTTCTTCTTAGCTGAAGGGTAGAGTGTATTATATTCAGAAAGAGGTTGCCAAAGTTTGCAGTCCTTCTAGTTTTCATTGCAAGTTTAGGCTCTTGTCCTTCCATCCCATAGGATCTTCCATGTTCTTGTGAACACCTTCAAAGTCATACATACTTGCAGGAGACCTTAAAACCCTAGACTGCTTCTGTGTCATCTACTTCTTCCAGTGCCTGTTGGTGGCAGTCTCATCCTGGGGTCCCAGGCTCTGATTGCTCAAGCAAGGAAGGAATTTCCCAGATGTCATGACCAAGCCAAGAAAGTAAGTTAATCTTGCCTCTGTAACAAGTCCCAACCTGTAACAGGAGCTGGGATGACTGAAGTCTGTAGTCCATAGAATTGGAGATGGCAAACATGGAACAGCCTCAGGGAAGAATGTTGGCAGACGGAGGGGAGGCAGGAAGGGAGTTTATACTGGTGCGATTGCTGCTGCTGGAGTTAGTTTAGAAGACATGGTAGTTTTACAGAACCTTTCTACTTCTGCCTTACTCCCTGGAGAGAGTAAAGTTTTTACTGATCTGTGTGATATTGGGATACTGTTTCTACTACAGTTCCGTACATACTTTGGATAATCCTTGGAGTTTACTTTAACTCTTTGGACAGAAGGTGTTAAGAATATTGTCTCTGTTCCGGCTGAGAAGAAGAAGATAGAAATTTTTTACTTCCTTTACTACTCTCTTTCTTTCTTTCTTTCTTTCTTTCTTTCTTTCTTTCTTTCTTTCTTTCTTTCTTTCTTTCTTTCTTTCTTTCTTTCTTTCTTTCTTTCTTTCTTTCTTTCTTTCTTTTTCTGTTTTTCTGGCTTTTCTCATGCCTGTTTTCTACTGTCTATGAAGTCTGGCTTGTTTATAATTCTATTTTCCTTATTGTTTGAGAACAAGACTGGACACAACCAAAATTCCCCGTGGCATCCCCGGAGACACATCCTCCCTGCTCTGTGCTTGTAATCCTTTGTTTATGGTATTTCAGCCAATTCTCTATTAAGGATCATGTGACAGTGTTTATATTCAAACTGAATGCAATTAATAAGTGTCAAGGCATCATGAAATGCTGTGTGAGTTGTGTGCTAAAAGACAAATGTTCTATATCTAGGCCTTTCCCTTCAGGCACTAATTAGATAATATATGTTTGAAAGGGTTGAGTCTGTCAGTCAAGCCACAGATCTGTAAATCCATGTTGAAATTCATATGGCAACACTCATCAAAACACTTAAATGTGTGCTTAAGTTTTTTCTGTGTTCAATCAAGTACATAAGCATGTGCTTAAGATTTGGGTCTCCAGGCAGACCCATAGAGATTAATGAGGGAAATGTTTCTCATCTCTATCCACCAGATCTCCATCTTGCTACCAGGAAAACAGAAGCCTTCATTTACCAAGAGTGGAGTCATTCTGAATTGGAAACTTCAATAGATATTTTGTGTTCTTACTTAAAACATGAGAGTTTTAAAAAAGAGTGCTTAGGAATGCAGTTGCTTTCCTGTCTTCTAGATGTAGTTAAGATGCTTTATGGCAAGTAATAGAACTCATCAACAAAACCTTATCAGTGTCTCCATTTCACATCCAGGACTATTTGTGGCAGTCTTTTCCATTGTCCCCTTAATAGTTCATTTTGAAGTCAGTGTGGTCTTTACTAAATTATAGTACATGGCCTTTTCATTCCTCTGAGCTGGAAAATAAGAAGCCCTAAGACATAGCATGGCCTGTGTCACTCAGACTTCTGACACTGTAAATTTGCAGAGGATTTCTCAGTTCCCAGAAGAATTTGGGCATTTACCTGGGAGCAAAGTATCAAAGGACCTTTGAATATTGCCTGTATGGCAAGGAAAGGGCAGCCTTGAGGCATTTGAGAGCAAACCTGTCTCTTCTAGGGGTAGTTAGGCCTGCTGGTGCTCCTGGTTGGCTTGGATAGGCAGTCTCTGATGTGGCCATGTAGATGGTGGGCAGTTTGGTAGGGGTGCCCAGAACATCCTGCTCTTTTGTAGAGGCTGTCCTTTCATTGTTCACAGAACAATGTCTTCCTGGCTATAACTGCCACCATTTCACTTATGTGCTTTTTTTTTCCCCTGAAACCTCTTCTTCCAAAAAACTGCAGGCTATAGACAACCAACATTTTTCAGGAAGGAAAGAGTAAGAAGTAAGAAGTGAAATAGGTTCAAACAGAATGAGATAAATTTAACTGTCCTAGAGGACCAAAATGGAAATGAGGGCTTGACTGGGACAAAAACTAAGGTTTCCACTTGAGTCAACCAACCACAATGCTTGAAGAAAATTAGGCTCCAAGTCCTGAGTGGTTCTGGGAACTGGTATTAAAAATACCAGTTTGAACATGGTAACCCACATCTGGAACAGCTGTAATGCTATAAGCTAAGCTTATAGAATTGTAATACAACCACTCTGAAATCTTACCACCTGTTCTGTCAGGACTCACATGTTTCTCTAAAAAGCACAATTAATACATTTAAAGGCAGTAGCCACTACTTGGCCTGCCAACACCGTCTAGGCTACTGTTAGAATGAAGGTAAAGGAATTTGCTTCTGCTTTCCACTCCCAAAGGGTATTGGGGACCAAAAATTTGTAATGGGTAGAACTAAAGGCATGTTTCAGATCTTCTTGCTAGTCCTTTCCAGGGACTGTCTGTACTGCCCCAGGGTGCTAGCATTACAGTCCTGGAAGAATGGATGGTTTAAAGCTGAAGGGAGAGGAGGCTTGCATCTTCCAGAAGTCTTTTACTAAAAACTCTAAGAGGAAAATGTATTCACGTGTTACAGTACTATGCTGTGATGAAGTCAAAGTCCTGCATGAGAGTTCAGGAAACCATCCAGTGAGTCCAAAATGTAGTTATGAAACAAGAGGACCAAGTCCATAGCCATCATTTCAGAATGAGATGACAGGGAGGTCTGAGTTAGATTTCAGTGACCTCCAACACAAATTGAGGGTGGTGACTGGTGGTGTAAAACCTAGTGAGTGATTTCACTTCTTGCTTCCGCAGCTAGCTGTTATATCCTGATATGAGGCAGCCGAGTTTCACCCAAGGCATATTTTAGTCAAGGTAAGCCTTTCTGAGAGCTCTGAGCAAGTCCTCAGGGACATACTTGGCTTTGTGGTGTCTGCTAGTGCCCCAGCATGCTCAAATTGATGTTATTTTGTTCAGTTGAGTGCTGTTAGCAACAAGGCTGGAGGCCAAACTACCAAAACCCTTATGGCTGGGAAATAGGCAGTCAACTGGCAAAGGCCTATGAGTACGTGCAATTTTTAGCATTGATTGAATCTGCTCAGTTTGGAGGCAGGCCCATCTCATGTGATGGTGAGTAACCCAATATGATTTTCTGGCAAGTGGCAACTTGATGCCAACATTGTGAATAATCCAGGGCAAAGCAAGGTCAAGTGTTCAGGTAACACAGGTGTTCTTAAATAATCCATGGACCAAAAGTAGCTTTTGTGATTTCTCACCTTCTTCCCCTCCCTCTGTTTTTCTGTTGTGTTCATTCAAGATCTCCCAGCTCCCAGGCCTAAGTCCTGGAAACGGAAAGCAGCCTTCTTGATCATGCACAGGTGGACTGTCAAAATAGATTCGAGGCCACCATTCTGTCAAAAACACACTGGGAAAGATCATGGGGTCAGGGCTTAACACTTGATCTGAAAAGGTAGACTGACCCTTATTCTGTATCCTCGACATTGAATGTCAAGATCAGTTTTTAGAGGGATTTATGTTTTACTACTGCAAAACCCCTGGTCCATGGTGGTCTGCCTTGGTCTCCTGAGCCTTCCCATGTCTTCACATATTTGTCTTAACACGTGTTTGGGCTAATTCCATCATTAAGCAAAAATCAGGATTTGGGCAAAGTGAGAGTCTGTAAAGTCGTCTGTGGAAACAAGGGCTGAAATGACAGCCAGAGAGATGTTTCTGCTTCTTTATTGCTTGTTTTTAATGGGTTTAGCCTTTATAGAGCCCATCAGACCAAAAGAAGTTACTGAGTTCTGAGAAGTAAATGTTGATTTGGGCTGAATTGCTTTGGGAAATGGAGCTGCTGTACAGCAGAGGAGCTGGGACAGAAAAAGAGAGGTTGGTTCTTCATTTGAACAAATTCTTGGAATCCAAAATTTGCAGAAGTTTTCTATTCCATAGGGAAGAGTGCAAAGTGTAAAACTTCCATTTGTTCTTTAGGTGAGTTAAGGGCTTACTGTACTGATTCTTCCTTTTTCTCTTCATCTTCTTCCCCTTCCTCTGTCCCTTACTTCAGTGCTCCCTCATGAGTCAGAGTGGGTGTATCACATGTAATTAGTCTACATTGCTGTTCATGTTGGGGCAGCTACCTTACACAACAGTCTTTCATCAAGAAAAATCTGCCAACTGAACGACCTGCAGCACATTGCCAGGTGACCTGTTCCACTTCAGAGGCTGCTGTGCAGTTTGATGCTTGTTGGATTAGGAAGTGTGACCACAGTAATTAGCAGGAAGTCTCTGGATCTGGATGCAGCACATTAAATGCAGTCTGGCCCTTGGAAAAATCTGACCTTGCTAAATGAGAGTGGGAAGGCTGGGTTGGGGTGCAGAGATGAGATGGGCAGGAGAGGATGTGAGAGAGATGAATCTAATGTCACAGATCTTGTCACAGGCTAAGGCTGGACACACTTTTTTCAGAGGCTGCAAAAAGAATTGCTTGCAGCTATGTGACAGAGAAAGGTATGAGTTAAAACAGATTGACTTTCCTCCTCCAGCACACACGTGCTCCCTAAATACCAGGGGAGTACAAAGGGAGCAAGATTTGTTCTATAGACTGCAAAGATGTGTGATTACTAGCAGTCGTACAATTTATGGCAGGCAAATGTGCATGTGGGGCTTTTATGATGTGCAAGTAAAGCAAGAAAATAGAGGGAAGGAAAAGGCATACTCTCCAAATACCTATCTTTTCTATCAACAAATGTTGCCTTAGAGGCAAAAGCTTTGGTGTTTCTTTTTCCCTTGGTGTTTTGTGTGCTTGTATTAGTCACACCCATTTATTTTTGGCATAATTCATGCACTATTTGAAACTTGGCAAGAGTAGGGATGTTATGGCCAACAGTCAGTCTTGCTTCAGGAGTTTCTATGAATATGAATGCCTGAAGTTCACATAAGCTTACTCTGTTACCATAGCAACAGATTTGTTGTGAAATCCTTGTATTTTAAAGGCTAGATCCTGTAAATTAACTTCATCTTCACTAGGATGTGTGATGCTAGTGATTTGTACATTTTTAGTTTTCAGTGAAGTTGCAAATATTAGGGAATGGGCAAATTCGAGGATTTAATGAAATTACATTTAATCACAAGTAATTCCAGCACTTAAGATCAAAGTAAACTAGTTTTGTGCGCCATCCAGAGAGGGGCTGAGTGCCCCCCAGCTCAAGCAAAGTTCAGAAAGAGTTGAAGGTCCTGAATAGCACAGCTCAAGGTACTGCAGAATGGTGCCTTACATATAAATAGTGCAGTCCCTGCTGAGCATCCGACACCTACAGGGATGTGTTCAGTTGTAAAACAACACGATAGGAAGTGGAGGAAGTGTCTCATAGAAGCAGAAGAGTAAAAACCTGCTGGCCTTTTTTTTTTTTTTTTTAAATATTAAAATATGGTTTAGCTTTTCTGCTTGCTCAGGGATGTTTGAGTCTCAGTTGACAATGAGCCCTGTCCAGGCAAAGCCCTGCACTGCAGTCCATATGTTCTGTGTGGAAACAGGGGTCATTGCAGGTTCAGGGTCTTACTGTGTCTTCATGAAGGGCCATCAAATACACAAAACAAACTAACTTGGGAGTGGAGAGGAAATAGGAGCTTTTTTTTTTTTTTTTTTTTTTTTTAATTCCTGCTGTTTTCTTTCTGTGGACTAATCGTGCTGTAATGTAACTGTAATAGTTAACAACCCCAACACCCACCCTTCTCCCCATGCCCCCCTCCCCCCACAAATGGGCTTTCCAGATAGGCAGGTTCCTTTTTGAAGAGATAGTGGAGCTCAGTTTTCTGTTTGTAAGTCCCTAAGCCTCCCAGTGTTTGCAATTGTTGAAGTAAATGGAACCCCTTGCAGTGTGTGAGCTTAGAACTGTGTCCCAGCTTCTTCAGGATCCAGGTCCAACTTACACCAAGCACCTAAGAAGGGAAAGGAATGCCAAATTAATGGCTTTTGACTTGTGTGCCTCTGGTATTTCAGGGGCTTAGAGGTTTATGGGATGCTGGGTCATTCCCATTCTGCTAACAGGAGTGTGCTAGGGAAGAGGGCAAGACTCTGCAGGCCAGATGACCTTACAGCAGTAGTTTAAGGGGATAGTTCTCATTATGGAAGAGAGCTGACTTGCAAAACTGTATTTTTATACCAAGCTGGTTTTGGTTAGACCAGTACATAAAAGTATCTGAAACACAAAACTTTGATTTTGTGGTTACAGTCTTTAAATATTTAAAAACTACTAAAATACTTTTAAGATTTGTTTCATCTTTACTTAAAAACTGCTCCCCAATTCATGTCAAGTTTCACTTTTTATGCTGATTTTGCAGTCAAGGATTAAATAAAGCTGTGAGATTTTGAAGTGGGAAAAAGAGGGTGCTGGTGGCAAGAGGATAGGCTTAAGAGTCTCTGAAAACTTTTTTTTTTAAATACATTTTTGCTGAAGGTTGTGCAATAACTATGTGCAATAAGAAATGTGCAGTCTTGCCAAAGAAATTATCTGATTTCCCTTTTAGAGTACAAAATGAACCTATTGGCAAATTAAACAGCAGTCCAAATTACCAATGACATTTTTTCAATGATAGGATGATGGGTTGGAATAATTTGTCTTTTGTGAGAATTGCAGCTTTCCTTGTAATAAAGGATGGATATGAACTATATTTTAAGGATAATCGGAAGCTTTCTAAGAACAAGATAGGCACCTGATAATTAAAGAAATACATTAATGAAGCAAAGTATGTGCAATTCATAATTCATACAAAGAAAGACTCCTGAGAAGTTTCTCAGAGCACATTTGGAGCTAGAAATTACAGATGAATCACAGTTGCTGATACTTTTTCCTGTCATCTCTGAGATCCGTGAATATGTATGTCTGCACTGCAGAGCTACAGTGTACTGCAGAGCTCAGAGGTACACGCATCTTGCTGGAGTCACCCTGGGCCTCTCCTCCCTGCTGTCCATCTCCTCTCTTGTTAAGCTGTGACCCATCACCTGACACAGTTATACTTCCTGAGATTAGCAAGTATCAGCTTCACTTCTCACCTGGCCACTGCCTGTTCTCCTGTACTAGCTCCAGACTGCTTTTTTACATCTTTCCTATGGAAAAAAAAATCATAGAATTTTAGAATCATAATCATGGAATTGTTAGGTTTGGGAGGGACCTTAAAGATCATCTCGTTCCAGCCCAACTACCATGGACAGGGATACTTTCCACCAGACCGGTTGCTCAGAGCTCCATCCAGCCTGGCCTTGAAGGTATCCAGGGAGGAGTCATCCATAACTTCTCTGGGCTACTTCTTCCAGTGGCTCACCACTCTCATAGTAAAGAATTTCTTCCTAATATCTAAACCTACTCTCAGTTTTATGCCGTTTTGCTTTGTCCCATCATTACATGCTCTTTTAAATAGTCTCTCTCCATCTTTCTTGTGGACTCCCTTCAGATATTGGAAGGCCACATTTAGGTCACTCCAAAGCCAGAACAGCCACTTTTCTAGGCTGTACATTCCCACTTCCAATTCCGGTTCTCAGCCTTTCTTCATAGCAGAGTTGCTCCATCCCTATAATCATCTTGGTGTCCTGCTCTGAACTGGTTCCAACAGGTCCATGTCCTTCCTGTGCTGGGGACCCCAGATCTGAGTGCAGCACTGCAGGTGGGGTCTCACCAGAGTGAAGCAGGAGCAGCAGAATTCCTCCTCACCTGCCCCCCACACTGCCTTGGATGCAGCCCAGGGCACATTTGGCTTTCTGGGCTCTCAGTGCACATGGCTGGGGCATATCCAGCCTCCTATCCACCAGCACCCCCAAGTCCTTCTTCCCAAGGCTGCTTTCCATCTGTCCAGCCCCCAGCCTGGGCTGCCCTGACCCAGGTACAGCACCCTGCACTTGCTCTTACTGAATCTCATGAGATTCCAGTGGGCCCAATTCTCAAGCTTGTCCAGCTCCCTCTGGGCATCACCACTCAGCTTAGTGTCATCTGCTGAAGGGTGCACCTGATCCCTTTGTCCATGTCATTAATAGAGATATTGGTCCCAATATGGACCCCTGAGGGACACCACTTGTCACTGATGTCCATCAGGACTCCGAGACATTGACCCTCTGTATGTGAACACCCAACCACTTACTCATCCATCCAACAGTCCACTCCTCAAATCCACCTCTCTCCGATTTAGAGAGAAGGGTGCTGTGGGAGATCGTGTCAAGGGCGTTACCGAAATCCAGATAAATGACACCTGTAATGGTTCCCTTGTCCATTGATGTTGTCGCTTCATCATAGTAGGCCACTGGGTTGGTCAGGCAAGACTTGCCCTTGGTGAAGCCATTCTATCTCTTCTGAATCACCTCCCTGTTCTCCATGTGCCTTAGCAGGGTTTCTCAGAGGATCTGTTCCATGACCTTCCCAGGCACAGAGGTGAGGCTGACAGACTGGTATTTCCCAGGCTCCTCCAGGGTCCTCCTTTTTAAAGATAGGTACAATTTCCCCCTTTTCCAATCACCAGGGATTTCACCTGTCTGCCATGGCTTTTCAAATATCATGGAGAGTGGCTCGGCAACTACACCAGTCAATTCCTTCAGGACTCTGGAACACATCTCATCAGGTTCTACCAACCCAATGATATTTCCTTCCTTTTCTGTTTATGTGCTGTGACTCCATGCAGGAGACAGTTTCCAGCCAAAAACATCCTAGAGAGTGCTAGAAAGATGGATACAATGAGAGGATTTCAGCATTGCTCTTTTGTAGGTGGTGTCCAGTTTCTGTGTTCTTGGTGCGCAAATGAAACTGGAGCTCAAGAGGAGTGTAATATAGAAGATCTTATGCAAGCCTGTCTTTAGTCTGCCTGGTGTGTAGCTACCTGCCTCTGGGTGCAGGAAGAAGGCATATACTCAAACTGGAAGAGGCATCCCAAGGCATTCTTTGCAGTGTTTACTGCTTGTGAGAGCTGGCTGAGAGCTATTCCTCACTGTGCTTCCAGAACAGGAGGATTTACTGCTTTGAGTGAGTACCAGAGAGGATTAGTAGTAGAGCTTTTTGCTGGGGCACACTGTTCCACATTATGGTGTGTTGGTTAGGTTTTCACACACACAGAGGAACTGTGGGATTTCCAAGGTGGGGATAATGGTCTTCCCTTGAAATGTCTTACTGGGCAGCCTGACCACACTGCCTCAAAGATTTCATATGAGACTTCTGTCTCCCTTAAAGGAAACAAACACAATGAGGCTTCAGTACAATGACAAATTATTATCAGGATAAGGAGGCAGGCAATGCTCTGCATTTATAGTGTGGTGTAAGTAGCTCTACTGGCTCCTATCTCCGGCTTATTTTGACATTTTCTGGCAAAGCAGCAGGGTGTTGCTCCTCCTTCCTCTCCTTTTGTGTTATTTGTTTTGTATGTTTAATTGGCAAATTGGAGCAAGTGTGGAAGCTTGGATGGTTGTTTTGCCTGGAGCTTGGCTTTCTAACAAACATCTGGCCCCAGCTCCAGACCCAGATAGTTTGTTCTGGACACTTAAAGGAAATGCATACTTTGCAAGTGGTCCATTGAATGTCATAATGATGCTCTGCAGGAATTCAGCTCTAATGAGGTTTGTATGGCTACAAACAACATGAACAACATAAAGCAGTTTAGAATTGTCTTCTTTTTTTTTCTCTCTTTTTTTTTTGTCTTTCCAATTTGGGATGCTGAGGTCATCTCTTATTCTAACTTAATTTCTTAAGCATAGAGATATCTTGTCTTCACTCACTCCTGTGGATGACCAGGGAAGTAATATCTGTTTAAGGTGCTTGTTAGATTTAGCTTATTAATTTCTTTTTATTTTGGGACAGAGAAAACTCCATGGGAAGTGGAGTGGTACTCTGTTCTGTAGTACTAGAAAAAGTACTGCTGGCTCATTTGTTTATGATGCTATGTCTATAAAGAATAATATTATACAGGACTTGCTGTTACTGGACTTCTGGTATTAACCCTCACTGTACCTCATTATCCTCTGAGAGAGAGATGAAAAGGCCTCCCTAAGGTTTGCAAAAATGAAGAAGTTGAGCAGTAAGAGGTACTACGTTCCCCTTGTGCTGCTGTCTTTCCAAGCAAGATGAGGCAGACTACAAGGAGTAACTGAAAATAAGTGATCAGGAGCAAATGGACTGTGAACCCAATGCCCATAATTGGTGAGACAAGTTATTTCTTCTTTTCACATGACTGTTATTGCTAATGAGAAGAGTTATTTTCACCACTTCTTGAATTGCAAGTTTTAGGGGGAATAGCAGCTAAAAAGTACTAATCATTACACAAAGGGAGAGAGATATTGTCTCTCTTATGTGGTATAGTCTTGTTTTCTTTCTGAATTCAGACTTCCTGAATTGAATTCTGGGCTTATAGTGCTGGGACAGAAGAGATATGCAAGGAAACAGAGTCAGCAGCTGAAGTAGCATAGCCAGGAGTCAGTGCCCTGTACCTGGCCTCTGGATACTGGGAGGATGTGGCTGCAGGAGTCATGGAGTGAGGTGTGTGACCTGTGCCGATTCCAGGTAGAGCTGCTGACATTCCCAGTTAAGAAATGTGCTATCCCAGGTGTCCCTTTGCAAGGTACAGAGCTCTGCTGCCTGAAGGAGTCTCCCCTCTCAGCTTCCCACCAGTTTGATACCTGTGGGCACAATGATAGGGGTCTAACTGCTTTCCTTTCCATCCCATCTGCTGCCTGAAGTGTATGTGTGGTCACTGCCTGAACTGGTGTAAGTCTGAGCAAGCCCACTTAGATTTAATCTTCCCTGTTCAGTTATGTGATTGTTAACAAGGCTCATCCCTCTAACTTGCGTAATTTTTTACCAGGGTTTGCTGTTGGATTATTTAGCCTGACTTGTTTAGAGTAGAACTTGACTGTGGCATGACCTGCTTGCTCTTACTGTCTTCTGTCAGAGGTAGAAAGGTGGGCAGTAACTGGGGGCTGGCCTTCTGTGATCAGAAGAGGGTATATGAAAGCAGTAGCAGTTATATCCATTGCTCCTCTATAAAAGTGTCAGCATTAAGGGTGTGTGTAGATTTCACTTTTGTTAATTTATGAAATAAAGCCCATATCTAAATAAATTAACACAAAGGGTGTCAACTGGGTTTGGGAATAATACATTAATAATGTATTTGGGAATAATACATCAAATCATGTTGTCTGACCTGTGGTAAATATGCATGTACAAGCACTTAGTCCCTGAGCTGTACTTGAAACACAGCTAATTTCTGTTGTTGGTAGTGGATCTAATTCAGATGAGTTGAAGTCCTGCCTCAGACTCAGTATCTGTGCATGGGTAATTACCATAGCCAAGCTGATGCTCAGGGTCTGGTAAGTGTGTCTGATGTCTGAGACTCACTCATCATACAAAAATTGGAAAAAATCTGTGGCAGGCAAGTTATCTTTTTGCTGTACTTAATAGCAAATATTAAGCCCTTGGTCCTAATAATTACTGATTGGTATCATTGGAGCTCGGAGACAGTATTTTGGAATTCTGGTTATTGTTCTCCTGGAAGCATAGAGAACCATGGCCATCAAAACCATCAAGTCCCTGGTGCATTTTGCAGAAGGATTTACTTCTGATCCTTGTGGAATGTTTCCCAATGCAAGGAGACAAGTTCTGGTGACAACTCTCCCCCAGCCTATCCAATAATGCAGAAAACTGTGTCTAATCTGGAAGGACTGCTGAAAGAGTTCCTTTCATGGGATTTCAAATTTCCTATTTGCCCAAGAGCAGAATCCTTCAAATTCTTCACTGGTGAAACCTCAGCCACAGTATGAGTAGAGAATTTTATCACTTGGAAATGTGATGCTGGATAAATCCATCTTGACCAGGTAAGGAGTGGCCTGTGCTGCCATGTTCTGCACACAACTTTCCAAAATAGAACTTAAAATTCTTTACAACCTCAAGAGCACTTTGCAAGCGTCGACTAAATCTGGAAGTGCTCCCTTCTGCTGTGAGATACTAAAGCAGGTGGTATAATTCCACACATAAAACTAGGAAGATGACCTTCATGTAGTTGAGTGGGTTAACTCCAGGCCACATAATGCAGATACAAACCTTGGTTCTTGCTTCTGTGTTTAACCACACCCTTAAAACTGGTATTTCAGCCTGCAGCTTGAAGCATGTCAGGACTGCAGGTAAGAGACCATGGCTGCAGGGAAAATCAAAGTTCTGCAGGGGCCAGTTTGTAATAAACAAACCAGTCACAGTCCCATTAACTACCATCGTGTCCTGGTTAGATCATAGGAAGCCAAGTTCTTCAGCCAAGCCTATGTCCATGTCTGATTTGAAGAACCAAAAGCCTACTGTATCCTGCTATATAATAAGCCTCCAGCTGGACTCTAATTAGGCAAATGCTATTACATATCAGCCCAGAAATTTGGGCTCAGTGTGGATTCAGTTCTTTTCCCATAGAAGCTGGATGAAGTGACATCTCTGATTTCAGGCTGGCTCAATGTCTATGTCTTTTGGGGCTGAATCCTAATTTCAGTCATTAGAAAAACTCTTTTTGACTAAATTTTTTGGTGACACAATTTCTTTCTGTAATCAGTGTAAAATATAAGAGAAAACAAAACAACTTTGGCTCCTGATTAATTTTTCCCCCCCCAGAGAATGGAGGAATCTGGGCACATCAGCTGTCTGGCCTGGAAGCAGCTGGCAGGTTTTCAAATACACGGACGTCTTTCCAGTTTTCGAAGAAGCTGTGTGTGGGTTGGAAGGAGAGCAGACTGCCTCCGACTGATAGATGAGCTTCGGAAATTCTCCTCTTGTTTTTAGATATTTTCAAATATTTGGAGAACAATATTAAAATAAATGACTGACAAAATGATGATTACTCTTTTCAGTATTTCCATGGTTGCACAATAAGGACAGCACATGAAGAAAGAGCTGAAAGTTACATTATCATTGTAGGAGCAGCAAAAGTGTCAACATTGATTTAAGAACAAAGTCACACAGACGATTTTATTTGTTCCTGATCCTCCTCTGCGATACTTCAGTCTGTTTACACAGTGTTACCCAGACTGACATTTCCTATGTGTGTCCAAATTAGTTTAATTTAAAATTGCAATGCATATTGAAGACAGAGAATTACAGCTCATGTGCAGTAATCTTCCAGAAATTCACCATTGCTACTGATTAGCTTTTATTAACACTACTAACTACTGAATTCAGAGAGAATGCTATTTCAGATCACATTAAACTGATGATGAGTGCAACATTTCTATTGTTTGGAGCTGACACAGATCCAGTGGAAAATTTATTCCCTGAGAGATACAGATGGATTTTTCAGCAAATCAGAAGACAAAATGCATTTGTTTTAGACTCAGTATTCTAGACCAAGAAAATACTCTGAACTGTGTCACATTGTCCCTTAAAAAGGTATGTTTCCAAAATCAGGGGGGAAAAGTATTCTGGATGATAAATAAATCCTTTCAGCTTCAAAGAGTCCACTGTGGTAAGGATGAATGAAAACACAGAGTTTAGGAATATGAGGAAAGTGGTTTAAGTAACAAGACTGAATAGCAAAGCCCATCAAAGCCATTAAGGCATAAACCAACAGATTTTAAAAAGTGAGAGTTGAAGATTATTTAGCATGGTGTGGAGGCTTTGCAGAACCCATTTCAAATGAGGATGGAACAAAAGAATGAGCAATTGCAGCTTTAGGGGAGATTTATTTCAGTGGAAGGGAAAACACTTGCTCTCTGATACCAATTAACCAACAAGAGGACAGCGTCACAAGCCCCTGATATTAAAAATGTAAATCCCAAGCCCAAGGGTGCCTGAAATGCAGGTCATACAATTTGAGGAGAGAATGCATAAAGAGATAAAGAGACTCATATTCAGACCACATCGGCTGCCTGATTATCTCCTTGCCTTCTGCCTATTCTGCTGGTTTCCAATAGGAGAGTGTCAGCAGACAGGCACGGGAGGCTCCACGGATGAACCAGGATCACCTCGGGAAGTGGGTTGATCAACTGTGTGTCACAAATGTTAGGAAAACATAAGATTAAAACCTGATATGGTACTGGGAGGCAAACAGGTGAGGGAGAAGCAACATAAAGGAGCTGTGGCACAGTTTTTGCACCCTGCGACCCTGGGGCTTTGTGTGGGGCTTTAAATCAGTTCCCAACAGAGGGCATGACAAGAGTCTTTTGGATGCATTTACCTAATCTCACAAGGGGTCAAAAAATCAGCTGAGACCATGACATCCAGAAGTAGGGTTTTAGGGTGTCATGAGCAGCATGGGAATCCTGCTGCAGATTTGCAGTTTGGAACTCAAAGGACTGCATGAGCCAGATGGAGCACAAGGATTCAGGCTGGGAAACTTTGGACCAGCTGCTTGCCAGGATCAAGGGGACTGTGGACTTGAGTGGAACAGCTAAAAACTAATTATCTTTATTAGTACTGATGCAATAAAGGGCCCAAGTTGTCCCCTGAGGATCTGCCTGAGCTGAAAACCTGCGTCTGGAATCTCACAAGCCTTAGGCTTGATCCCAAGAGTCAGAACAGGCTATTTTGATAAAACCAAGTAATTTCCATTCTGTCAGGGCAAGAGGTGGGTGCTGATAGCTAGATCAGCTGAGGTTCTAGCACTAGGAGAATCATATCCTTGTTGATCCAGGTCACAAGGGTTTAGTGTTAAAGGTAAAAGGCTTTAAATGTAGTTTCTGTGGTTGATAGTAACAATCTGATGGTAGAGAAGAAGCGACAATATTGCAAACTCCAGAATATGGCCTCAAACACAAGACGCTAATGCTATAAAAGAACCTTGGATCATGGAAATACTATTTTTAATGACTGTAGGTGTTTCTTCATTATATTAAGTAGACATGTTGCTACAAGACCAGGCTGCCTTTGATTTATGGCTAAGAGATTGTGATAGAAATTAAATGAAAACTCATAGGAAAATGAATCTAAATAAGAATAATTGAAGAGATTCATGGTTCATTTGCACTTATATTCATCATACCTATTGTCTGAAGAAATACACTTACTTAAAGCCAAGTGACGGATTATAATTTACTAACTTGGTATTTGTGACATCACTGTATTGCCTATTCCATAGTCACAAATGTTAAACCTGAGCAAAATACTATTATAGAGTTATAAATGTCATTAAACAATAGACTGAGGTAGTGCCTTGTAACTTCAATCTCCGGATTAAGAAAATTACATGGAATGAAAGTATTCTATTTAAAACCAAAACCTTGGCACTGTCTTTTCCATAACTGTTATGCAGTAAGTCATTTAATTTGCTTCTATTTTCCACTTGTGTGAAATTCTAATCTATAAATTCTATTTTTTTCTTTACATTGAAAAACTCTTCCAGTTTTTGAGAAATATAATCCAAAGGCTAACACAGCCCTTCCCTGGAAAATGTTAGAAGTAGATGTACACTGCTTCTGGGCAATCTGAAATTTGTAAGAGCAGAAGCTGTAGTGGAAGAGGAAGATACTTTGCATCAGAAAGCCTGTCTGAAAAGACTGTGTTGGGTTATAATAGTTGCCTTCACCTTTCAAAACAAACAAACAAAAGGACACTTTTACATTTTTGCAGAGCCTATAGCAATTTAATTTATAGGAACAACATTTTTGCTGCTCTTGGACTTTGAGCAGATTCCATTCCATATTCTAAGAGACCATGTAAAGCTCACCAGAGCTGGTATCTCCCCTGTGTGAATCATACCTCTCTCCCCTCAAAAGTAATTCTCTGCATGTGCATTAGCAGTGCATCTCAAGGACACCTTGACCATGTCAGAAACTGAAGCTGGCAGTTCAGTGAGCAGTTCAAGGAGGTTTGTTAGAAGAGAATCAGCCCTGTTTCCTACATCCTCCCCAGTGTGATGGTGAGATGACAAAGGCTTGAGTGGCAGATCAAGTGTGTCACGCTCTCCGTTTAAAGCCAGTAGTTTGCCTTTCTTTCCTGGAAGTGCTTCTCCTTCAGAAACATTGGAGACGTTTGCACATGCAGCTGGCGGCTCGCGTTATTCTCCACAGTGGCCACTAGAGAGAGCGAGTGGCCAAGGTAAAGCTTTGCTTAAGTACTGCAAAATGTTTCTGAGTTGAAAGGAACACAGCCACCCCCCGGAGCAGCCTATCGAGCACAGTTAGATGGTCTGTCCATTTTTACATCTTTTCTCTTTCTTAATGCAGAAGTGTGGCTTGGATCCTTCATACTAAATAGCTAAATCTTCCTATTTCAATGATGGAAGTTAAGCTATTGGTATCAATACATACTTTTTGCCACTGTTGGAGCCATACATTTCAGTTGTTGCAATGCTCTTAGTACAGCTCATTGTTCCTGTGAGCTTTCCTCACAGGAACCCTTAGCAGTCTTGCTGGAGAGATGTGAGGATTTTGCTAGTAGTCTGCAATTTTTCCCAAAATGTTGTGGAAGGAATGTCTGTATTTCTGCCAGTGCTGAGGTAACATGCATAAGTTTTTTTAAGATTTCGGTAGTAGTTGCATTTGCTTGTGTTATTACATATGTGATAAGCTATTTTTGTTCACACCAACGCTGGACAAGGGTTAAAGGGGACTCCTTTCAGGAGGGCTGATATGCTTCAGAGGTGAATGTTCTTGTTCTTACTGGCAGGCCCCTAAATGAGAAGCCGAAGAAATGGGATGAGAAGTTTAAGGGAAACCATCACTCATTGAAATCTTTACCCACAGTTTAATACCCAGCTGGGATTTCTTCTTATCACAGAAACCACATTTTACAAATTATTTACTCTAGCAAATAGCCAGGCAGGCATGCTAATAATGACTGTAGCATCACACAGGAGTGGGCTGTGAAACAAAGGAACTTGCCAGTGCCTGAGATCCTGTCTCAAAATTGTAATTGCTTAGGGAAAGTGATTCTCTACTTCATAAAATGTTATGTACTGCAAAGTGAGTGACTCATCAATATAGGGATATTACCACTAACTCTTAATACAACTCTCCCCTCTAAAGGGCAGAAAAGCTGGGGCCTGATTCTGTTTCCATTAGAAATGATGAGAGTTTTGTAGATGATTTCAATGAAGACTGAATCAGACCTTTGTTATTTTTATGGGCTAAATGTCCTATGCATTCAGTGCTTATGCCATTACAAAGACTTATGTTTCTAATAAGAGACATACTGCTTTGTATATAAATACAGCCACGAGTATCAAATACAAAAAAATATTTAAGTACAGAGAGCCAAATTTGTCCCTGTTGCCACTCCAAAAACTTAATAGAATTACACCAGGGATAGCACAGGAGAACAATAGCAATAGCAGTAATCAGCAACAAAATAACCTTTTAATCACCCTAACCTAACCCCTTGTCCTTCACTCCCAAATTTACTGATAGCAAACAGGAGTGTTCAGCAAACTAGCCAATGCTGTTGCTGAGAAGGGAATATGCTGCTATGTCTAATATGATGTGACATGACAGAAGATTCCTTATGGATCTTGATGCACAGGGAACCCAAAAGTTTGTTGTATTTGTGTATATGTTTTAGAAGATTTCCCTGTCATATATTCTGTGGTGTTCCACTTCCATTCCTACAGACTCTGTGCAGCCCTGTTTTCCCTCACAAATTACGCCTTAAAGTCCTGTGGCTCTTATCATGCAAGTGAGAAATTTAAGCATGATGAAACATGATGATGAGGTTCACAGTGGGCCTCACCTTAAAGATGCTAAGTCCAGGGAGGGAAAGTCCCAAAGCTTATGTGAACTGCTGAAAAGAAAGTCTCTCAGCGCCCATGTGCAGGCAAAGCAGGGCATGGACATGTGGTAGAATCCATGTCAGCTGGATGGGGTTTGTGTGAGTCCCAGCAGAGAGTTGAGGGAACAGGGGGACTGAGCTTGCCTGGTGCTTGTCAGACTCTAGAGCACATCTCTCTCCAGTCCAACAGTGAAATGTTCTCAGATCTGTTGTCCTTAAACCTGAGCAGACTATGGATTTGAGAATCAGGTGTGTCTGTTCATTACTTTAATTTTGAATAGACCTCACCATTGTCTGTGTGGAGGAATTGTTTTTAAAGCAAATTGCCTATGTTTTTGCTGATCTGTAAAGAAAGCGTGTGCCAGGAATTTAAAACTATATATGCAGAAAATGTAAATCCTCATATGGATCATGACAGTTAAGGTGCAGAGGGCAGTTCTGAAATTTAAAAAACCCCAGTCTATCTTATTTTGAGGGCTCAGTGGAGTTTGGGTATGGCATCAATTCAGTTAACTGCTTGTCTGCACTCCCTGGAGGAGAATGTTATGTCTCCATCCAGATACTGGCATATCCCTATTTTTATGCCAGCCATGCCAGAGTTACAAAGTTTTAGTCAAGCATGATGAGACATGACAGGGCACACTTTATTGAATAATAATGCCTGCCTAAGTGCATTTTCCATCTTCATTTAAATGCAATGCATTTGAAGTAAGGCAGCAATTCCAAAACACGGGTTTGTGGGTCTACAGCAATGGGTACCTCATTACTGTTTACATTATGCAAATGAAGGAACAAGAAACAAAAGTATTAATATGACAAAAATACCTAACTACTGTGGAAATTAGTCCCTAGTAGAAACCATGATCACTTTTTATTTGGATGGATTTTTTTTCTTAGTGTTTTCCCTTCCTAGTGTATTTTTAAAGCATTTATATTACTTAAAATGGATCTTTATATACTAGAGGTCTTTAGGAGCCGGCAGGAGACGAAAGCCCTTAGCAGCCCTTCCGATGCTGACAGTTTAAACCTAAGAAGCTCTGACATTACTGGGAATCCTTTTGAAGTGCCTGCAGCTTGAGGAAAATCCATCTGTTCCAGAAAAGGAGACTTTTCAATTAAACAACATCTTCTTTTCGATCAAAGATAGATTTTTAAAGACTTTTAAATTGGCTTTACACTGTTGGTATTAAGCAAGGACTGAATTTCACCTCTAGCCTTTCAGGGCCGGAGAGCCGAGCCCCACTTGGGCTTTATGCCAGCTGGTTAGCAGACTGGAACCAGAGGGATGGGTTATTTCTTTTAATGGAGGAAAAGGAATTGGCAGCAGGAGTGAGCTTATTAAATTGTCTCGGTCTGCTTTTATTAATGCATTTGTGGAGTCGGCAGGTAGACTCAACTGAGAGAATTTCACCAGCAAAGCATCCTCTTTCGAGTGTGGGCTCTTGTGGTGACTCCAGGATTTTGGCTGGGTTCAATGCACCCTTCATCCTTCCAGGTACAGAGGCCATTTGATTTTCTGACCCCAGTTTTCATTTCTGTCTTCCAATTCACCTCTGTTCGTGTTTCACTGTGTTGCAAAACCATCAATGTCTCTAGTGTAGGCAGTGGAGCCAACTCCTATCTTACACATCCACTGGCTATTAAGGCACTGATTGAAACAAGGCACCACACCCCTGAGCTACCTTTTTGATATTTCCAAATCTGCCTTGAAGGTATCTATGTAAACATTATTGTAGAAGAACATTGAAACTGAGCTGCTCCTTCCTTGTATCTGAAGGACAGAAAGATTCTTCTGTTCATTTTCTCCCTGGTCTTTACCCCCTGTTTTGCTTATGCCCATTTCCCCCCAGCCCTTCTCTGCTGTTATACTTGATATTTTATTTCCCACCAAACCTCTCACGGAGACAGTACCAGAAGACCTTTTCTTCAGTCTCTGTTCTGAAAGGCTGAGTTCATGCATCATATGCAGGCAGAAATGGAGGGAATAGGAGAAAGATGGGTTCCCCATGAGCTTAGGACACTGGAATTAACGAACATCTTTTTTCTTTGCTGCTGTCCCTCTCTGCAGTAGTTTGAGGGTATTTGACTTGGGATGTGCTATGCATTGTTTTGGTAGTGAGCTGTTGAACTGGTTGTAGTGAGATTTAGTAGTGAGTGAGAGAGTGGCAGTGATTGAGTGATCCATTGAGCTTGAGCACGGACGTAGGTTACGCAGAAGGTCAACTTGCTGTCCTCAGCCTCTGCTAGCAACGTCATATAGCAGGATTTTCTGGCAAGATTAGGTTTTGTTTCTTCTGTTCTTTGGGCTTGGATTTGTATCTCAGTGTCTTCTCGGGGAGAGCTCATCCCACAAATGCTCTACACCTAAAGAATTACTCCTGAGCCAACGTGGAAAGCTGTCTCCTGCCATGTTTCCTGCTGTGATCCGAGATGGTGCAAGTGGCTCCTTAAAATTTTGGGATAGTTTTGTAGTCTTATGGATAGTTTTGTAAGCCTTATATCAGACATCAAAATGGGGATCTTTCATTACCATATACCCACCATATTTTCTCAATTATCCCTTATGTTTTTTGCCTTCCTTCCTACTGAATGGCTGTTTTCCTAGCCCTTGGCTATGAACACCACACCCTCCCAAGATTTGGTTCACACACAGGAGCAGGCAGAGAAGAAGGTCTCAGGGGAATTCTAGGAAGTCATCTGTCCAGAACTGAGTCAGGATATTCTTGATTTCAGAAAGATTTTTTCCCTCCTGTTAGGTGGAGATCAGGAATAAGTTTGACACCAGATCTCCATTTGCACAGATGGAAGGATCTGGTAGCACTGATGTATGCCCAGAGCACATCAGCAGGACAGGACAGGACAGCAACAGGACAGGAACAGGACAGTCCACAGTGCTCTTCAAGGAATTAAGAATATGCTGAATTATGAGCATTATTCCTGGTTTCATTTTAGCTGCAGACTTTGGTACGATGATTTGTCAATGCCCAGTTGCTGATATTTATTGTATCTGACTGCACTTCAATGAGCAGAGAACTTCCTGCTGTCCCCCTACCCCCACACACTTCTCCTCATCCCCTGCCTTGATGATCCCATGGGTTTGAAGCTCATCTGTGGAAGTAATTTTTTCTAGTGGGATGCTTGTCAGATCCTGTCAGCTACAAATTGCTCTACTGAAGGTGCAGAAATAGAAATCCTTACCTGTTACTTGTGGTGGTGGTTTTTTCCCTTTCTGAATCTCAGGACAATAATCTGCAGCAATTCTCCCCACAACTCCCAGTGCAATTTAACATACTGGGTGTTTTTTAGGTCTTTTATCTGCACCATCAGCTGGCATCAGCTGATTTGGAAGGTGTGCTTCTGTCTAGTGCATTGATAGCAATGGAATGTGCTCTTTAAAGTGGAAGACATCAGAGTGAAATGAGGAGAAAGACACAGAAGCTTCATTATCATTGTAAGGGGGCTAATGTTTTAAACAGGATTTGACTCTCTTTTTTTCTTTTTTGCCTATTTTCTGTGTCCCAAGTGTATCTGGTCTAAGGATAAAAGAACAGAAAGAATTGTGATACCTACTTATTTATTTTTCCTTGGCATGACTTTCAGCAGAGATATAACCTGATGCAGCATATGCATAAAGCCAGTTTGGTCAGCCTGCATGGGGACATGAGTGACACAAGGCCCCTGTGAGCAGAGGAGTTCACCAGAAATGTCTTTACTAATGGCCAACACACACAAATTCAAAGCCTACACTGAGGGTTTACAGCACTCCAGGCAGTGTCTGACATACCAAATGCATGTGCTAGAAATTCCCAGCCTTTTGTTCTTGCACACAATCCTGGCAGGATAGCTGTCACTGCTGCTGGTACTTGTCTGACACTTGTAGGTCCATAGCTTTGGAAAAAAAAGTTACAATTATCCTTGGGTAGATATTTAAAAAGACAAAAATGTCTTAAATTAGACTCACTCAAAAGTGCATATTTATTTTTGTAGGTTTTTATGATAAGTAAAAAAATATAAATTTATTTAAAAACCATTCTAAACACATCACTTGCAGGTACCTCTGTTGATCTTCCTCCAAACAGCCTTACTCTAGATCTGGCTTTGCTTCTCTCCAGTTCCCAGGTAACAGAGGCACATCTGATTCAGATTTTAAGGCCTGGAAACCCATTCACAGGTGAAAATGCATCCTTATTGACAAGGGACCAACTCCAGCCCTTGTAGTGACTGTTGCTCACTTACTACTGCTGCTGTTGTGTCCAAAGCTTTGCAAGCAGCTGCGAGACCTGAAAATGATCCGGATGTTTTGTCCCAGTGTTAGAACTCTGCCTGCAAAAGGAATCATATACATTGTCCCTAAACCTCTAAAGGTAAAGCCAGATGAGTTTGTCAACCAATGACCAGTTTATTGGGTTAGCAAATCATACTTGAAAATCAACCAGACTTCTCAGAAAGGCTCCTAGAGGAACAAATAACAAACTTTCAATTTACTTTGGCAGCAATAGTTTTGTTGTTTTGGGGTAGAGGTTTTGAAGGTGCTACTAGAATTTATAAAGCCCAAACTAGCAGAGCCTGTGGTTCTTGTAGAACAGTTACTGTGGGGAGCCTAGGAACAACGAAGCCTTCTGGTCTGCTAAGGGAAGGACAGAGTTGTTTCTGTTTCACCTTGAGAAATAAGAAATCAGCCACATAAATAAAAGATGAAAAATTGGGCTTTTGATGGGCTCGTTTGCAGAAGTCAGGAGTGCAGATCAGTGCCTCTGTTAATCAAAGGACTGGACACATCTCCATTGAGGACAGGATGAGAAATTTGGGGCTGTTCACCCTGGGAAGAGAAGGCTCTGTGGACACCTTATTATATCCTTTCAATACTTAAAGGGGGGCTTATGAGAAAGATGGAGACACATTTCTCAGTAGGCTCTGTTATGATAGGACAAGCAGTAGTGATTTTAAAAAGGATAGATTTAGACTGGATACAAGGAAGAAATTTTTTATGATGAGGCTAGTGAAACACTGAAGCAGGTTGCCAAAGCAGGTCATAGATGCCCCAGTCCTGGAAACATTCAAACAAGTACCAGAATGTTTACAGCAGAGTCAATAGAAATCTGAAGAGCCAGGCTCTTTAAAATTCACTGCACTCTAGCTAAATTGCACTCTAACACACATTTCAGATCACCTGCAAACCCGACAAATTTGAAAGAGTATGAAGAGGAAAGTCTAAGCTCTCAAATCCTGTGTTACTTGGTACAGGTGGCCACATCACCTGGTGCAGTGTATTTCTGCTGTTCCTGCAGGAAGTGTTGCAGCTGCCACTTACTGAAGCTGGGGATCAGCTCTGCATCTCCTTGATAGGCTGAGTCTGAAGACTTCTTTCTAACAGATCTTTCAGTTCTCCCCTCAGCCAAGCCAGCCGAGGTAAAATGTTCCAGACCCCCAGCACATCTGTCCTTCGCATTTTTTTGCATCCATAAAACCATATCAGAAGATACTTTGGAGTATTGCCCTGAAATTGTGAGGTCAGCTAGAGAGAAGTTAATGGTGGAGGTGGAGCCTGGGAATTTTCATGCACACAACTTTGCCACTGTTTTCAGATGCATGTTGACAGAGGACAACCCTACTGCAGGGAACCCAAACTCTGGAAACAGGGATAAATCCTCATTCCAGGCACCTGACTGCAGAACATAACAGTTTTCATCTTTTCGTTGGAGAAATCAGTATCCCTGTACTGGCTGTAGAAGTTGGCCAGAGAACTTTGTCTTCCTGAACGTGGAGCTGGTCTTGGCAGAGCCTCCAGCACATCCCTTCCCTCCCCTTTTTCTGGGAACAGTGTAGGTAGATAGACTGCCAGGTAGACAGCCTGCAAGCTAAGCAGGGATTTATAGGGCAAAACCAGCTCCATTACACCTCCCCCTCGTGGAAACCTACTGGCAGTCTGTGCAAATTGTAGGAGAAGAAGAATTCTCTTGTGAATTTGCACATAGCGATGGTGTGTTGCATCCCTCTCCCAATTTCCAAGTGAGTTGAAGTGTAGCCTGGGCTTAGTGTGTCCTCCCTACACATAAAGCAGGTTTATAGTGATGTGACAGTGGCAGGAATAATGGCAGCGAGGCTCATGGCTGGTGAAAATGTTACAAATGTTCAGCCGTACATAATGAGGGAGAAAAGTGAATTCTTCTTAGCAGTCTTGGAATAGCTGAGGAGCCATCAGAGCCCTGAGCTGCAGAGTATGAAGTACAGGAAAGATGAAGATACAGCTCTTGCTGCATTTACTTAGTTTGCTTTGCTTCAGCTGACCATGTGGGCTGTGTGCTGGGAGAGTTATTTCTCTTGCATGAAATTCACCCTGAATAAATGGGAGGAAGGAGGGGTTTTTTTTGAGAAATGAGATCTAAGGATGAGAAGGAAGGATTTGCTCTCCCCACCACAGTCAGCCTGAGGGGCTGACTTAGGGCTTAGTCCTAGTGGGATTATTTGCACAAGTGGAAGCACCTGCAGAGGGTTGGACCACAGATTTCTGGGAAGATGGTCCTTTCCCCTTGATTTCTTATTATATGCTTGTGCTTGTGGAGAAGCTGAAAATGTTTCCCTGCCCATAACTTGATCTACAAACTGTAATATCCTTACCAATGCACATCAGATGGGTCAAGTGTCCAAGGCCCACATATGAGCTTTAGACTCCTTTTGACTTTATCTGTTCTACTCAGGTAAATATGGAAAGACTAAGAACAGTGAAACACAATACTCCTTCCTAAATGCACTAGTAATGGATGGAAATAATGCTTCTAAATATTTTTAGAAGGCACAGTGTTGTGGCTTTTATTCTTTCCCTTTTTGTATAATGGTGTTTGTGGTTACTTATTCAGCCATTACTGCAGTTTTTGCTTTGGGAATATAATCACCTACTAAGGCAATTTATTGCCTTGTATATTTCTCTGCCAAGAACATTATCCCTTAAATAGAGTTTTTGTAATAATAACCTCTAATTTCCACAACTTCATTGTTAATTTCCACAATTTCTACTTCACAAGTATTAAAACTCCAAGTTCTCCACAAGACCCTAGATTGTTGCAGCTTAATGACAGTAAATCCAGTATTTTCTTCCTGGTGATTTTAGTCCTTTAAAAGGCATAAGTCCTTGTTTCCTTGCTCAGTGCCATTTGAGATGCGTTGCTGGGAACTCTGGAGCCCGCTGTGGAGTCTTGATGATTATACTGCACACATGTTAGCACCCTGGGACCTAATCCTTCCCACAACACCCAGCCACTGGGGTCTCTGTGAGGTCCTTAAGTGTTTCATGGCAGAACACGAGCAAGACAGCTCAGCAAGTGTTTATGTAAGGACCAGAGGGCTGGAGCAACCTCAGCAGTATTGGTCCACTGGATAATGTCACACCTCCCATACTACTTGGGTAAATGGACAGAAACAGCTGCCCATTTACATTCTGACATGGGCAGAATGTGGGACTAACAAGCTTTCTTTTTTCTGCTTAATTATCTTATTTACTTTCACAGATGACATTTGGCAGCCTCATTCTCTCCTGAGCTGGCCTTGTTTTAGTGGGAGGGTTTCTGACCTCTCTATATGGTGCAGAGCATTTGGAGATCCTTCTCTGTGAAAGGCACTTTATGATACAAGCCAGGGTTTTCTAAGATGTGGTGTGCACAAAGTCATTCGTGCAGAGTAGCAGCTGCCATTACTGAATTTGTTACTTGCCACCACTGACAGTCATGGTATGCAGCAACCACTGAAAAGAACTCCCTAAAAAGGACAAAAAATCCCACATCAGAGTATTATTGTAAGCTATTGATGTTTTCTTTGGAGTATAGTTTAGGTAGATACTGTAAAAAGATGAAAACCACAGTGCAATAATTTGCTTTTTAGTGCATCTCTTCAGGATCTGTCTCCTTTGCAACTGCTCAAAAAAACTTGATCTTCTCCCAGTTTTATAGATTGGTTATAACAGTCAAAGTTCTGTCTTTCTTTTAAAGCAGCACAATCTACTTGTTCAGGGCAACTGCATGGATAGAGATGAGGTTAGTTCAGCTCATTTTCCCCCAATAAGATTATAATTTGTTTCTCCACGCCATGACTTATTAATCTTTCTAAAAAATATTCCTTCTACTGTTCAAAAGGAAAAATAAAATGAAGCCAAAATATGCTGGATCAGAGCAAAATTAATTGGAAATAATTTTCTTTTAAATAAGCTGCATATGTGTTTCCCTGTTTAGTATTCACAATGTACAGCAGAGACGCTTTCAGAAATGAACTCATTTTAAAAAGAGATAGATTTACACACACCACAATGAAAGCAGTCACTGGCAGCATTGTATACCGTATCAAATCAGTGACTGTTGGTACATATTTGAAGTTAATTTGACACTGAAGTAAACAAATCAAAGTGTGTTTATAGAATAATTAGACCATATTCCCAGTATTGTGGCTACAAAATTTTGTCACTGCTATTGAAGTACTCTGTGGTTTTATTTGGTTTGTTTACAGAATTCCTTAGCAACACAAAGAAAACTGTCAGAATTACCTAAGTATAATTGTCATGGTAAAACCTGTCTTTGCATAATAGTCACAGACCAGCTATTTAAATCATAACCAGTGAGTTTTAAAGACTTTGAAGAAAAATTGCAAATATTTATTTTACCCAACTGAAAAGAATAAAAAAAAATCCAAAACCAGAAATGGGCTCAAACTTTTTGCTAATACTCTATGTATTTTTCTCCAACATAGAAACATAATACCTTTATATAAATGGCATATTACCACAAACATTTTTTTCATCTGGTGTTTTCCAGTCTTATTATTGTGTGGTTTTGCATCCCTTAAGGATCACGTAACTGGAAAGACATACGAAACTGATAACAATATAAAGTTTTGTTTACATGTAATCTCTTCCTGCAAATGTACATCTAACTGTGCTTGAAGAAATGGTGGAGAGTCTAGACTACCCCAAAGTGAGAATAAACGTTTTTTAGGTTTCTAAGTCAGGCAAAGCGACCATCTGTTATTTTCATTCTTCAGTTTTATGGTTCATGTTATCATTTGTCACTTTTGCCACATCTCTTGAGTGCAAGGCAGCTGCTATTGGTTAATTTGGGCTTATTCCTGCCAAATGTATGGGTTAGTTTGTTTCAGCTTGGGGATGCTTAGCTCTTCTCAGAAGTAGTTCTCAGAACTATAACATTACTTCTTCTGCTTGCCCAATAAAATAACAGTGCATGCAAATCTGAATCTGAAAGAAGATGCTCCTTACACGTTTGGAAGGAGAAGCTGCTAAGAGAAACAGAAGTAACAAAAAAGAGGTAGAAGAGTAAATAATTAGAGGTGATGTCTGATCCTTTTTGAAACCAGTGGGAAGTTTGTCACTCACTTCAGTGGACTCACACCTCACCACAGAGTCTGCTCTGGGAATAGCTGCTTACCTTTTCTGTATCCCTTGGATCAGGGTGTGTTTCTGCCCTTTACTTTAGTGAAAGTATTCTCACAGTAAATATGTACGGATGAGAATTCCCCTAAAATGACATAATTCTCTGGTAAATTACTTCAGACTCACATTCTTGAGCATCTCAAGTGAAAAAAAAATGTTCAGATATTGTTTTGTGGGCACAAGAAGTTTTATTTGGAACACAAATTTACTGCCCTTGAATTTTTTCTCCTTCAGTGACTGCCTTCTGCAGATCTGGGATCTCTATGTCCTGAGAGTATTTTGTTCAACACTGGCCTTTCCACTCCAGAAAATGATGTACCCAGCTGTTTGCTCAGGTTGCAGGGCTTCATATGTTGATAGTTCATGGTGCAATCTGGTGTCACAGTGGGACTGGACTTTCTGCAAGTAGCCAAAATAATTTCCATTCCTTCAGCTATTATCCTTCTCACAATGGGGCTGAACCCCAGGAAGCAACCTAGTGCACAGCAGTGGATGTAACGCCACTGTTTATACAATACAGGTCAGATTCTTGTTTACCCCAGAGCTCTTTCCCAGTTGTAGCCAGAAGAGGATCCAGGTATCCAGGTGGCAGGTTTTGTGTTAGACTTTCTCCCATCTGGATTCCTAGTAATGTGGCATCTGGAGCATAGCTTTGCTTCACTTCCTCTTGCTAGGAGTTTTGGAAAGCACACAGCAGTTAGTCTTCCTCTAGAGATCAGGGTTACAGAGTGATAGATAAAGACAGTAATTAACAAATAACTTTATCGTATTCTAACCCTTCCTCTTTTTGGAGAAGACATGCTATAAAACCAGAACTGGAATCTCCTGTGTTGTTTACTTTGTTTATCAAGATTATATTAAAAAATCAATATCTAATTTTTCTATTATACTTTAGCACTGCATCTTCCTAGCCCTTCAGAATCATATCCTATTGATTCTACCTTTAATGACTTTGAAATTTTCAGTGATTTGTTTGTGGAGAATACTGTGCCTGATATAGATTTCCCCGTGTTAGTTTAAACGCTGGTAGTATACTTGGTGAATTAATGAAATAAAAATAGCTTTGTCAATAAGCAAAAGTGAAGCCACTTCCAACGTTTGTTCTGTAACCATTGCTTTCTGCAACTGCTGCCTACGCAAAATTAGTTGGTGGGATTAAAGAATATATTCCTTTTTTATCCCATGTTTGAGTACTTGATCACAGAGGCATAGTTTAATCCAAACATCAATAGCATCTCATCAATTCAGTCAGATGCAGCTGTCAAAGTGGACTTTTGGTTTGTTTAGAGCTTTGAGATTTATCCTTTTTTAAGGTCATAGAATATTTTCTTTGATTTTTGATGCTGAAATCTTTCTTAATCTTCTAAACTTGAGAAACATCTGTTAACATTTAATGGGGTGACTTTTGTCTTAGATTTGGAGTTTGTGTTGCAAATCTCTGGTTTTGAAAAACAGGAGAAAAGTACAAGCATATATTCCTTAGCAGTTATAAGCCTGCTTGGTCAGCAAGCGATTAAACTAGTTAAAATGGAGCAGCAGGCAGTGCAGTTACTTTTAAGCAGTGTTTCAGTGGAGTGTGATTTAAAATTTGTTTTGTTTCACATTGGCATTAGCCATTTCCCTTTACCATGGCACTTAGCTGAGGATCTGAGTAGCAGATTTGTGAGAGCTTTTAAATAATGAGACAGTGATGTAACCAAGTGATACAGAAGCAGAAAGAAATTTAACCTGTATTCTTAAGCTTTGGAGATTTGGAGCACTTGGGAAGAATGTAGTAGCTAATATGTTTGGAGATAAATGGCATCTAAAAATACATGCCCCTAAAAACATACAGACAGCTGTCATGTCTAGTGCCTGAATATATTAGTCATTATCCTCATTAACAGATGCAAAATCATCCTTGTTTTCATAATGCAAGCATTTCATATCAGGTAATTTGTAGTAATTTTTTATGGGGCTCAATCCTTCAGCTCCCATGTGAGTTGGTGTTTTGAAGCAAGATTCAACTGAGAATTGGAAGATCAGGTCCAGACATCTTTCCTGTGCCTTCTTGCACTTTCTTACCTACTCCATAATAAGATCATCTTTGCCAGGAATCTAGCACATGTATTTTTTTAATTCAAAGCATAATATTGCCCCATCAGCTTTTTCTGTCGTTGGTAACCACGCGTGTTTAATAAGTTTGATGTGAAGTCTTGTCTGCTGTCTTCTTCACTTCCATTTCAACAGCAGTATTACCTGGATGAAAAACATAGGATGTGGCTTTCTGAATGTAAATGCTCTTTTCTCTTTCTCAGCTCATAGAGAAGAACGTGTTGTTCTATAATTGCAGAGACAGCACTGGCACAACTTGTAAACCTCTGCAAAGTACTGCAGAGCTGCCATTCATAAGTACCAAGAGCTAAGTACAGCATGAAAAGCAGGAGGGCTTGCCAAGTTTCTTGCCACTTCCTCCTACTTCTGACAAGGTTTTCAATTAGCAGCTTGTAGGGGCCCAGCCTCTGGTCCTATTTTCATGCAGTATGCATAACTTAATTCCCCAGAAGAGGCCGGAACTGCAGAGGAAAGGAAAATACACATAGATTTGTAATGTTATATATTGGAAGAAAACCATTTACTAACAGTGTGATTCTGGGAAGAGGAAAGAAAGAGGGGCACTGGGAAGAGGAAGAAATTACTAGCGTGAGTCTTCAAAGCGATGAAATCTCCGTCAATCTATTCTGTTAAAAAGCATAGGTGCCCGACACATTTCCTCCCTGCAGCCTTGTGTAATCTCTACCCAGCTCCTACACAACTCCCTACTCCTTGTGTAGTCCTCGTGTGAGGTTAAGCTTAAACAGCAGCACAGAAGATAGTTGCACACCCCAAATGAAGTGCTGCGTCTGCCTAAGCGCCCCACAGAGCAGATACGTTAAATTAACACTGCTTTGTTACACTTGGCAATGTTGCTGAGTGTCTCCATTTAATACCATCACTGCAAATGGAGGAATCCTCACCTATTGGGACAAAAAATGAATTGGTCTGAGTCTTTGTACAGTTCTGCCTCCAGGTAGTAACCTGGGTGTCATGACAGGGGAGACCAGGTGAAAACAATTGTGTGAGTACAAATGCACTCCTTGAAAACTGGTGCAAAAAACTGGGGCTGCTGCACTTCTGTTTGGGTCCCTTGCAACTCAGCTTATTGTGATTCAGTGATTCAGATTTTGCTTTTAGCAATCCATGATGTGTCTGTGCATGGAGTAAGCTGTGGCAACACACCAGCAACCTGGTGAAAGCACAGGTGATATTAGGGAGGACCCCTAAGGACAGCAGAAGTCTTATGGCCAGGCAGGGAGAAAAAAAGCCCTCCTGAGTCCCTGTGGTCAGAAGAATATCTTAAAACAGATGTACATCTGTGAGCTCTCATAAAAACAGAATGAGGGAGTGTGGCCATAGCAGGCTGTCCTTTGGGAGCTGCTACTCAGCATGACTGGAGTGGATTGTTTCTTCCAAGCCCAGGGGGGAACCACAAGTGGGTTCCTCTGTGTTACGCCAGGATGATCCTGGTCCTTTGCTAGCCAGTGTACATGGAAGTACAAAGGCTTATGGAAGACACATTTACCTTTCCCTTCTTGTCTCTTTTCCTCTGCTAAGAGCTTCAGTGGGAACAGATAAGCTGATTTATGGCAAGTGTGTACGCAGCTGCAGTGGAAGCCTTGAAGCAAAACTGGAACAACACAGCTATAGTGCTGAAAGTGCCAAGACAGGTATGAACTGTGTGGACAAGGAACTTACATCTGTGACATGTAGGTGTGGCTGCTGTTGTGAAAATTGTCTTAATCCCCAGTGGTGCTGCAACCATAGCTAAGCCTTCACCCATTGCACTGGCATGAGACCCACTAGACAACTTCATTTGAGCTGAACCATCTGCAATCTGATTCACTCAAAGATGGCAGGGAGTTTGGACTAGGTGACCTCTAAATGTCCCCTCCACCTCGAGACATTCCATTCTGTACATTCAATTAGAGGAAAAAAAATAAAAGAAGAAAAATCAGCCCTGAAGGCTATGAGTAGGATTGCTATTTACTGATTTTAAGAAGCCAACCATATCTGGTTTCCATGTATCCTGTATAAAGGAGAGGGAGAATAGTTCCTCCACAGGGCAATTCAGAGCATCTCTCCTTGTGTCCTGCCTGAAGCTGGGCTCTGGAGGACAGTGCTTGACACAGAGAGGTCATTGAGGTGCTCAGCTGGTGTCCTTGGGTATGGAAATGGGGCCTGGGCTCTCTGTGTCCTAGGGCACAGGACCACCCTGCTTACGGGGGGCAGGTTTTGGAGAGGTGCTGCTACAGGGAACAGTACGGCTCAGCGAGACCTTTGTGAGTGCTTCCCCTGTAGTCCTCTGGTAAAAGGAAGAGATGTGAATTTCATACATAAAAGGAAAAGTATCACATTTTCCCCAAATTCTTCAGGAAATTAGTCTCATATACAACCCCAGAATTTGGCTGCCTTACAGAGACAGAGTGTCATTTGCATGCCATTACCAGGCTGTAAAAGTCTCATGGTGACTGCCTACTATACATTTGCAATCTTTAGGGATCCTATAAAGGTCACCCCTGAGGTCAGGTTTGTTTAGTCTGTTTCATAATGGTGTAAAGTGGACTTGAATGTGTACTCTGCTCAAATAATACACAATCTGATTGATACTTAAACATCAGTAAGTGTTGTATATATGTTGCAGTTTCTAATGTTCCAGGCAGAGGCAAACCATGTATTTGCTAACAAATTGTTTTTACAAACAACCTGATGTGGCTTTGAAAAGTGAGTCAAAATAGGGAATGAAAAATACCCTCAAAATTATAATAAGAAAAACCTTCAATTTTTTCTTTACTTGAGAAAAGTTGTGTTTTTTTTTTTTTTTTTTTTTTTTTTAAACATCTTCTCTGAGCCTTCCCTGTATTAGGAATTCTTCCTCCTGTTTACTTTTAATTCACTCACCATCCATTCACTGATTGCCTTGCAATTCAAAAGCCAGGTTCTTTATGTTGCATTGTTCAAAGATGGCTTAATTAAAAATAGATCACATCTTTTCTTTTGTGCCTAATAAGCATTGTGCTGATTGGCTTCATAGAGGCCTGGATGATATTTCAACCCTTACATGTCTTTCAAAAGGAATAATAAAAAGAAAGAGGGGGAAGAAAACCAATGTGAAATCTTTTTCATCCTTAATATGTCACTATTTAGTAGGCAAGAATTATTACTCAATGTAGGCTTTCGAGAATAAAGAAGGAGTAGAGAAAAGCTGATATATGAGTGACTTTGCTCTATCTCTTAATTTTTAAAATACTGTAAAAATATTATCTGTTGTGAAGACTAGGCTCACCCAGTTTTTCTTGTGCTTCTCTTTCAACAAGACTTTCATGATGAAAATATAAATAAAAAGTGACAAAAAATTATACAGCTCAGCACAAGATTGGTTGAGGCAAAATGTTCTTATTGCCATTTTCATGGCTACACTATAAAGTTATAACCAATTAGTTATTAAGTTTTTTCTGGTTTTAATCCTTTGTCATGCACATGGGCTCAGAGAGGTATTCCCTCTTATACTTTGTTAATTTATGGTGCACTAATATGTCTGTGATGCTATATTCTACTTGATTCTTTCTTACATTAAGAAGTTTAATAGTTATGCTCTATTTAGTAAAGAAGTTGTAATAAAGAACAAAGAAGTTGTAATAAAGAACAAATACAAGAGAATGACCCTTCACAAGTAATTTGTGTTCTGGTTTAAACCTAGTCAGCATCCACCAACACTTCTGGCTTTTTTTTTTTTTAAGCAGCTGTAATATAAAATTACCTGTGCTGCCGTCCAGCAAAGCTGCCTGCTGTGCTTCTGGAAGGGCCGTTTGCAGGTGTACCAAGAGTGAGGCTTCCTCTGCTGGGAGCAGGATGAGCAGCACTACCCGTGGGAGCCAGCTGAGCATCTCCCTTTCTTACGCAAATAGGAGCCCAGTGCTTTGCTGTCATCGCTGCACCTGGCCAGTCCCAGCTGGCCAGAGTCCACCCTGCAGGGCAAAAAACCCTCAGGAGGAGCAGCCTTGTTTCTGGAGGAAGGTTTCAGGTCCTGCCCTTGCTGTGGAGGTTTGTGCTTTTGACCCAGGCTCGTTGTGGTGCTGATGGACTGGGTGTGCCCCTCCTGGGATGGCTGCGCTGTTGTGGGACTGTACTCGACAATGCAACTGCTTTGTAAAGGTAGCTCAGCTGCCTCTGAGCTCTGGCTTGTCCTGCAGTGCAGACACGTTCCCTGGGAGAAAGAAGCTCCAATGGATCAGAGGTGAGCCGAATCGTGCTCAATGGCCTGCCTTGGTCAATGGCCTGCTTTGAGGAAATCTAAGATAACACAGCAATTTTGTCCTCTTGCATCCCCTTGCTGATCTCTTCACCACCTAAAATCTTTGTCATCTAGAGGCAGAGCCCCTTTTTACCAGCCCTAGCTAGTTCAGCTCTGGTTAGCTCCACCCCTGATTTTTGCCCTTCTGTCCGTTTCTGGACACAGCCCTTTGTAGCCTTTATTCTTCTTATGATCTCGTTCAGGAAGGTTTGATTTGACTCTGAGCTGGCGAATTCCGACTTTTCAGTAACTTTCAAAGCATTCCTGCAGAGAGCGATGACATGGGGAGTCCCCTTGCCAAAATGTAATCATGCAGAAAATGCAAAATTGAGATCACCATATAGATTATTTTATAATGTGGTCACATGAGAGCACATGGTGTAGAAGCCAGAAACTGAACAGTCAGTGCAACAAACTCTAGATTGTTGTAATTTGATTCACGTAAGGGAATTGTGTTAGCTTTTTGGCTGTGGTCTTCATGTTCTGTTTGGAAATGTATGATGTCATTGTACCAAGCAAATTACAGCAAAAGGCTGCTTGTATTTATGTTGGCTGAAGGTTTAACCAAGTGTATATGGCAAGCTTAATTTATTGCTACTTTAACTTTGTTTAGCCACTGAAGGGCTTTATTTATGCTGGTAAATTCAAATAGTGGCTAACAGTGACCACACAGCTAAAGAAATGGCAAGAGTCATTATCACTAAATCACTTTGTTGCTGAGTTCCCTTAATTAAGCAGTGGGGGAAAAAATTTGAATCCCTGGACATTCAATAGTGAATATGGTGGTAAAAGAGAGTGATTAATTGAGATATCAGTTGCTTTCCTTAGGAAACTAAATTTCTGTAACATACTATGACAAATCAAGAATGAAAACAAAACTCAAGCATCATCTAAACTGCTGAATTAATTGAGGGCATATTAAAAAGTTTTATAGGCTCTCTATAAAGTAAAATAAATAGCAAGAAAGCTATATTCTTTATGCAAGCATTTTTCATTACAGTACGTGTCGGTCCCTTGGTGAGAGCTCATTAACTTTTTAAAAATTACCTTTAATGGGCTACTCATTATCATCACCATCAAATGCTTCACTTGTCCGACATTCTAGCGTTTAGAGCAGATTAAAGCCAAAATTACCCTCTAGATACAGGGCATATTCAACTACACAGGAAAAAAAATAAAATCATTCTGTAAAGTCATGGCTTATAAGCAGTGAAAATTAGGAATGTTGAAAGCAGCCTTTTTTTAAAGCTCAGAAATGTGTCTCAGTGTGGTAGCTGTGGTTTTCAGCAATATATAAAAAATGAAAAGGTTCCTCATTTTCAAGTCCCTTATTGAAAAGCTATTTGGTTAAACATAATTGAGAAACAGGCACCTTGAAGCCTGGTCTCTAGGGCTTGGGCATATCCTTGTTTGGCTGTTGTTTTACTAAGAGACTTGAACAAGTCACTTTTTCCTTCGACTGAAATAAAACCTGTGGATATTGAGATCTCCATTGCCAAGGACTGCAAACCTCTGCATGAAAGCTACTTTAGGAGATCACTGCTTCATTGTTACTCATCCTGCAAGAGCTCTGCTTGATCTCAAAACCACTCTAAGCAGGAGCAAAAACAGCACAAGATCTGAATTTTTAGCTTGTTTAAATTGGCTCAAGCGCCTCGATTTCAGTGGAAATTCACTCATTTGCACCAGTAGAGAAATTGGCGTCCACTCTGTTTTTTTTTCTAAGGGTGTTTGAGTAGAGTGTAAATTCAAGAGTGCTGATTAAGAATTACAGACATCTTGGCATGTTTTGATTTATTAGGGACTGCAGTGCTCAAATGTTCTTGTTGTGATGAATAGCAAGGTTCATCAAGGTTGCTTTAGCAAGGCAACCTCAAGAGCATTTTTGTGATGGCAACTTCACTTACTCCTCTGAAGAGGAAAGCAATATATAACCAGGGCTCAGTCTTAAGCTGGATGAACTCTTCTGCTCTAAGGGAGCTGGCTCGATGGTGTCAGCCATGGGTTTGGACCTCCTTTTGCCTTGCCTTTCCTTGGGTTTTCTGAACATGGCAGCAATTTACCTGAGTCACCGATATTCAAAGGTGCTCTTGGGCTGTGGTACCAAGCAGGCTGACAAAATGGCACCAGTGTTATGCAGATGAGATGAGGTTCTTTGGCTTAAGCATGCTGTGGTGCCTTGCTGTAGTCCTCCTGGTTTTAGGGAGATGTACCAAGAATCCTTCCTCTGTCAGTAAAAAGATCCTGTTACTGTTCAAATCATCCACTGCTGCAACTTTTCATCTATTTCCTCCAAGAATCTTAGTTTATTTTTCAAAGCTATTGAACTGCAAATTATGGTGCTGCAATATACGGCCAGGCTTTTTAGTTTAATTTTCTTCCTTGACTGGGTTTTGGTTAAAGTCCTGTATCAACAGTCCTTTGTTTGAAATAAAGGCATTCTGAAATTGTCTGGTCTACTCACAATGCTCTTTTCAGCCCTACAGCTGATAAGATTGTCCAGATATCTCTCTTCTGGCACTTTATATCTGATGAAGGAAGTATCTGAAGATTGGTGAGAAGCTGCAGGCACCCTGGTGCAAAATAAAAGACACTTTGGTACATCTCAATTGATGGAGCTGGAGCATTCTCCAGATATTCTGGATATTGCTGGTAAGGCTCATAAACTGAGATTATCCAAAACTTGCCCCAAAGAATATAAGCATATATGCATTATCCTATTATTTCTCATCTATTTAGGCCTGTAAGTTGTAGCATTGCACATTTATTGTTACGTTCTCATGGCAGATTCAGATATTCTTCAGAGCTTTGAAGCATTCTCCAGCCACTGCTTCTTTTAAGCCCGCTACTTATTTGGTAATATACAGGCCAGCTGGATAATTTTTGAAAAGCAGACAAGCATGCAATTTTTATCATGCTAGTACATTCTCTTGCTGCTGTATCTTTGCTGCACTTGGAAATGAAGACAGTGTAATTACCTAACAATTATCTTGTCAGCTTGTAGCAGAATGCAAAATTTGGATTGAGGTAGGGAATGAGAGTGCATCTAAACACCAGGCTCCTGTGATATGGTGTTCATTTACTTTCCACACTGATTTTGGGACTGGATAATGAGGTAGATGTGTGTGGTTAAGCTAAGTGGCCCAGGGTGGTTGCTCTGAGCACAGGAAATTCATTGGCCTCCATGTACCTATGGATTACTGCAGTGTGGGGAGAGACTTCCTGCACTGCATGGAATGGAGTGGCCCCTACCAGCATTTTCAGGTAGTTTGACAACCGTGAGAGGGAAGGATGGCATCATGTTTTTCCCTGGTGGAAGAAGGGGCAGTCTCTTCTTCATGGGACCATTGAGGCAGCATGCCTCTAAGTGTATGCCCAGACTGACCATCTGTCTTCTCTGTCAGTCCTTGTTATGTTGCAAGTTGAAAAGGATATAATAGTATATGAGGAATAGTTCCCATTTTTCAGCCTGTCATTTTTGGTTCTTACTGGTAGATGGCTTCTGGAGGCTTCCTTAAACACAGGGATGTCAGCTGAGAGAAATTATAATTATTTGCCATTGTAGACAGTTGTGTTAAACTGATTTGTACATATTTGGACAGGAAATGGTACTTACAGGGTTTAAATCTCACAATGAAGTGTCATTCCTTTCTGACTCAGATGCTTTTTGGCAAATCCTTGACTGGTAGATATTCTCCTGCTTGTAAGGAAGTACTCCTTTTCCTGATGGAGAGGGCTCTAGGAGTGTGACAGTCCTAAGCTCAAACAGCAGTACTTTTACAACCACCATGGCCACAAATTCCAGAAGTTCTGAGCTGGTAAGAGATAGCCACAAAGCAGGCTTAGTTCTCACTCTGATCAGTTTACAGCTTTTTCCCTCCTGACTTTGCATAGCTTGAGAGACATCTTAGCAAGTATACCAGTCAACACAGAGAGGAACATGAGAAGTGACTTTCAGCTGACAGGCTCTGATGGGCCCTGATCTCGTATCAATACTCTTGAAGACTTTTCAAAACAAATGCTGTTTCCGTCAATGCAACTCTTTAACACTTCAGCATTTCAAGGCCTAAGCCTCCTGCCTTTAGTCAGTAGTGTGGGATTTTGGAGATTAGAAATCATAATATGAGTTGCTAAGTGGTTTGTGTTTCAAAGTCAGCTGCAAGTTAAGATATCTTTTGGCAGAAGCATGCAGTAAATGGGCCAATCCTTCAAATACAATCCAGACTGCTTGTTGCAAAGGACTTATCATTCTGGTATAGGCAGTCAGGTTGCATTGCTGAATGCTTTGTGCATCAAGGGTGGTATAAGAGTAGTCTTGGAGGTACTGAGATCTGCTTGACAATCTCAGTATTTCCTTTTGATTTTTTTTTTTTTTTGTTTGTTTCATGCAGTGTGGTGAATATTGCACCAGACCAGTTTTGGTTTTGCACTGTTTCTTAAGAATAGAACATTATTCTTTACCATTATACATGTTCTTGAGGCCTTGACCTTTTATATTGCTGTGAATATTTGCAAGACTTTCTGTATAATTGCTATAAAAAGAGACTTAAGGATATTAAGTGCAGATTTCACTGGTTAAAAGAAATAAATAACCGCTTAGTTGTGTCCTTAGAACAGGAATGGTATGTTGCCCTTCATCCAGTCCATGCTAGGGCTGGAAGCCTGGGGTTCACAAGGTGTGGAAGAAACCCCTGTGAAAGGCAGAGAGCAATGGCAAAATGTTATTTTGCCACAAAACACAGCCCTCCTGCAGGTTTGCCATCATCAGAGGGGTTGGGATGGACTGTGTGTAAACTGTGGTGAAAGCTAAGGCAGCTTAAACTGGGAAGTTAGGAGGAAAGGTTAAGGTTGTTAAGGGTTTAATAGCTTTCTTTCTTCTTTCTCATTACTTAAGTCAGCGATTAGAAATGTGAATTAATTTGCAGTAACTTAAGTAAAAATCCCCCTAGTGAAGGTTAGCTAGCAGCAGGAAATGTGTTATTGGACATTTGGGCTGTAGTGTTTCAGCTGTTATATCTTGGAAGGGTAGTAGATATGAACAATGAGTAAGTGCATTGGAATTAGTGTTTGAAGTACCTGAACAAGATCCTTAGGGTTGGGAAGATGAATAAGAAAGGATGTGTGTCAACTTTATCATGGTCTAAATATATGTACTCTTCGCAAATTTCAATCTTCATCCCAGTGGGCTAGACTGTATAGACTAATTTTACAGCAATCTGAATTCATGCTTTTAAAAACTTCATTCCCTGCTCCTGCAACAAATGTAACCAAGCTTCAACATTTTGAATATATATGTATTACATATGCCACCCCTTGCCCCTGTGGACTGCGGGGTTATTTGGGTTAACGTATGCTGAACACTTGCTACAAATTTTATACCTTTTTCTTGCAAAACACAAAGGTAAGAATACAATAGATTTTTTCATTTATTTACTATAGCATACAAAGCAGATGATGACAACAGTAGAAGTAAAGATCACCACCACTGTTGGAGGTACCAGTAGGTTCATGACTCAAATAGCTGCAGGGCTTTTTCCAGATGTAAATTGTGTGGCAAAGTGTTCTCTTGATGTAACACAGTTATTTCTCAACCTAGGCAATAAAATACTGTACCAAATGGCTCAACTGTTCTGGACATTGCTCCACATCCTGAACAGCATTAACTGAGCCTTCTATTTTCCCTGTGTCTACAACTCCTTAACTCTCAGTTTTGATGGGCTTTCTGCCCCACTTCATCCTTGTCTGGGGTGTTTCCCTCCATGTGATTCCTCTGGCATCTCTCTCTCCATGTGTCCCTTTCTCTTGGTTCTGCTGCTTGCTGGTAAATAACTGCTGGGGCACTGTGTGCTCCTTTTGGGATGCCATGGACAATTAGATCATCTTTAGAGCCAGCTTCCACCTGCATAGAACAGTTCATGGCCCTGCTGAAGTCTGCCACATGTGTCCAGTGTGTCACTCATGAGATCATTAGGCATTCCTGCAAGTGTCAGCTTAGTGCTCATGCAGGAGTAAATTGGCTGCTTGTGAGCTGTGCCATCATGCATGAAATGGTCAGGTTCTCATGCATGAATTCAGAGATCATGTGTGACCTGAATGTGCACTCTTGTGTGAGTGAATGGGGCATCTTGAGTGAATTGGATGCCCATGTGTGAGCTAATTGGGTGCTCAAGCATGAATTAATTGTGCCTCCATGCAGGGATTAATTGGATAATCAAGCATCAACTCGCAGGACACTCATGCAAGAACTAACTGGTCGCTCATGCATGAACTACTTGGGTGGTCTGGCATAAATTAATTTGGCACTTGGATGTGAATTAATCGTTCACCTATGTTTGAGCCATTGGGCACTTGAGGATGAACTGATTGGGCCCTCATGCATGAACTGATAGATAGTTCAGGTGTGAGTTATTTGAGTGCCATGCATAAACTGGATGAGCACACATGCATGTATTAATTGGGTACTCATGCATGAGCTTATTGAACACTCAAGCAGGAACTAGCTGGGCATCCCAGCGTGACTTCATGGGATGCTCATGCATGAATGCAGTGCCCTGCAATGTATGCCCTGAGGGGCATAGTAATACATGTTCAGGCTGAGTATAATCCCCACATCCCATAGGGATGGGGCTTGAAGTTTGTGAAGAGTAGATGTAGCCAGACTGTGATAAGATTGACCCCAATAATCTACTCCACCAGCTCAAGGGGTAGAGCTTGGAATAGCTTCTGAATGAAAATTCACACTGTCATGATGATGATAATCCTTGTAGTTTTTTACTAGAATTTTACTAAGTGCATATGCACTTGGTTATGATATTAATCCATTACAGTCTGGTTCCCCAGCATAAAGGGTAGAATATGTGATGGATGAGGTGGTCTGACTGTGTGGGAATGGCACTTAATGACATGGATTAGTGGTGGACTTAGTGTTAGGTAAATGGTTGGACTCAATGATTTTAAGCATCTTTTTCAACCTAAATGTTTCTATGATATGATTTGTGGGGCAAGGAACAAGACTTTTAAAGAGCATTGCTGCAATGCTAATCCCTACTGTCTGTTCTGCAAGGAGGAAGGATGAAGTTTATAATTGCTGTATATTAAGATTGTGAGAATGTTGAAAGTAGAGATAGTAATGTTTGTGTGATGAAACATCTCTTAAATATGTGTGTTGTGGAGGCAAGGGGTGGAAGGTATGAAGGTTAAACTGTAGGGTTTACTTAGTTTGTGCATGGGCTCCTAATGAGGTCCTGCATGGGTGCCAGTTTAGTCCATGCATGGCATGGGTGCCTAATTAACTTATGCATGATCACCCATTCGTTCACGCCTGATCACACAATTACTTCACACATGGGTGCCCAATTAGTGCAAAATTTATTGCTCAAATAGTTCGCGCATGAGCGCCCAATTATTTCATTCTTGAGAGCCCAATCAAGTCATGCTTGAGAGTCCAATTAGATCTGGATGAGCACCCAATTTACTCATGCATGAATGCTCAATTAGCGCATGTATGAGCAGCTGGTGAGTTCATCCCCCAAGTGCACCATGAGCTCTCCCCAGTGCTGCACTGGCCACACCTGGTGGGGTTTGGCATCCAGGGGTTCCAGCACAGTCAGCGTGGGAGGTGGCCATGAACTGCCCTGTGCAGGTGGCAGCTGGCCCTGAAGCTGAAATGCTGTCTCAAAAGACCAGGCCCTCAGAGGACCCCACAGTGCAGACAGTGTGTGGATGTGCTGGGGGAGATGTACGATCAGGAGAATGGCAGAAAAGACATGTATGAGGAGGATGCTCCATACCCATAGGATGCCTGCCTCACTGCAGCCCGAAGATGATGTACAGCAGGGCAAGGAGACTTTGAATGTGACCATGGGTGCCCTAAGCCAGCAGAGTGACACCGGGAAGCCAGAGGTATGGAAGACACCTAGCAAGACACATGAAGGAGTGGCAGAAGAGGAAATTTTTGTGTATGCAACCCCAGCTTCTTGCATTGTCCACTGGATCAATGAGATGATTGATGCAAACCAAGTATATTTTGTGGTGCAAATAAGAGGAGCTGAGTTTAGGAAGGTGTGCTTAGCTTAAGTGCAGTCTAGGAAGAGGGGAAGAAAAGGTGCTTTCTTAAGTACTTAATTTCTTGCATTTTATTCTCTCTCAATGCTTTAGCCTGATTAGAAAGTAATTTGTGTTAATTTCCTAAAAAAATATTTTCTTAGTAGAGGCTGTTTCATGCACTACAGTGGTTAGTGGAGAATTCAGGCAGCACCCAAGTCTGACATGGTCTGGGACTGCAATAATTTAAGTGACTTTGAGACCTGGGAAGGAATATTGATTATGATATTGGAAACTTGGTGTGCTGTGGTGTATGTCCTTCATGTCTAGAGGGGTAGGTGCAAACAGTGTGTAAGCAGGTAGGAAATGGAGAGTTCAAGGCCAATGGAACAAGGTACTGAGGGATGGGAAGGTGACTGGGACAGGATAGGATGGGGTCAGCTTTGAGCCCCTGCCCCAGGCGCTTACAGCCAGGGATTCAGCAGTGCCATTCATGGAGAGTCTGTGTGCCTGGGAAACCCCAGGAAAGCTGCTGTGCTGTGGGGTGTGGAGGGACTGACTGTGTCCTCTAAACAGATCTCCAGAGACCCCAGAAGCACATGGCGGATGTGGAGAGTTGAGCTGAAGGTCTCTTATTTTAAAATGAAAGAAGCCTGCTAAAAGAAGTGTTAACAAGCGCTCAGCGCAGAAGGGAGGCCCTTGTTCATTATGAGCAGTGCTGGGAGCGCTGTGCTGGGCAAAGTGTGCACCACACAGGGCTTATCTCTACTGAATGGTCCACGGGGCTAAGAGTAGAGTTTGTAATTAGTGTATATTAAGATTGTGATGATGTTGAAAGAATTTAAAGTGGACAGATGTTGAAACAGCTCCTATGTGCTTTTCCCAGGGGCGAAGGGTAGAATGTATAGGGCAGAAATCGCAGGCTTTTCTGTGCTCACACGTGCATGCCCAGCTTGTTCACGCATGAGTGCCCGATGAGATCACGCCTGAGTGCCCCATCAGCTCATGCTTGAGCACACAATTTGCTCTTGCTTGCACGCCCAGTTAATTCATGCATCGCTGCCCAATCGATTCATGCATGAGAACCCAATTTCTTCACGCTTGCATACCCAATTAATTTTTGCATGAGTGCCCAATCAAGTTATGCATGAGTGCCCAATTAATTTGATAAGAGTTCAGAGAAGTGCCACTGCTGGGAACCCTGAGACTGAAGCCAGATGCAAATTAAACCACACCCCTTAAAGGACCCCTGGACAAATTAATCTAGGCTGGGAAATGAGTCCAGTGGTTTGAATTGAAAAGAAATGAAAACCAGCTCTCGTTCTACACCTGGGTATAATTAGTACAACATTAACTTGGATCCTTTTTTAGAATCCAGAAAGCAGCTGTGTGGGATGCTGGTTTTCTCCACTCAGAGTTCTGGCCTTTCTGTTGCCATAAGAGGTTTTTGTTTTGTTTTGTGCACTCATCATTAAAATGTAATTTCCCATCATATAGCTTTCTCAGCCAGCATGAAATATCCATGAAAACAAAGATATTTTAAATGAAAGAACAAAGTTAAACCAGCAGAAAAATTCAAGAACACAGGGCAGTTCCCAGCCTATTTCAGTAGAAAGGAGAAGTGATGTATTCTTACCTCCAAGGGATACTGCAAAAGGCTGTGCATTAGCAATGCCTGGGCATGGTTTTTAGAAAACTAAATTATTTTTGTTAGAGAAGACCTAGAGGAAGAGAAGACAAAGGTCTTTTTGTATTATTACTTAGGCTGCATTATCCTTTTGCTTTTCATTTTTCATTACTTTTGTGATGATAGCAGTTCCATCACCAATTTCCACTTCTTGGTGAGCTCTGTTCTCCCATCATCGTCTTCTCCCTGCTGGGTGGTACAGTTCCTCAGCTAACGTCAGAGCAGGGAAATTGTCTGTGGAGGTCAGAGTGGCAGCTGATAACTGTCCCAGTCCCCTCAGCAGATGTTTGCTTTGGGAGCTGGGAGCACTAAAGAGGGTCTGTCTTCTGTTTTTAGACTTAACCTGTAGATGCTTCTAAACTGACCTTTCTTATCTTGGCAGTGTCCTTATAGAAATAAGTTTAGCTAGTTTTAACTAATATCTGCAGGTTGCTTGTAGTAGTAATGTGAAAGTGTTTTACCAGCTCACACCTTTTGAATCTATTGTTCCTCAGAAGTGAGCCAAACCTTGTTGTGTCATATATGGACCCACTGTAGCTTGGGACTCCAAAAACTGCAAGCCTAGGACAGAAACCAAGCAGCTTTCCTTCTAACTTGACTGGAAAACGAACAGGAGACCATAAAGTTGTCAGTTGCCATTTTTTACTTGCTCTTTACAATATAATACCTGATACATGCAAAGAATTATGTCTTTGGGGTTCATATTTCAGTGGCTTTGTTATAGATTTTGAATTGGTCTTTTTTTAAGGTGGAAGCTACTCTCTGTTCTATCTTTGGTACCTGTTTAAGTAAAACAAACTCCTTGACATGGCTCACTTGTCACTGGTTTCAATGTTTGGATCATATAATATTTTTTTTATCAATGACAGAGAAACTGTTATTGATTTTTTTTTTTCTTTTTATGGTAGGCCAAGGGGAAAAAGAAGGCAAAAATATCAGACACGCTTGGGCATCTCCTGATGTGATTTAATATTTTGGTTCCTCCACCTCAAATTGAAAGAATGACAAGATAGCTGTTTGGGCTTGAAGATGCAGAGGATAAATCTCCCTTGGGGCCTAGTTCTCCTGTTCCTATTTAGCTTGAACTCTCTGGGTGGTGTCCCTGATTTAGAGCATACTTAGCAGGTGCAACACGACTGGAATGAGGCAACATAACAACAAAGTATGTAGGAGTAGGGAAGAGCCAGTGTTTTAAAAAGGAGGCACGAAATGGGTTAGTGCACACAGAACAAAGTAGAGGCGTTTGCAGACTGCACAAGTCTTTTGGAAAATGTTTCTGGTATCACTTCTCTTTAATTTTAATTTGGAAGCAAAAGGATATATCTGTGCATTTGTGTTCCTTCCCAACTGAAAGGTACCTACTTGAACTGTCATAGGTCTCTTTTGAAGTATTTATTCCCAGCATGACCTAATTGCAGCTGTGGTGTGAAGGCTTAGGGCACAGAGTTGAATTGAAAGCTCGGCAGCATCAGCTCACAGAACAGGGAGGAAAAACTCTTCTGCAGGGCCATGAGGGCTCTGTGCAGTGTTCATGCTATGTCTGGCAGATAACCAAGAAGCTTCCCATCAGACTGCCAGAGCTGCACTGCCCTCTTGGGCATGGAGTTAGTGCCAGCATAACTAAATGGAAGGAAAATATATTAACTAAATATGAAGGATTCCAAGGCATCTTTTAATCTTGGGCTGATATGCCTTTGCTGCCTGATATTAATTTGCAATGTGGCAATGTGACTGGGTGGCAAAATGCTCTGCTGCCCACACATTGAAGGTCTAAGGAGAGAGTGTGAGAAGAAAAAAACAAGAGGGGAAAAGTCTATTATGGTTTCAGACAGTAAAAATTTTATTATACCTTTTACACATTCCAGGGGATGCAAGTAATTTTAAATTGGACTGTGTAAACTACTGCCTCCTGAAGACAGGTGTGGTGTTGGTGTGATGTTTGGATATACCTTTTCATGTAGGATGAAAGAACAAACTGATGTTCAGTTTGGATCCATAGTTAGTTCTCTCCCTGCCCCCTAAAGTTAAACAAGAATGGAGGACATGTAGGTCTTAAAAGCCTTCCCTCTGCCTTTTGCTCTAGCTCCTCTTCCTGCAGTGACTTAGGATGTAGATGAGCTGGCTTCCGGACACTAAAGAAAATGAGAAAATATTTGCAACCTGCAGTTGCAGCAAAGAGACTGGATTTCAGAGGTTTGAGAACTTATTTTCCTCAGCTGATACGAGACCTTTAATCTTAGCTGTAACAGACGTTTGTTTTGCCTTCAGCAATTTTTATTCTCTTTTGCCTCAGTCTTGCTGGAGTTTGCACTGAATAGTAGTGGAACAGACAGGCTGGTCCACCCCTTCTTTCTGTCTCATGTTCTTTCCTGTGAGTAGCGGTGAGAGACAACTGATGCAGGGCCTGAGCCATCGAAGCTGTTGACCTGGGCACTGGCCTCTGGTAGGAGTTCATCTGGCTAGGTCGGAGTTTAGCTGGCACAGTCCAAGGTCAGCTCCTTCACTGATAAGAGCTCTTGTGAAGAAAGCTAGAAGTGATGGCCTGGCCCTCCTTTCCTTTGGGAGCTGCTGCACAGCTGGGGCTTTACTGCTGGCCCTACCCGTGCTCCACGACGCAATGGTCTTGAACTGACACAGCTCTGACCTGGGCCTGCTGACTGGCATTCCTGCCTTGACATCAGATGTGCCCGAGCACTGCAGATTTGCTGTGTGATCACTGGACTATGTCTGACTGATCACTGCCTCTTGCCCTCATCTTGACCTGGACCTGCCAGTTTTTGCCTCAACTCTGTGTTGGTAAGGTCAGTGCTGGAACCTTCTTTATTAACCCTCTTTGTTCCCAGCTTCTTGTGTCTTGCAGAGCCTCCAGCCCTCACTGCTCCCTGACAGTTAGCAAAGGTGGGGACCTGTGGTAAAGCTTCAGCTTAAAAATGGTTCCCAAGGGAAATGAGGGGCAGGTCCTTGCTTCTGGCTTTCTTCACAGCAGCTCTTATCAGTGACGGAGCTGATCTTGAACTCAGCCAGCTAAATGGCTTGCTTAGCCAACTAAATCCTGGGCGGGGGATGTACTCTGGGCCATGAGAAGATTCTCATACCCGGCTGATCACCAGTGCTCCCCTCTGTCTTCTGTAGCACTTTGTGGCCGGATGGCTCAGATACACTTGAAAGACTGCCTGTTCGATAATCCTGCTCCCCTGGTCTTTCACAGCTGCACATTCCTTGCTCCCTGTCCAGCATTGTGTACAGTTCTTCCTGTTACTCGGATTTCTGTGGTCCCAGGGCCCCTCTTGCTCTTGTTTCAGTGCTTATTGGAAAGTTTAACAAGCAGTATAACACACTTTTAACTTTATTAACCCAGAGTCGTCATGTGCTGCCAGAGAGAGCCTAGTGAATTCCAAACCCTCAGGCCTGTGAAATGCCTCCCAGCCTGTGCCCCCCACTCATGTGTAATTTGGTGAGCATGACCCTACTCATGGGAAGTGGGAAGTGCTGTGCCCTCCATCTCCCTAGGGCACAAAGCACCATCTCTTGCAAGAGGCTCATGGCTGAAATGTTTATCTTCTGCTTCAGTGCTGAAGGTGTGCTGAAGATAGTTTTTGTTCACTGTTTTTTGAGGCGGGAGGAAAGGGATAAAAGCTGGATAACCACCAGTTTTTTGATATAATCTGTGACTGGATTAGGTGCAGCAGTATCTGGGGATGTGGAGTTCCTCTAACAAGTAAGGAGATCACCTCAGCCTGTTTTTTACTTGATGTTGCAAACCTGACACTAATCTCTTGAAACCTCCCATCAAAAAAATAGAAACTGTCCTTATTTTTTAGTGGATACCCCATCAAATGTGGGTTATGCAGATTGATAGAATTACTTGGTTCCAGTATCAATGATACCTTATTTTTCCTTTCTTGCTTTGTTGATATATTTACCTGACAGTCAACTTAAGCTTTTTGTCTTTTGTGGGGAAGGCACAAGTCCAAATTGGGAAGGGGAGTAAGTCTAAATAGTATATGTGAAGAAAGTAGATTTATTCTTACTTACGTGGATTGGAAATTGACAGGATAGGAATAGGATGCTTTCATCTCTCTCCTTTCTTCTCTTTCCACCACATCTCCTTAATGCTGCTCCTACTCTGGGTTATATTCCTTAATACCTCATTTTTCTTAATCATAACAGTTGTTTTATCATATCCTAATGTATTCTCTGATGCTCTGAAAGACAAGGAGATGACATTTGTCTTCCAAGACTTTTTTAATGTGCATTTTTAGGCATTCAGGACTGGCTGAAAAGGAAATTTGTCAGCCCTGTTAAGGCACAGTTTGAGATAAATCTCAAATTGCAAATGGATTGTAGAATTTGTACCAACAATTCTTTTGGGTTTTGAATCTTAATTTAGAAGTAGACAAACCTAATAAAAAGACTGGTGGTGAAATATTGAGTATTTGGAAGTGAAGGGGTGAGGACAGGGACATGGTGGGGAGTGAGTCTGTCAGGTAGGCCTAGTTAAAGTAACTTTAAATGAATTAGGGACAGTGGGGGTAAATTAGTCTGTGCTGAGCTCCACACAGCCACATCTACAGCAGCACTTGAGCTGGGGAGTTCTATAGCTAACTCAGGTACCTCTGTACTGCAGACATACCCTGAGGTAAAGAGAATATAAATAGGGTTGGAAGGCGAGGGACAGAATGAGCAGCCAATCTGCAGAGGGCGGAGGAGCTGGGATCAAAACTGCTGCAGGTCCTTTGAAAGTCATGAAAAGCCAGAGCCTTAGTTTGCTCACACAGGCACAACTCCTCTGGGCTTCAGGGAGAAAGTGTCTGAGAGGCTCTCAAAGTACATGTGCAGAGCCAGCCTTGTTGTGCTAAAAAACAAGCTCTGATTAACTGTGCACGTGGCAGGAATTTTGCATTGCCGCTAAAGCAATGAAAAGTCCTGAAAGATTTCCATGACATTAATTTTAGTTCATTTGAGATAATCCATGTAGGGCTTAAATAATACATGAGATTTATGCCATCCAAGATATGCAGTGTATCTCAGCCTTAGTGAAAAGAAATTTGCCTTGTTGACACCAACCAGGCAGACCAGCAGACAGGACAGAACTAGTTTTTCGTCGGAGTATCGCTGCCTGTTTCTTCTCCTGGCTTTCATCTCTCACTCCCTTTCTTTCCCACCTCCCATTTTTTTTGTTGATTGGTGTCACCTCACATGCTTAGGATGTCTGCCTGTCTGCTCAGAGTGTGAACACATTCCTCAGAATGCTGATTTGTTTGTTTCACGCCAGTGTCAAAATGACTTATTAAATTCGGCACCTCCTGATACCCGGTGCCTGATGTGTTGCTATCCAAACATTAAATGACAATAAGCATATGCAGCCGCTGGGCCTAGCAAACTCATTTACTTTGATAAAAATGTCATGGCAATATGCTTTAAATCACTGTCCTTTTCATCATTGTTAATTGCTAGCTGTAGACCTCTTTCCCGTGCTTAGTGCAAGTGTTAGGATGCTGCTCCTCCTAGCCTGATTAAACATTTTTTTCCCTAACTGTAGAAATCTCTTTCAGTGGCAGTGTTATTTCATCAAGAGATGGATTTTGCTCTTAATTAGTCAACATGCCACCAGGGATACTTCAGTCATGGGTGTGAAAAAGCCTCCAGCAAAAGATCATTCTTTGGGATTAAAAAAAATAATGTATCAGTGACTTGGGGATAATTGGCAGCTTCAGTGACGGTGTGTTGACTCTAGCAGTGAAAATATGCTCTGGTGTAATATCAGTACCTGCTTCTGTCTGCTTTCCAGTTGGCTCACTGCAGACTCAACAAGAGCAGTTCTGTGTATAACAATGTGTGCTATTGAATACTGGGGGTGAAGAACCATTCCCCACCTTTTCTGCTGTCACCGGTGAGCTGCACATCTTTCACAAGGCACAGGTTTTATGTTCTCCTCAGCAAAAGTGCACCACCTTTTCTACCCATCCATGATGGCTTGAACATGATGCTGAGTTTGGATTTGAATATATCTTTCAATTTCTTGCTCCTAGTCATATGCTTAGTTTGGACTTTTTCTTTCCTTTTGTCTTTAGGAGCTAGATACTTCTGTGGTCAGAAAGGTTTGACCAACTGAATTCTATTTTTGGTGCTATTTTTCCCAAAATAGTAGGAAAAAGATCTTTAAAAACAAAGAAATAATGGAATCCTTCTGCTTCTAGGGAATATAAGGTTATTTGTTGTGATAAGGTTATTTACAATGAGAGAATAGAATTTCAGACATCTTTGTAAAGATACCCATTTCACATTTCAGGGGTGACGTGCAAGTAAACTGTCTCTGAACTTGATCAGAAATAGTATGGGAAAGATTGATTCGTCCTAGTGGTGTTGAAAAAAATCTATCCTGCATAGAAATTACATTTTTATTAATAAGGTACTATTATATTTTGTAAACAAGTTCTAAAAAGGGGTGTAATTGTCTATGTGTGGGGAAGGTATGGAAGTATGAGAGCATGTCAGTCATGCTGCCTGAACCTATTTTAACTTTTGCACTCTCAACCTAAATTCCTTAAAGAAATCAAACCCAAACAGTCTCATTTAGTAGATATGAGCTTGATCCAAAGCTTGCTGAAATCCATGACAAGTTTTGTGATATGATTCTAATTGTCATGAAGAGCTTTCAATTACTTAAAGAGAGAGATACAATTTCATCAGTCAAAGATGTTCTTTTCCAAATGGAATGAGCTCTAACACATCCTTCACACTAAGCCTGTCAAGCTGTAGTAGAAAGATGTGTGATCAGGCATTTGGAGGTGCCTGCCTTGTAGCAGTGAAGCAGGGGTTGTTGCTTTGGTGTCAGATGAAATGAAGAGCTGGTTGGACTTTGAAGGGTCTATCTTCTCTAGATAAAAGGCCAGTGACCTTTTCACATCAAGCCTGGAGAGAAGGGTCTGGTTAAGGGTGATATGCAAAAGTGTTGGCAAGAGGGCTCGTTCATTAGGGCTGAACCTCCTTTCTCTCACCTTAGGGAAGTAATTTGAGATGTGTCTATCACATTGCTGTATCCTCACAAAGTGGTGGATCGTTCTTTAAAAGCAGAAACACAAAGAGAAGCTCTCTGAAATGTTGAAGTAATGCCTTTCATTTAGAGAAATGCCGAGTATTTTTCTTTTGAGCTTTCGGATATTTTAAAATGTTTTAATTTTAAAATTATCTGCCCATAAGGAGTTAATAAAGAAATGAAACCAAACATTTTCAGACTACTACAAAATCTTGTACTGAGCAGAAATATTGGAAGGGTTTTTTTTAATCTTTGTTTTCCTTTTGTTAGACGCCAAAGAATGAAAAAGGTATTGTCATTTCCCTTCCGATCCTTAATCCAGTCACAAAAGAAAAGATCTTGTTTATGCTATTGTTAGTAAAGAAGCCAGCTTTCTATAAACGTTTTTGAATGATGCCCCACCAGACAATGCTGTCTATAGGCCAACTTGTAGACCACTCTGAATGCCTTAGAACAGCTTGAATTACTTACAAAGAGAAGAAGTTGCATTTGTGTACCTGATACAGCAATTCCTCTTGAAGTGGCAGAAAAGAACCACGCATGCTCATCAACCATTTCAAACACCTTCAACCATTCAAACATCTATTTTTCTACAGGTAGTTTGTCCATGCCAACAGATGTTTATCAGCAAGTCTTTCCACTTGTGTGTACAAAATTTTGTTTGTAATATGAATAAAGAATTGGGTTCTATAATGCAAAGTAATTTTGTTCAAGTTTTTACCAGTCAGTGTCAGCCTTGATTACTTCACTAGACTTGCATGGTGTGTGGGCAGGAGATTAGAATTTGCTAAGAGGTTGCCTCTGTGTACCTGATATAAGTGGTATTACTTACACCTGAAGTGGCAGAAAAGAGCCACTCAGCATCAGTTTCTCTCATGCTCTAGTAATCCATTGTGGATTAATAACGAGATCAGCTTGGGAAGGTAATACGATTTTAACACTCCAGCAAAGGGTAGGAAAAGAAGGGAAAGGAGAAAGAAGGAAACTTAAGGCAGCAGTTGACATCTATCCTATGATGTGAACAGTGACTATTTTTCAGGCTCATGAAAGATCTTGTAAAGGGGTAGAACAAGCATGACAAAACTCTGAAATACAATAACACAGTAGAATTTTGCAGAAGAGAAATTCATGTTCCTGGAGATAAAAAAATTTTTGTTTTGTTTTGTTTTGTTTATATGTCATTCAGGTAGCATATTAATATAAACAATGCTTTGTTTTCAGTATTTTATAGGCCAGCCAAGGAAGTAACTGAATATATTTGCTTGGAGAAAGAATTGAAGGCTCAGAGAAGATGTCCAACTCCGGTAAGATACTGGGCTGTGGGAGATTTTTTGAAAGGCTGCTGTTATCAGAGTGCATGGTTTAAGCTGGTGCTGACTGTTGATTAAAAGACCCTGCCTTGTTTGTGGAGAAAATTTAAAATAATCTTGGTTTTGTTTCTTCTCTGGTGTGCAATGGCAAGGCAGTGTTGAAAGTATTTTGTGATGATACAGAAATACACAAGGGGCTAATGATCACTTTAAACTTCCCCTACTACTTCCATAGGTTTTGATTTAATTCTTCTCATTCATCAAACTGTTTGCATGTGATATTTGAGTTGATGGAGGCCAATAGTATAGTGGCATGAAAATACTCATATCAAAGAAGACACTGAAAAGATGTGGAAATTGGGCCGAGTCAGGTTTCCATAGTTAGAATAAGAATCCCTCAAATAAACAAGCAGAAAAGCAGAAAATTGTTCTCATTGTGGTGCCTTTGAGTCTGTTAAAGTCATGTAGAACCGACAGAGTTGCTCAGTGTCCCTATGTCTGAGTTAACAGTGGTTCCATTCAAACAGACAGAAACCCTTCAAACTCTTCTGCATACTTGCATGTTTTGGAAAGAATTCCCTATTATTAGAGCCGTTATTAGAAAATACCCCTAACAATTTGTTAATGGTGTTGAAAATAGCATAACGGCACTCCTTTGCGCTGTATGTTTCTTTAGCTGAGAATATTTTTGAACAGAAAGGGATCTCAGGAAAGCTTTCCCAGTCAAAGAAAGCAGAGACAGAGTTGGTGGGCACCAGTAACAACTATTTGCTGGTTTGTATTTGAAGAGTGGTAAAGAGTTAAATGCAACTGGAAAACAGTAAGTTTGTGGCATTGCTGCTGTGTGCTGTATTCTGGTTAAAATCTGTTGTCACAGCTTTGTCATCCATGTAATCAGGTGTGATATTGGCTCTGTGTAGCCCCTCCTGCCTGCTTTCTCCCAGTTTACTCTGGGAAGAAGCAGAGTAGTAGGAGAAAGAAAGGGAGCAGAAGCAGTTATTTGTCTGAAGTGCTGTTAAAAGGACATCTATGGGCCACTTATTTCATATGGTTTCATTTTGTAAATGCCACTTGAACTAAAATATTCCCTTTCATCTTTCTGACAGAAATATGACACAGTAATTCTTTGTGAAAATGTAGATGATATGCTGCAGTAGATACAGTGAGTTAGGATTAAGTGGCAAATTCCTACTCTTAAAGGCTTAATTAAAAGACACAATAGCTCTAGGAGGTCATTATTATAATTACAGTGCTGCCTATATTGTTGTAACCGAGTACATGGTTGTAGTGTCATGTTATCTCTACACAGCATCCTGGTTTGATGAGGCAGCTATTGCATACATTCCATGGACTGTGATTTGCATGAGCTTTTTGCTAGTCTGTTTAAGCTTGAAAATCTGATTCAGGGCTCAGTTTATTTTAACCAGTTTTATATGGGTACAATTCCATCAACTGAAGTGTGACCACCTTAGATTTTTTTTTTTTTTTACCCCAATGTGCTGGAGGAAAATTAGGTTCTCAGGCTTTGGTTGCAATCTGTGGAAATTAAGGAAAGGGCTGAAACATGACATTTGTCTTTAAATTCTCCATGTATACAGAAATTAAGAAGAAACAATGGTTTTCTTACTAACTTAATCAACAGATAGTTTGAAGAGTAGATCCACATCAGAGGAAACCAGCGAGCTTGTGTGAAATTAAATCTTAATGTTACAGAATGCCACAATCATTTTCAGCAGTGTATTTGAGAGCTCTCTGACATACTTTCCTTTCCTAGAGGTGAGACTTTTCCCTACACTATCTTTCCAGTTTTAGATTAAAGCCTTGAAGCAGTATCACTGTTGTTGCTTACCATGAGACAACTTTACATGCCTGGGAGTATTTCAATCTGACTCTTTGGGAAGGGGATTGCAGTGATAGAAAGCATAGCAAGGTTAAAGACAGTGTGTGTACTGGTCTGAATAAAGCTAGGGCAAGACAGATCTCAGGGAACTCTATCTTGCAAGGTTAGGCTTGTGTGGACTGCTGAAATGATAGCTTAGTTTCCCCTGTTTGTGGGGTGAAATCCAAGTGAGTTTAGTTTGCAGTGGAAATGAGTTGGAATTTTTTTATTGAGATGTCTTCTCTGAGAGGACTGGAAAAAAGATGAAACCAGGTACTCAGCCATTCCATGCCTTCTCTAAGTGCTGATATTATTATTATTATTATTATTATTATTATTATTATTATTATTATTATTATTATTATTATTATTATTATTATTATTATTATTATTATTATTATTATTACTATTATTATTTTAAATCTCTGAGTAGTCAAGCAGGTCTTGCAAAATGGAAAGTACTCAACAGAGAGAGATGAAATTACCCCAGAGGACAGATGCCTTTGCTCTTGGGAGGTGGGAGACTGAACTTTGGATCACCTCATGTAAAAGTAGCTACCTGAATGCTTCCAGCATGTGGCAGTATCCTGTCTTTGAGGTTATTGTCCAAGAGTTGGTCACAACTTTTGCTTTCCTTGGCTTATATTGCAAGCATCCAACAACAAAGGCAAAAGCTCTTTTTATATTTTATCTTAAGGTAGGATTTGCCTCATTTCAGTTATCTTTAAACTGAAGCTTGTTGTTGAGAATAAATCAGGTGTAGATTAATTTTTATCCATTTTATCCATTTGTGGATTGTGCAGGTTCTAGTCTCATTATTTTAACTCCTTTGTTCCCTGACCACTCCTCTGTTCCACTTAATTAATAATCTCACACCCACAAATGAATGTAATGGATTTGAGCTGTATAGTATGAGAATTATGAGTTTTGTGCTCTCTGCTGGGATATTGTCTGCTACAAAATACTGGCCTGACTTGTGTGCATGCACTAACATTGCCTTTCCAACTCTCTGCTTTCTATTGCTTTAGCTGAGATGGTGTTATTAGTCTTTCTTGGGTTCTTCTCTCTAGGATAGAAGTAATTTTTTAGATTATGTTCCCTCCACAGTCTTCAGCCTTACCTTGTCAAGGGTTTACAAAGTTTCTGACAAAGATCCACAGTAAGGTAGACATAAAATAAGCATTTGCTTTTTCAAGAGATTTTTGAATTCGTTGAACTATGTTCCTCTACTGGAAATAACTCATTTGATAATATTTTTTTTTTTCCTGTGCTGCTTTATTTCAGGGATAAATCCATTCCTCTGTAAGAGTGAGAAAGTACTAAATTTTTGTGAAAGACAGGTTTGTTAAGCTTGAAATAATAGGATCTCTCAAAAGAGGAGTGCTGGAAGAATTATCAGTTTCTCTGATCAGCCCAGCAGAATCTGGTGCTGAGCTCTGTGTACCTGAATTCATGAGTGAAGTTCTAGCTGTAGTGTCCATTTTAATGAGACTGCTGTGCAAAGAATTAAAGTTGTGTCTGTGCTGGTAGGAAAGCTGTCTGCATGTGCTGTGATAGGAGGTTGGCAGAAAATTTTGGATATTTTTTCCCAGTTGTTTTTTTCTTCCTTTCTCCTTATCTTTTCTCATGTCTTCTGTGTGAGAAGCAGTAGAGCAGACAGGAACTCTGAGCTTAAACAGAAACTTATGAGGTTGTTCTCATACCATTAGTTTGTTATTACCCCTCACAGTTACACTGTTGATATTATTGGGCTATACTAAAATTAAGAGACGAGTATTCAGTTCAATCAGAGAGCAGCCAGTTCAGAGAACAGAGGGATACAGTTGCATCCCACTACTAAGTCTCTACTTTTATGTGGAATGATCGTTTTTTAAAAGCAATATTCAAGCTCCATGGGCCTTCAGCTCCCAGCATCTCCTGCCAGCACTGTCAGGATCTCTAAGGCTGAGCTGGCTGCACCCTGGCAGGCAGAGCAGTGGGAGAGGAGGTTGCCACTGGCAGTGGTGTTTCATTTGAGCCTGGAAGTATTGCTTGCTCCGGCGGTGCTTGGAAACTTGGGAAAAAGATCTGTTCCACGAGTTATTTTGATTTTAATTCTCTACCTCTTCCCCCCACCCTTAATCTTTTTTCTTTTCTTTAATGAAACTCTTTCAAGGCTTTTCAATTTCTAAAAATTGGGGAGGGTGAACTTATTTACTTTTATTAGGTGTTGGAGGCAAGAGATAAAGGAGGACGAAAAAAAAGAGGAACACAAGCTAGAAGATGAAAAAAAAATATTTTTTTAATAAGGGAAGTGCTGTCCCAAATCCCCATTAAACATGTGTTTTCCATGGGCAGGTATTTTTTTAAGAAAAGAAAAAAATATTTGTTGAAAAGTTGGGAGAGCACTGAATAGCTCTAATTGAGTGCTCTGCTTGATTGCTGACATATGTTTGGGAGAATGAGGTACATGCTCCTTGCTGACCAGGACTGCCTCTCTGGTGTTAGCCAAAACCTAATGGGGCTACTGTTGTCCCGTGCTATTTTCATAATCAGAGAATAGGAATAGGCCAGAGGAGCACACTTGAGTTCCAAATGTGATATCTGTATTTGGTGAGCGTATGCAAACAAATGAATCCTTCATGACATAGATGTGTCTCTCAGGATTGGCTCCTGGCAGTTTTTCAAAATGTGGGTGGAGCACTGGTAGATGATAAAGCTGTAGCAAAGGTTACTTCATTTCTGTTCTTTATAGTGCTAAACAGTTGTAAGTATCTGGTAGGTATTTCTGATATGTGCCAGGAGTAATTTTGTTGGATATAGTACTTTTATACTCTTACAAAACTCTTGAAAAACCCTCTCTGTTCTTATGCCGGCACTGTGTAAAAGCCAGGGCCAACCTTATCACTTTCTGTTCTCTGTGATGCTTTGTAGGTCAAATTGCATTACTCTGCTTGGCAGAAAAGGCAAGTTCAGTGGATAGCAAGAATTAATATTTAGCTGGTAGTATACTCATGTTGCATTTTTTTGTATTGTTCAGATATTGCCTTGAAATGTAGTTTTTGAAGACTGCCTAGGTCTAAATTCTTCTTGTGACTTTTCCACCTGTTAGAATTCAGAGTTTGCTATTTTATGGTTTGGTTTATGGCTTGCATGACACATAAATCACATGTTGCATTGAGGAAACATTTCAGTCTTTGAAATTTGTAAGGCAAAAAATATGTCTGGATGCCTTGGAAATGGTTTTTTTTCTCTTTTTAGAAATATGCCCCTCTCTCAAAATTCTGAGTAAACAGACTGGGAATTCACAGTAGCTTGAGAACATCCAAGACTCAGCTTTGTTTGAAGCCATAATAAGCCTGATTAAAAGACTTTTTCAGTGCTAAAAATGTTGTTTGAATTCACTGAACAAAGCCGATTGAGAAGTCAGCTGTTGCTTCAACCTCATATGTGTGTCAGATGCTAGAGGAGAACAAAGTTGACATTCCCACAGAATAGAGCTCCAGGGAGATCTCAAGGAAATGTTGCCAAATACCAGGCTCCTTCACTGAATACTTCCACTCTGCCTCATGATTCCAGAGCAAAACATTTGGAAACAGAAACACTTGTCTCATGACAAAAATCCCAAGTTTCTTCTAGAGTATTTACTCAAGTCGATGGCCTTTGAATTCCAAGTACCATTGTGTATTTATATTCATGCTATGTCCTGCAGATCTCCATCTGCTTGCAAAGTCTTCCAGAGAGAGTGAGAATCTGAATTTCTTGAGAAATTACTTTCAGCAAAAGTAAATCCTGTCCTCCAAGTACTTTACCAGTGTCTGCTCGCACTGAGTGCACCTCAGTTGCTCAAATTGATCAAATCTAAGAACAAACTGAAAATAAAAAGAATAGGTGAGAGCAATAGACTGTATTAACAATATAGTCTATTGTTAATACTATAAATCACTCTTGTTAATGCCAGTAGTGTGTATTAGAGAACTATGAAATTCCAGATATGCAAAATCAGGAGCTTCCTATGCAAATGAAAGACAATTGGAGCAGGGCTATATGTTATCAAAGCCAGAGGTGCAAAATAGGTATCATATTAGGTAAATCTTCCATTTCTTCCTCTCTTAGGTCACTTTTTTATAGTCTTCCTTATCAGAGAACTGTCCTAAGCATGTTTACCTGGCCAAAGCATTCCACCACCCTGATGAGGCTGTGTCAGCTGCTTTGTTTCCTCATTCAATCTCCTCCTGCCGCTGTTGCTACTGACCCTTCTGTGGCCCAGTGTTACAGGTCCTCAGTGCTCTGCCTACAGCACGAGTTGCTCTCAGTGTCTGTATAAGCCCTAGCACGGCCAGTTTATCCCTTCTTGCCTCTGGCTCCAGAGTATTTTGGGATTTGGTACAAATAATTTGCTTTTAAGTAATTTCAGTGTTTGTCCTCTTATCATCTTGTCTAATTATTTATCCAGTGCCTGTCACACTGTTTTCATCAGAAGGATGTTTCTTCCAGCAAGACTAACCTTTGCACTCCATTTTTGTTGTCCTCCTTAAGTGTGGTATCTACCAGCACTCCATCCATTCAAATTCAATTCCTCTGCAAGTTTTCCTTTTTTTCCTTTTCCTCATTTTCTTTATTCTTTATTCTTTATTCTTTATTCTTTATTCTTTATTCTTTATTTATTTATTCTTTTTCAGTTATTCCTATGCAAACACACGCTTAGATTTGTTACACATTCCACATGATGGCAACTTAAGCCTCCTAAATGGAGCTGCTATTTCCAAGTAGCAAACTCCATAGTACTGCCCTCACCCAGACACTCAGGCTGCCAGTGATCTCTCCTGCAGTCTTTCTAAAACTCATTGTAGATCTAGGCTTCTCTGGGAAAGTGTGGAAAGGGACTAGTGTTGGCAAGTGTTTTGTTGGGGTGTGCAGTTATGGGAGAATGTTAATTGACTATGCAGGGCTCTGACTCAGTTATATAATTTTTAGTGTTATCTTCTTATGGAAACGTGGAATTTTAACTGTATTTTGGAGAAAAGCTGCATTGTGCTTGGCATGTCTTCTTACCCCTTTGTTACTTGCTGTCAAAATAAGTACAAGGACTATTGGGCAGTCAATTTTCAGAGGATGCTACACAAAATTGTTTTATACAGCAAAATAAAAGCTAACCCCCAGATTTTGCTTATCCCACCATTCTGCCCAAATGCTCATTATCAGACTTTTTCAACTATGCCAAAAACCATCCTGTGTGTGAAAAGTCATTTCTGAAAAATCAGGATATCACAATTTACCCATCAGGGCTAAATGAGGGGGTTTAATGAATTCCAACACAAAAATTCCTAGGGTGGTTGTACTAACAGCAAGTTGCTTTGAAAGGACTATTTTCCTCTGCAGGGACTTCAGTAAAGAGACAATGTTTATTTTTTCAGTGGAAAATTGATTGTAACTAAGAGGATACTTGGCTTGAAAGTGGGGAATTATCATATCATATGATTAAATGAAAGCTTACCTTGTTATAAGGTAACTAGACATATCCCAATAGAATTGAGACAATGTTTGATTAAGCCAGATTTTCCTACTTTAAATTCAAGGAACAAATTAAAGAATAATTGAGATCCTTTTCAGATCTTTTATAAGCTGAATATATAAAGCTGCAGCTCCAGGTGGCAAAGCAATTAGCTGATGAATAAAATCAACCACACTGTCATTCGTCAGATGTTTAAATTCTATAAGCCAGATAAATTAATGTGTTCCTTAAGCCAAATAAACGGTCACGCTCTTCATGTTACCACTGAGTTCCCCTGGGAATGGGCTTGGGAACATGTTGATAGAAAATCTAGGAACTGTCTCATCAGAAGGGTCATAATTAAGTTGCCTGGTTTTGCATGTCTGAAATAAATGTTCCCTTTCATTGAAAAGACGACTGTAATGGTGTTCTGTGCTTTATCAAATGGGAGGATAAGAGTGGAAGGATAAGAATTGGAATCTGAATATTTGTGCCTTTCTTGCTGGAGATGGGATTTTGGCCTCTGAGCTTCTGGATAAGGACTGGGAATGGCACAATCTGTAGCACAGTCTCTTTGGCTTGTGCTAGGGCTCAGTTTGGCTTTAGAAGTAACACTGGGGCAATTGAGTGTGACCGATTAATCTGAGAGGACCTATTTGTCTATCAGCAGCTGAACTGGAACTGTGTTTTTGAACTTTTATGGTTGAGTTTAGAATGTGGATTGTGCTGTAAAAGTCTTTCCCCTTGCGCTGAGGAATCTCTCTGAAATGGTTATGTGGCCGCTCAGACTGTTTGATAGTCAGTGGCTGGCCAACAGAGGCATGGCCTGAGCCCAGTTTAAAGTCTGCAATACCTTAAAAAAGTCTGCAATACCTTAAAAAGCTGGCAGGCAAAAATCACCTCTTTCTATGCAGACCTACTGTCGCAGATGACTTTGCAAGCACTTAACTCTACAGCTTTGGTAATAGGAAGGGGGTAGACTATACTATGTATGATGAGCCCCTAGACATAGAAAATGCAAACTCTTGACTGTTCTGTTGCTTTTCTCCTTCATTTCAAAGCTTGTGTGGGTTCTTCAGGTGATTAGTAATGCAAGTACCATTGAATGAGTGATACTTGGGTAAAGGCAGTCCTGCACTGCAGAGTTACTCACCTTTAGTGAAATACTGCTCCTCAGAGTGATAACTCAGTGTCAGTGTGCCTGTCTGTAACAGTGTCAGGACACTTGATACCTGATTTGAGACATGAACTGGTGTTGTGTGGGGGAGGGGAATGTGTGCTTTCCCTGTCTATTTTATAACCTGCCCAGATGGTTTATAACCAACAGTGAATGCTGCTGTTCCTTAAAACTCTTACTTATTATCTTAAAAAAATAATTAAAACCTGTAAAAAAAATTGCTTTGAAATGGAATATATATATATATTCTATTCTGCTTGAATTTTACTCAAAGCAGTGCTTTTATGTAACCTGAGTTAGTTTTTGAATGCTTCTGATTTTCAGACATTTAGAAACAAGAAATAATGGAAGAGTTATCCTCTGCCTGGAATTTAAGAAAACCTGGAAAGGCACTACTGCATGATAAAGCAGCTGTCATAAATAACTTGAGGCAGAATGGGTGGCTGTTTGAAGGCCACTGAGGCCAGCAGTGGAAACAGATAGAAACTGGCTTTGATTTGATCTTTCATACCTGTTTGATGGATTTTGGTTCTTTAGGAGTGAGTAAAGATCATCAATCCATGTTTGAGATTGTATTTTTTAACTTCTATTTAAATATCTAGTACTCCAGGCAACTAAAAGTATCTGTAGGAGGTATTTATTTTGAGAATAGTGAGATGTTGGCAATCAGTGTAGAACAGCAAGTGTTGACAGACTTTATTTATGGGTGCATTTCGCAGAAATTTGGTAGAAATTTCAGTGAACTTGTCAGTTCAGCATCTGCTTTGTGCAGCTCAGAGTGGCACTCAAGTCTCAGAACTTGCGGTGGAAACATTTATGTCCTGTGACAGGGAGAAAAGGGAGATTAATACCACTTGGGCTGGTTGGCAAAAGGAGTGATAAGCAGAAAATCCTGCAGAAAATCTCATGATGCAGTGATTACTTCAGTAGTCTACTTTCTTTGGGGACATTTTATAAAGAAACATTTATTCTGAGGCCTTATGCACACAATGCTTTCTAGCCAGTGGGGCTTGCTGGGCAGACATTGGTGTGTACCAGAAATCTTTCTATTGAAGTAGCTTTCTAGAGAAGAGGTGCAATTTCTGCTTTCTTGTCCTTGTTCCCTCTTGTCCGTTTTTGCTTTCTATGCTGGGGCTTCTTGAAGACTAAAAGGGAAGATGAAGGTTATTGAAACAACATGCATTGTTTAGAATTTCTGATTAACTGAGAAAGCAGGAAAAGCCCTCAAATCAAGCCATTTTTTGTGCTCAGCCCAGAGAAGTGAGTGTCCTGGGGAAACAGTTTTACCAGCCTGCCCCTAGCATCTGACAAAACCAAGGAAGACACTTCTAGTCATACAGAAGCTCTGAAGAATGGGATCTTCCAACTGCTCTGTCATTGTGGCACCAGTTTAATGTGTCCTGTGCTCACCACGAGGGAGCTGAGGGAATATAATGCTAATGACATGGTCAGATGTTAGTGTCTGAAAATAGAACTTGCTGACCAGCATTTTTTCATAAAGAAACACCCGACAGGTGATTTCTGTGACCAACAGCATTAAGGTCAGCATTAAGGTAGCTATATCATGATAAAAGTTCATGACCAGGAAACAGTTCTGTAGATAAGAGCAGCAAGGGACTCCTTCCAGTAATGAAAGTGACTGAGTGACATCTGAGGGAGCTGTTACACTCATTAATTTTTACACATCTGTGTCATAGTTGTATCTGTATCCTGAAGACAGCTATGGCCATTGTAGCCCTGCTACTTCAGGCTACTTGCCTGTGAAGTCAAGGGGGCTGCTCACAGGCTTTGGTTTCTGCTCATGCTGAAATGTCTGCTGCCCTGGCACATTTGTATGTGCTCCTGTAGCTGGTACTGTGGTGCTGAGATTAGACCTGGGCATCAGTGTGAATCAGTCTGTGCCCAGGAACCTGAGATAGTTAGAAAGTGAAGGGAAGGGAAAAATGTTGTGATTACTCAGTTTTCCAAGAGGAAATAGGGAATGGCAGGCATAGAGCAGCCCTTTTTGAGTGTCCTTCCCCTATTTTAATTTCACCAACTAAAAATGCATCTGAAGTATCAGTCTTTATTGAGCATTCCCAACAGCATGTACCTAGGACTGATGTTCATATTACTTTATGAATAGCGACATGAGCTTGACTGGCTTTTGAATATAAAGCTGCAATCTGGTTTCTAGTTTTACCATCTAGGGTAACTAAATACATTTATTGTGAATAATGGTAGCCACAGAGGAAGGTCTTTTCCAAGTACCTCTGTTTAGATTCAGTTTGGATTGTATGTAAAAGATGTTGTCTTGCAGCTTTTAAAGGAAATTTTTTGGTGGAAACCTTAGCTATATTTGTAAGTAGATGAGAATAACACAAAACGTTCATCATCTCAGTATTGATAATCACGGCAAAGAACAAATCCATGGTTTTAAAATTGGCACAAATATGAAAACATTTGGCCAAATGTAAACAATCCCATCTCACAGGACTTACTGAATTCAAGATAAAAGCATAAAAGAATTTTCCTCCCATCACAGGAGAGCAGTTACACAAAAAAGATGGCTTTGAATTTCTTGTTCATAACAAGTAGAAAATCTTTGTTTGCCCAGTGTGGCTGGGTACAGTTATGGATTTGTGGGTTTGAGGGGAAAATGGATGATAGCCCCCATATTAGTATTTATTCTTTCTTCACATCTGTTCTCAGTCAATTCAGTGATATTTATTAAAAAAAAATATTTTCAAGGCATGCCTAACTCAGATCTTCTGACATCTTGCATGCATATTAGTTGACATAATGGTCTTGCTTAACGCTTAAGTAGTTTAAATAGTTTGCCGAATCTGAGTTTCACTGTCTTTACAAAGGGAGCTGGAAATGGAGAATCCAGTTTCTCCACTGACACTACTAAGGAGCTGTGAAATGTTTTGGTGCTGCTATAAAATTTGACTTTACAGGTCGATAGCCTACTTAGAGGTTTGCAGTACTCATTTACCTTTCCCTTAATGATATGCAAAACTAAGTAAATGTAAAATTTTGTTTGGTGTACACTAAAAATATTGTCTTCCTGTGTTTCTCTCCTCCTTTGCTCCCATCTCCCTCACAGTCTCTGTAATACTCAGTTACCTCTGAAGGAAATGATAAATGTTTGAGGTTGTACATAGCCAAAATCTGTTCTCCTTCCCCCAAATGAATAATCCAAAGACTGAAGAGTTTTCCCACATTTTGCAAAAATGTACTTTTAAAGCTATATTTTGATGACATTTTCGAAGCCAGTTTAAGCCCCAAATGAAGACACTATTTTTTCTTTATCCTGTTCTGTGGAAGTATTCTGCTACTGGAAAACAATTTAACAGAAGCTGCAGTGCAGCTGTTTCCAACAGAGTATTAAGAAATTGCAAGGAAATGAGGCCCTGTGTTATCATATTAATGATATATTAGCATATAAGTGTATATCCTACAGGACAGAGTAATGTACAACATGAGTGGAGGTAACAAATGGCATTGCTGGGGAATGAGGAATCGCAGCTTACAAGTAGCAAAGCAAAGCAGGAACCTCAAGGGTAGTCTTTTGCACTTCTTTACTGCATCTTCTGAGAGATGATGCAGTAAATGGTTTATATTCATCTTCGTGTTGTGTGCTTCTTTTATATATATCCTCTTTGCTTATTCCATGATTAAAGGGCATCTGTATGCCACAGGAATGATGCAGAAGACTGCAGCTGTGCTAGATTGGGTTACGTTGTGTTACAAGAATATTGTTGTGGTGTTAAGGGGATCCTTTCCTTTACTGCCTCCAATATTTTGCATATTGCCTCCAAGGGCAGAGTTCCACAGCTGGTGGGCTGTGGAGTTAGGCACAATTTCCATGTACCTCCACTGAGGTACCTCCACTGCTGCATAGCTCCCTTTGTGTCCTTGCTTTCTGGAAGAATACCATGGCAAGTTCAGTAGAAAATCATCATCTCAATGAAGCCTAAATTTGTTTAGCATAGCTTTTTTTCAGGAGATTATTAATCATGGGTATATTAATCATGGGTAAATTTGAGAGACCTAAACAATAGTTATAAAATATTTTTAGGCATTTCAAGCAATTCCTACCTTGACTGTCCTTGGTCTTGTGTGATTTCTTTTTTTTTTTTGTTTGTTTTGTTTGTTTGTTTTGTTTTGTTTTTTTTTGTAAGAAAAGGCAAAGAGCTCCAATGTGGAGATTTAATAAGTCTGAAATAGATAGTTATGACAACTTTGGCACTGGAAAGAAAGAAGTCACTTCAGAAATGCTGATTTATGTGATCTGTGTCACAGCTACTACACATCAGCATTTTTCTGTCAGAGGCTGATGAAGACTTCTTTACTGTAGGTTTTGCTCCTGGAGTTGGAATGATCTGCTTCCTTAAGGTGCTGCCCACAAAGGTGGGTGCAAGTATGCCTCTTCATGAAAAATGTGCACAAACCTTTTAGAATAGGCTGAGATTTGTGTGCTCATCCAAGAGGTCTGAAAGGCACATGGAAATGTCCTGCAGTTAAATGCTAGCTTTTGTGGATTTGGCTATATGGCAGTGCTGCACCAAGGGCTGCTGAGTGTTGCAGTCAACTCCTTCCCTCAGCTGGTCCACTCTAGGTTTGTCTCTGCTTAAGCCTCCACTTGCCACTGGCTTTTGCAGAGGTAAAATGATACAAAAACACTTCCTTGCAGTCCAGAGGAAAGTTTGGTGAGGGTGACTCCCTGTAGCAGAGGGAATGAAGGGCTGCAGCTGTTTCTGTGTGCTTTGTGGGCATATTGCACTTAAAATGAAAATGTGTCTTCTCCAGCTCTGTGCCAGTCAGCCTGGGGAGGAGAGCAGCTGGGTTGTCCCAACAGGACATGTTGCCTTCTGGTGGCTTTGTACCTCTCCCTGCTGCCCTGATTTCCTGTTCCACTCCTGGTGTCTTGTCAGTAATGTAAGGCCCTGGGTATCAAGGCTGGCGAGAGGTAGTCTCCAAATGATGAGTGCGTGCAGTTCCCATATAACATCCTCCTTATCCTACTCACTAAAATGTGTAACAAATAATCTGTGCTGGCAGTGGGATTAACACATTTGACCCTTAATGGCTCTGAAGGAATAATTGTGATGTCTCGGGTCAATAACTGTGTGAACTAAGGAGGATTTGCTTGATGCACCATAACATCTTCTACAGAGCTGTTCATCCCTTTTGAGGGCCTGTGAACCATTGGAACTTTTAAGTCTGTGTTCATTATGCTCTGTTCTCTGTGTGCATGTGGTTAGGGCCTGGTACACGTTAAAAGTAAACTCTCCAGAATGCTGACAGATCCTCTGATTCTGTTCTAAGATACCACATTTCTGTCTGATTCACAAATATCTTTTTTAATTGAAACGGGGCCTGCAAGCAATCTGAGATGATGCAGTAACAGTCTCTGGGATAGCTGTTGCTTCCACAATTCAATAGGAATTTCTGTTCCTTCTTGCCTTCATGCTGAACTTGTCTGCTCTATTTATATCAGCTGTCAGTCTGCTGGTTTTCCATAGAAAGGGGAAAGGGGGAGTTGGGTAGAAGTAGCTTTTGGGGTTTCTTTGAGATTTCTTCTGTAAGGTTTGTTTTTATATGGAATAATTTCTTTTAGGTCTCTTTCACTTCGCACCTCCTGCCTCTTCTGTCTGCACGCCCCCCAGATAAGGGTAAATAGCTTTTGAGTTTGGCTTTGAGGAAGGCAAGCCTTTCTGATGAAACAGGTCAAAAAATACTTTTACTCTGAAAAGTAACAGCTGTTTTCACTGTCTATTTGCAGATATTGTTTGGGTATGAAGGAACTATTTAGATCAATGGGAAAAGAATCCACTAAATTAATGTAAAATTAGCTGTGTAATAATCAAAGGAAAATGTCATCTCTTTACAGGAAATGCTACTGGTCTTTACACATATTTGAAGAACAAGTTTAGTCAGCATACAATTATTATTCAGGCAATTTTTCTGTTGTGGTTAGTATTAATGGTTCTGATTCCAGAATACCTAATTTTACTATCTGTAGAGATCTTCACAGCAGGTGCAGAGTTCTTCCTTTACTTTTGGTGTGAAACGTTTAGCCATGTGCTAATAACCATGAGTTGAGCTACTCAAAGGAACTATGTACTAGCACTAATATTACAATGGACTTAAAAAAACCACAGAAACCCTCTGCTTGAAATTTGCCACTGTTGTTTTTATTTTGTCAGGTGTCAGGAGAATGCCTAGTGCCATCTAAGAAACATATGAAGGGCCTGATTTACAGAATCAGGGGATGAGGAGTTTCTCTGTTGAACAGTCATTTCAGCCTGTTCTGTTTTCCTCAGGAACCACACGGGAGCAGTGTGGTCCAGCCTTTGAGAAAGGAACTGCTAGTCTTTCCTCTGGCGACTGAACCTATCTGTCAGAGGGTGTCTCAGTCTGAGATATAAGAACACAAAACTGATGACAAGTAAAATATTTCACAGAATATCCATCTTTCACTTTGCAAATACTCCTTTGTGAGAAATCAGATTGTCAGTAAGGACTACTCAGAATACTTACAATATTGAATGAAATAAAGAATAAAGGCTGTATTTTGTGCTGTTCCATATTATCCAGTGATCGGATAATATGAAGTAAAAAAGAAGAAAAAACCCCACGATTTTGATGCCATAATGAATTAATAAATGGAAGTTACCAATATTCCATTTCATATTTATGACAAGATGTAGTTACCAAGAAAAGAAAAATAAATACCTTGGGAAAATACTCCAGGAGCCTTTTTGGTGAAGGCTTAGGTGCCAATGTTTAGATGTTACAGGTTTTGTGTGTATGTGCAATTTTTAAATTATTTGAGAATCCCTGTGCAGATTTTGCATTAAGATTAATAACTTTGCTTGTCAAAGGTGAGCACTGGATCCTTTCTGAAAGATCAGGTAGGTGTAAGTACAGCACAGAGGAAAAGGCCTTTGTAGTTTCTGGTACTCCTAGGAAAACAGAAGTAAAAGGTTGCTGTTGCTTTTACCCCCATTATAGGGGGTCGTGGGATGGGAGGACCATAATGTGCTTTGGGGAAAGACTCAATTGCTCCATCCAGAAGCAGTGATTGTTTGCCTGAGGCTTGTTTCAGAGAATGAAAGATCTCTCCTGTCCAGCCAGCCCTGGGGCTAATCCTTTTCTGTCTCTGTAGGTGTTGGTCTAGAGAGACTCAATGCTAAACTCCTGGAAACGCTTATTTCAGAGGAAACCAGCCAACAAACCAGATATAAAGTGTAGAAAACAGACTGGTGGTCGCTGCTGTTCTCTCCCCAGGTGAGGGAAGACAGGTGAGAGCAGTGGTCAAGATGACTTTCAAGGGAAGAGCTTGGCCCCAAATGTCTGCTCTGAGATGGTGTGCAGGCATTTGCTGGTTTAGAGCCTTAGGGAACTTTATGGAGAGAATTGGGTAGGCATCAAATTTGATTTCCAACTAGATGAAATTTCAGAGGCTTAGAATAAGTTTCTGTTTTTACACTCAGACCCTTTTATCTTGTTACTTGTTCCTCAAAGCCTGAAACAACAGCGTAGAGTGCCTGGGGGGCATCAGGCACAGCATTGTTGGCTGCTCAGGGATGGGGATTGTCCTGGTCTGCTCTGCACTAGGGCAGCCTCACCTGAGGTCCTAGGGGCAGTTTTGGGCACCACAATATAAAAAAGATATAAAGCTGTTAGTGATGACCCAAAGGAGTTGGAGATGGTGAAGGGCTTTGAGGGGAAACCATGTGAGGTGTGGCTGAGGTCACTTGGTCTGTTCAGCCTGGACAAGAGGAGACTGAGGGGAGACCTCATTGCAGTTACAACTTCCTTGTGAGGGGAAGAGGAGGGGCAGACACTGATCTCTTTTCTCTGGGGACCATTAATAGGACCCCAGGGAACAGCATGAAACAGAGTTAAGGGAGAGTTAGGTTGATTATTACAGGAATTTCTTCATCCAGAGGGGGTTGGGCACTGAACAGGCTCCCCAGGGCAGTGGTTACAGCACTGAGCCTGCCTGAGTTCAAGAAATGTTTGGACAACGCTCTCAAGCACAGAATGTGACTCTTGGGACTGTCCTGTGTAGGGCCAGGAGTTGGATGGATGATCCTGATCGGTCTTTGCTAACTGGGGATATTCTATGATTATATGAGTGAAATTCAGGTTTAGCTACTCTAATCTGTGCCTCATTGGATTCACCTGATCCCAAGTGCTTGGCAAATACCAGAACTGACATAACTGAACACTTTATTCTTGCTGTATTTTCTTCCTCCCAAAAGCAGTGAACAAGGCCAATGATTCTTTACTTACATGAGTGACTTTATTTCAGTGGTCCTTAGTCTCTCTTTGAATATGTGTAGAAAAGAAGACCTCCTATTGTTTATATATGACTGCTAAGGTCACTTTTTGGGTTGATTGTGTTTAGCTAATGATAAAAAGTGCTGAGAAATCTGATGTTTGGTCTTTTCCTCAGCTCCTGAGTCAAGTACTGAGGTGTTTTGTTTTGGATACCCCATTTATTCCAAAGAAGGGTGAAGATTTTGGCTTCCATTGATTTAGGGGTGAGGTGCAAAAAACTTGAAGAAAAATAGTGGTTTACTAGAGAGCATTAAAAAATGGAAAGCAAATCAAGAACTGTCAATCCTCTTAGAACCCAACTTCCTCCAGGATAACATTGCAAACATCTTCTGACCACAGCATTAAATAACACTTGTCAAAGCACAATTTAGCAGATTCACTGGGGGCTGCTTAAATTCTGACATGCAAAGTACATTAGGGATTTTGCAGTATTTCTTCCCAATTCCATAACTTGGAAGAAATACCAATATATTTCTGAAACAAGCAACCAAATACAATAATTGTGTTTGCAAAAGCAGAAATGGTGGCATACAGAAGAGTTACAAAATTGACAATTCTAAATCAGGAGATTCTGACCAGATTTCTAAATCAGAAGATAAAGAATTCAGCATCCTCCTGATGCAGGAGAATCTTTACAGAAGGTGGCTCTGGGATATCCTGGTGCTGCTCCTGTTCAGAAAATGTCTTAGGTAAAATTTGTTACTATTTTCAGAGTCCACCTCAGGCGAAACAACTATCCCAGCAGTCTGACACTTAAAGAAAGCAGTGCAAGTTGTATTATGTTGACTAGAGTTTGCTGCTGGAAAGGCATTCTGTGGTTCAAAAACACCCTGATAGTTTGACTCTAATTACAAATGGAGTAGATTCTCAAAGCATATAACAAGATCACTGGCAGGCAGCAAGGGTTTCTTTATGGAAAGGAGCTTCTGTCATTTCAAAAGCCCAACATTCTCTTAAGAATGATAAAAAAAGATATGATCAATGAGAATACACAGGAGATATGATGTTTCATTAAATGTAGATTACAGTGATCTTTGTCACCTTACTTTTTAAAACCAAGGCAGAGAATCAGCACACAGTAATTTAATAGAGTGAAACTCTTAGTCTGTGACCTCATTTTCTCATTTTTGGGGTAAAGCTCAAGTTCATGGGGCATTTACTAGAGTGGAACCATACTATTCTTCCACTCTAATTTCCAAGTGTTGCATCAGTGTCAAATGCAAAGCAACTTGTCCAGGATTAGTAGGATCTCCGTTATGTCCTTCCATACAAAATTATCTCTGTCAAGTTTTAATGAAATGAAAGCCTGTTAGATAATTTATTAAGAATATGGAAGATGTGTAAAACATGTGACTTGTTATTTTAAGAGTTGAATCTTCACTTTGAAACTGGCATAAATCCACCAAAAGTCAATGGAAATATTTAGATTTACACCAGCTGAAAAGATCTGTTCTCAATTTTACTCACAGTTTTTATGGCTTTTTTTCCAGAATGGAAGCAAATGTTGAAAAAAATATACTGCAGTATTATTAGGCTGCTTTTATCTCAGTCAGCATCAAGAAAATAGCTGCATAGCCACACAATATGCAGGTGGGATAATCAAAGGTGTGGAGGGAGAAGGTGTCCCTATGTACTTTATTAATTCTGACTGTGACTCTGAAGTCTGGGTGCGTGGCTGAATATCACACTTTGAGTATGGTGCACAGGCTGAACAGCATATGGCCAATGCAGCTCCCCGAGCAGGGGGTCTGGCATGCATTCAAGTGGGATCCCTTGCGGACAGTGGGAGAGCTGAAGGCAGGGAAAATCAATCCAGCTGAATCTGCTGGCAGAAAAGGAGTTTGGAGCAGTGAAACTTCCCCAGAAGCAGAGGCAAAGACATTGGGTACTAATGGTGCATTTTGAGCTTCAGAGGTTGTGAGATGAAGGGGAAGGGATCTCGGAGGCACATGCAGAGATGAAGAAATTGTGAACAGGAAGGAGGAGTGGAGGGATGGGCTTTGGTGACATTTTTGGTGTCACTCTAAGACTGGCTAAGCAGGAAGGGAACTGGCTGGAGAGGGAGACAGACTGTGGGAGTCAGGAAAGCGAACATGCATAAGAGAGGAGGTTCTTGAAGTGAGATGACTTTGTGAGCTATGTCTGAACAGTAAGAGGCACAGGAATAGGTATAGGTGTGAATTGTTTTGCCAGAGTCTCCAGATAAAGTGGAGAGGCACGTGGCTCTTGCCGCCATTACAAATGAGCGTGTCAAACTTGCCTGGGCTGCCGTTCCTCGGGAGGACAGCTGTTCAGCTGGAGCACCCGTGAGGCTGGAAAACAGTGTGCCTCTACTAATGGGACACCAGGGGTGTCAGCACTGCTGTGAGGAGCAGAAAGTAGCTGCACTTCCCAGTGCCCTGTGTCTTTGACAGGATAACAGATGCCTGTCCACAAAGTGCTTCAGAGAGGCCACAGAAGGAACATTTGTTGCAGCCAGCTCAGATGAAGGGAAGTGAAAAGCACGCTGGACTGTGTGGGATGAGGCCAAAGTGCAGCAGCCTCAAAGGAACTTAGAAGTGAAAGTCTTCCGAGGCTGTGTGGGAAATGATCAGCTATGGTTCAGGGAATGGACAAAGATGTGAGAAATCTGTGTTTAGTTAAACCAGTTCCTGGTTTAGCTCCTTTTCAACAAGTCATTCCATTCTGGCTATGGCATGCTTCTCACTGCAGCCTGAAGGTAAATCCTTTTCACTTGTTCTGTTACCTAGGTTGCAAGCTTTTTTTCCCCCCTTCACAATGGGTGTTAGGTCCCATGGCTCCTCAGCTGATCCCTCGGTTTAACTGTCATACAAATCATTAATAGTGATTATTGAGGGTCAGCTGTAATGTCAACTGCAGGGAATAAGCCTTTGGAACAGGTACTTCTGTGCTGGACCCGCCTTGCAAGCTTTCTAATCCTGAACTGATTTATGGCACCCTCAATGCTGGTCCAACATACTGGAAAAGGAGAAGGATCCATTGTGATTGGGGGTTGCCTGCTCTTTTTGCATAGGGGTAGACTCTTTACAGGAAAGAATTTGAAAATTAATTGGCAGAGTGATAAAGACCTTTGAAATGCTTGACTTCTTGTGTTTGTTTCTCCTCAACAGCAGGTGTCTTCCTAAATATAAATTCCAGCTGAAATTTGGTCTCCTTTCTTTTCAAATCTGTTTAGATCACTGTTCCAAGAAACAGCAAATGAGGTTTTGCTGTGAACACAATCTTGTAGTGGGAAAATCCTTCATATAATTTCATTTTAGAGATAAAATGAGACTCATGAGGATCCTGAGGATCCATGAGCGGCAACACCACTGACTTCCCACATTTTAATGAAAGCGTATTTCCAAAAGTAGGAAACCTAGTTGAAATGACCAACTGCATGCAGTTGTGTTGCTGCCCTTAGTGAAATCTGCTGAGACAAATTTCATGCAGTCTGTCATTTCTTCAGTCTTTTTATTCTTCTTACACCCCTCTCTAGTATAGGACAGTCTATGTCAGCAGGTAGTTTCTTGTGTTAGATACCTATATTAAGCTGCTTCTAAAATAATCCTTTTGGTGTAGAAATTAGTAGAATTCCTTGGTATGAGTAAGTGAAATGTGGTAGTACAAGGTTTAATGACTAAATGGATCTCTTTACATAGATTTGCCTGTGTTTGTGCAAGTACATACATGTAAATCACACTTTTGCATGGCTGAAATCTTCAATGTGGTCAACAAATGGAGGAAAATATTTAATCCTTTCTTTTCATCAGTGGCTTCATCTGAAACAGATCGCCATTAGTTTTATGATTTTAATTGTATTGGGACTCCTATTATAACCTATTGTTCTATCACATTAGTCCATTAACCTGTGGGTCATGGAGCAGAAGTGGAAAGCCTGTTCTTCGTTCTATCCCAAATAATTTAAATATAGTGTTCACTGAAGGTTTCAGGTTTTTTCAAACCACTGGAGTCTAGTGTGGTCCTTTTTAAAGGACCTCTGAAACTTCAGAGGCTATGAAAACATTCCCAAACCTTCTGTTAGCCTGAAATCTTTTTTGGTTTGAAACATTCCAAGTGGGAAAAGAGCCTCAGAAACTACATTTGGTGCTGAGTGTCCGTGGCCACATGGCTTTGATCTGGGTAGAACGCTTATGAAGGGCTGTGTTTTTTGCTTAGGATTTGCAGCACGTTACCATTAATCAAATTTTCTGACAGGGCTCTATGAGGAGGCTGTTACACACTCTGCTTTTTAAAATGTGCATCTGGCACACTCCTGTCACAGCCCAAGATGTGGAGATGTTCAGCAATGGCTTCTCTCATGGCTCTACTTGGAAAGCCTTTGGACATCACCAGTAACAAAAGGCAATCTAAGTGACAAAATAAGCGATGGACTTATTGTTATTTACCTAAACAGAAGTTTTTGTCAGCTTCCTAGGAATATTGCAGCAGGAGCTAGGGATTTGTGATTCTTATTTTTCACTCTGCATAAACTATAGTTTAGAGACTCCAGCTTCCTATTGGGATTTTAAGGAGCTAGGATCTTAAAATGGAGAGGAGCAGACAGGGACAGGCTTTCACACTCAAATTCGATCAGCATGCTGAGAATGTTTTAGTTTTCTAAAGCTCCAAAGTAGCTTTTTGCTCGATCAGCTGCTGAGAATGGCTACTTGCAGTTATAACTAATGTAGCAGGGTCCAGCCCAGCACAGGGAGCTTGGCAGGGCTCTGGCATTTCAAATGCTTTGACTGCTCTCCCGGATTCTCAGTCACACACCTCTTGAATGCTGAGTTACTAGAAATGCTGCCCTGCCGGGAATACCTGGAGGCTACAAGGGCTGACCATGGGTCTGCGGTGGGTGTTTGAAGGGGGAAATACAGCCTGGGGCATTGTCAGGTCCGGTCATACAAGAGCATCTCCCGCCTTTGTGATCCGGCTGTGAAAAGGTTGAGTGGGCTTTGACGAGGGTAAAGCCATTGATAATGCAGCTACTGCAAACTAGGCTGTGTGGTTTGGGGGGAAAGAGCACTCCCCAGCTGGGAAGCTGTTGGAATCTTATAACCGGAGGATGCTTTGCTGCAAGCTAGCAGCAGTGCTGGGGAGAGTGCTTGGGGTTAGGCATGCAGTGTTAAAGGTCTGAGGGAGGAAGGGGGCACATGTAGTTGTGATTTGTCACTGCCCTGTTTCATTCCTGACAGCTGCCTGGGGATCGTGTCAGCCCCCTACAACAAGGTGGGGCAGCTTGAACAATTCTAGCCTGTTCTTTCCTTCACAATTGTTCTTTTCCTTGAAAGAGAGCTTTTGACCCTTTCATAACCCAGAGCTGTACAAAGGGGATATCCCCAGGTTTGTCCTGCTGGTTCAACACTTCAAAATGATTCCAGAAGTTTTAATTTCTTTGTCTTGTACTAGAATATTTGGTAGCAACAATTTCTTCTTAAAATATTTTAGAGGTTTCACCTTGATCATGACATTCATCTGAATACTGCCCCTGACTGTTTCTTGGTGTCACTATAAATTTATTTTTGTTTTTGCAGACACTCAGGAGTGCTATAACTGAATAAGTTTAAGGCAAACTAAGGCTATTCCAAAGCAGAGGTATTACAATAAGCTATATTTATATTGAGGTTTGTTGAGACCTGATGAGTTAACACCCATCAAACTTGACTGCCATTCTAATCAGGGTGAAGCCAGAAATGGCTATAATCATAGTGTCTGACCATCCTCCTTGAAATTTTCTAAAGCTCTGCTCTAAAGTTGTAGGGAAGGGAATATTGAGAGGCTGCCTAAGAGGATTTATAAACCCTCCTGAGCCTATTCTTTCTTTTTGCTCTTTTATTTCAAAGCCATGGCATTTGCCTTTTTTCTTTTTTTTTCCCTCCCAGGTCAGAATAAGTATTTCTTTCTCTATAGCAGGCATCTTAGCACAGCTTCAGCATTTACAGGCCAGTCCTGTGCTTGCTGAAGCCACAGATTTCTAGGTATGTAGAAGGGAGCCCTTCATGCCTGTCTCTGCATTGAACTTAACTCTTTAAACACAGTGCTCAAACTTCAGTCTGAGTTATCCAGCCACTATTTGCTCAAGGCACTTACCTCATCATCAAGGGATTTTACACCTCTCAGTCTAGGAATTTTTATGCCTCCAGCACTTTGTTTGAAGGGAGGAAGCAGTGTTATCTCTGGATTGCACAGGAATAGCCAGTGTACAGGGAGAGTAAGCGAGTTGCCCAATGCTCCTCACAAGCTCAGTGTTGAGGAATATTGGAGCCTCTGTGACTGTCCCCTGTTCACTCCATGGCCTGTACTTGGAATATATTCTGTGAGGAGGGGACCTTTGTATCTTGATAGAAATGAGCTTCTTTTCCCAGCAGTATGAGAAACTGGCTTTCCAACACACCCTTGTGAAGTACCATCATTCCAGCATATTGGATAATTTAGGTAATTTGCATTGAATGCTACTGTTGAGGAAAAAAGTTAATCTGTTGTCATTGAGGATATTACGGTGTTGCACACATGTTGAGGGAAAAAAGACTAGTGGTAAATAATGAAGCCACCTGATAGGAAAAGTATGAAACAGAATATTCATTTTTCTTCAATGGGAATAACGGATGACAAAAGTGAGGCTTTCTTCAGATTTTTTGTTTACAGAAAATTCACATCCACTGAGACTGTATGTTAAATTTGCTCTCTGATGTTACTGTTTGCCGGATGCATGTGGCCACTAGAGTATGTTCTTATGATCTTACCATTTATTTACCTTGATACAAAACTCCAATTACTGTCAGAGATGCTTCTTGTTAAATATGGTAAGATCTCTAGCTTCTAAGAGAGTGAATATGCATTCTTTACTCTGGGGCCACTCTGAGCATGATGCTAAGGAATGAAAATACTGGGGACTTTGGTGCAAATTAATTAAGTATCTAAAGATAACAGTGTAATGAAAACAGTTTGAAGAAGTTTGGGCTTTAGAGACAGATGAAATTTGGAAGACCGTATAATACATCTCCATGTTTGTCTTTCTGTTTAGGAAGCTTTTTCTTTGGAAGCATTGGTTTTTCTTTTACATAGATGTAAAGTCTAGTGCTTCCAGAAGCTGAGGACCTATCACTTTTGTTAGTGTTAATTCTTAATAATTTAACAAATGCCCAGGGTAATTTTAGCTATGGTCTCTGTAGACACACAGAGTATTTGGAAGCTCATGTCGTAAAAGTCCCCAGCTTTTAGTTGTTATTGTGATCTGAGGAAAAAACAAGGGCAACTGTAACATTAGAGGTGAAGAAATATGAATAAAAAGGTTTTTAGAGAAGTCATATAAGCCCATTTTTGGACCTGACCACTTTGTGTCATTGTCTACATGTGAGCCATTAAATCACATCACTCCATAGTAGTCCAAGCTGAAAATCTTGCTGGCAACCCAGAATGCTTTTCTTTAAATCCTGACTAGTAATGGCAAATTATTTCTGGGAGAACTTTTTACTGCTGAAGCATGTTCTAGGCTCAAGGAATTTCAGTGTCAGACTGCCTCAAAACCAGTCAGTTGGCTGAAGTGTAGTGACTGAAGATGAGCAGCTTGAGATCAAGCACCGAGATCACTAGAAATTGGAGTGATAACAGTATCTACGTAGTTTGTTTGGTTTTTTTTTTTTTTTTTTTTTTAATTTGATGGCTCAGAGAAGGTTCTGAGTATCCCAGTTTCCAGACTCAGTTATTGTCATGGTTTTAAGAAACCAGGACAGCAATAAACAAAGAAAGAATATTCAGAAGGAAGGATCAGTAAAAGAGAAATATAACTTTACCGAAAGTATTTTATCTAAGTGTCTTTGGATTAATTCCTCTTTATAATAATTTCTTAAACATAAGAAATTAGCTTGATCTGCTGTAAAGCATCTTTAAAGTCTCTGTGGTGTTACACAGGCAATTCTAAATTTAAAATGTTACGGAGGCAGCTACTAGAACTGTAATGTGAGTGGAACTGGTAAGACACAAAGCAGTTGTACTAAAAGAAATATTGCTATGCTGAAAACAAGTTACAAAAGGAAGGTCTCCTGAGTGAGTTTTGGCACTGGATTTGGTTGAAGATTTTTCTTTAATGAGGCTGGCATGAAAATTGGAGCATGCTTGCATTCATAGGGAAAAATGAGATGCACTGGCAATACAGAGGAGACCTTAAATCTCCCATGGGAAAATAAAGATAACTCTGAGAAAGCAAGTGAAAGAAAAGGCATTAAATGCACTAGTGAAAAATGTAAAGCCATACTCATAAATATCCTATTTCCATTGAAAACTCATAATTTAGAAGTATGTAAGTAGGAGGGAGACTGGAATGTAGTATTTGTTTTGAGATGATTGAAATATGTGAAATATCTCCATAAACGGTGCTCTCAGATGAGAAAAAGATCTACCTTCTGTAAATATTCCCATGTGCTAATGTGAGCAAACCACGTTCAAGAAGAAGAATTTGGAGAGGAGTTCCTAGGGTACTCTGAGTTTATCTCCTGTGGGAGTACAATTTGTTTAGCCTACAGGAAGCAAGGCTGAAAGAAAATAATATTGTTGTAAAATCACAAATAAAAGGTAGGAAAATGCTATGTATGAAATGAGAGTTAAAAAGCACCACCATGAAACAAACCTGGAAGTACTTAAAAATATGGGTTTACTGAATAGAAGATAAGCAGATATAGAATGCATTTAGTCTGAAAAGTAGAAGGTGGTTAGTAGGCATGGAAAAAAGGCTGAAGCAGCTTTAGTAAGAACAGAATGTTCTTTCTTGGCTCTGTGCCTGCTTCAGGGCCTCCAATATCATCTTTAAGGATGAAATTCCTATGTCTATGTATCCCAAGCTTTGAAAAAAGTGTAGTGCTTTCATCTTTTTTAGCTAAAAAGCTAATAAATGGCTAACTCTGACTCCATCTGGTTATTGCAGGTGTCTTGAATCCTTCTTCTGCTATGATGTAATCCAAAATGATGACATTTATGTTCATGAGTGGTCTAGTATTTTTTTGGCTATTGGCTGACATTTTATGGTCATTTATGGTCCTGTGGCTGCGTCAACTGTTCCTGTTACCACGACTGGTTTTAAAGCTGCATTTTTTACTATAAATTTGTATGAAGATTTTTTGAGATGGTGCTTTTTATTCCTTTCAAAAAATTCCAAGAAAGCTGGAAGTTTTGTAATGGGCAATTTAATTTCATTCATCTTTCCAACAGTGCTCTGTTTTAATTTAATTTTTTTTTCCCCAATCTCATGTCATCTTACTCAGCATCTTTCTTATATGTGTGGTGGAGTTTGTGTGACAACAGGACCCCCAGAAACATGCTGTTGCACATCATCTTTATACCAGAGGCAAATGACTCCCTCTCCAGCTTTCTGCCTTGCCTGGGAAAGATCAGTACCTGGATGAAGGCCAGTCGGCTGTAACTGAACCCCTTCCACAGGAGATAAAAGTGCCCAGGAATTCATCCATCCACAGAGCAAAAAAGCAAGATTTGCTGGCTTTCCCACAATCAGCCAAGCTGCCATTAGTGGGTGGACAGAGAGAATCTCTTATACATAGTGCAAGAGAGGTAGTTTCCTGGATAATGTGGTGATAAACACAGCATTGATACCTAAGGCTGGAATTTTTGTGAAGCACGTCATTCTGGCTTCTACCTCTACAGGCAATGGGGAAAGCTGTGTAGATTTCAGTGGAAGCAGAGATTGAGTAACTTCTGAGTTATTTTGAATAATTTCAGTCAAGGTTGAAACACACACAGATTTTGTTCAAAATTTTTTTCTTGGGTATTAAAAGAGTAGATAAAGCTTTTCTTTAAGTGGTGAGTAAAATAGTTCTGTAAGGTGACAGGTAAGAAAAATACCAAATTGTTTCTAATAATAATTAAAGCAGTTGCTAAGCCTTGCTGATTTATTTTGTTAGCCTGAGCTGTATTTGACCATTTGTTTTATTTATCACAGAATATTGTAATAACAATATCAAAAGAATTTACAGTGGAGTGTACTAGTTTACTTTCATCAAAAAAAGTTACAGCAGATGCTTTGAATTTACTGCAGATGGTGGCAAATATTTGCCTTATTATGAGGTTACACTAGTAGAGTGTCATGGCTGTTGTTTAGTAAATCAGCTCATGGTTCAGGTGGTAATATCTATTAGCTGTAGCTGGCAAGGCTCAAGTGAAATCAAAAATAAACCAAATATTCGGTCAGTTCTTGCTCTTGGAGCAAATGTTTTCTCTTTGGAAAAACAAGATTTTTTTTTTTTTTTTTTTTTTTTTTTGTCATTAACTCTCTCCTATTCCTCTTTCCTACTTGGTTGTGATAATTCCTGTAGCCCTGCAGGACTCCCACCTGCCCAGAAGAAAGGCCTCAGCATGAGCAGGGCTGCTGATGTGCCCTCATTGGGGTCCCCCATCACAGGGCTGAGTCTAAGGGGTGATGTTTAACAGGGGCCTTGCTGAATCCAGTGCTGCCTTCTGCTCCTGACTGTCATCTGAATGGCTTTGTCCAGGGCAGGAGCACGGAGCCTGCTCCAGAAGCTGGGCAACACAAGACATTTCTTTTTCCTTAAGAGCTCAATACAGCTGAACTTTACTCTTGAGCAGTAGTGTGATGGTGGATACAGGAGCCTGAATATAAGAGCTTGATATAAATGGATTTGACATAGAGGTGCAGGGATGTGACCTTGTCCCCTGGGATCAAGAGGGGAGGCTGGGTTTGTGGGAGACCTATCTCTACAGTCTCAGAAGAAATTGCATTTTTTTTTTGCCAGTGTCCCAAGTACACCATCTGGCCTTAATGGTCAACATCACCAGGAATATCTGCCACACCCTCTTCCTACATGCCTTATTTGAGCTCCGTCCCTGCCTGAGCTTTGTTACAGGAGCTTTAGTCTCCAGCTCCGCTGCAGCTGTGCCCCTCTCTGGCTATGAATAGCCTTAATCTCACTTCTTCTCTTGGGCCTGTCTTGTCACCACGGATGCCCCTGGTGATCCTTGGGCTGTGTCTGACTTGGTTGCCCTCAACAGGTCTAATCCTGGCTCTGGCTTGTGCTCCCTGCCTGACTTTGGTCCTGCCTCTTCTCCCTGAGCTCTGAGATGACCCTGGGCGCCATCCTGGGACTGCCTTTCGCACTGGATTGGTGGGGCAGGGGTTTTGCTGGTAAGGCCTCAGCCATGGGATTCCCCTCAGGTCCTGGCTCCCTGTCCCTCAGGGAGAAGCTGACCCATGTGGTGCTCTGGGGTGGGCCCCATTAGTCCTGTTCATTAAAAATGTCAGCTATGTCTGAGCCCTTCTGCATCTGGGCAGTGAGCGTAAGCCAGGAAATATTAATGGGATAGGTTCGCATGTTTGCCTCCATCTTTTTCTTTTCTCCTCCCAAGACATGTGGGAGGAAGCCAAACATGAAGAAAGTTGCCTTTATTCTGTCTTATCAGCAGTGCTGCTGCACCTGGTGCTGAGCTTACCCACATGAAAGGACATTGCTGCATCCTGTGTGAAGTGACGTGAGTGCCAGCTCATGAGGTAATTCTGAGCGGATTGGGAGCAGGAAGCACAGCCCCTCTCCTCAGATATCTCACTCCCTGGGCGGACTCTAGAGGTTTGAACAGCTCAGATAAGTCACTAAAGTGTTTCATGCTTTTATCCCAACTGGTTGCAACTTATAAATCCCTGAGAGTGCAGAAGGCATAAAAGATTTACTTGAGGTCCTTGAGTTTGTGCCCCAAAAGATGTGATGGTTTTCCTAGGTGAGAGATGCATCCACACAGACCAAGGATGAACAAATATTTGCTCCTTATACAGCTTGATGTCATAACTGTTAAAAGTCACAAAATCTTCTAATTCAGACACTTTGACAGGGTAAAAATTGTTTTATTTTGCCAGTTTGATCTTATGTGTGAGGTAACTAATAATTTTTGGTGTGCCAGAATAGGTATTAGAAAACAGGAGGAATAAGAGGGGATTAAAATATTTGGGATAAGATCAGAGAAAATACTCCTACTTTAAATTAATAACTGCATAATTTGAAATATTGGAGCTCTCGCAGCCATTTGCTGAGCTTCTTCTGGGAGTAAGGGAGTGTATAAAAGTTAATCCAGTTCCACAAAAGGTAATCTTGTTACGAGTTAATACTAGCAATTTCTAGGTTAATGGATATCCATGAGGAATTGTCCAATGTTTATGCTATCTAATGCACATCTATGTTATGAGGGGAGTGGGATTCACTACTCTTGCATATTTTTTAACAAAACAATTGCCATTTAAAAAATGTATACTTTAGAGAGTTTTAATTATGTTAATTATCACATATTTTGTTAATAACATTTTCTTTTGAAGATGCCCATTAGAGGTTTTAAAGTGTTAATTTGCTAGGAAATCAAATGAGAATGCTGTTTGAAATTTCCTTTTAAATTAACTTTACTTACTTTTATGTCCTAATTAAGTGGAGATAATAGTATTGATGGAAATATTACAGAACTAGGAATTAGTGCTCAGATATTTTACTTAATACCAAGACTTTAATCTTAGTGTAATGTATCTTTTGTTCTAATCAACATATAGCCTTTGCATTTAATTTACTGAAGTGTTTTGATCAAAATATCTAAATAGGAACATTGATGCAAAGTGAGACTATCCTAACAGATAGCATTCTGATGCTATTGAACTCCTTCTGAGTAATAGGTTCCCCCCACAGCAGCTGTAATCTCTACTGGAAAAAGTGTTGAGGGTTTTTTAGTATTTTAGCATTACCTCATCATGTATTAGGTAATATACAGTGATCCCACTCAAAACAAACTTTCCATAGTGTTTGCAAATCAGTCTAGGATGTGTAATTCCCTTCAAGTTTGGCCGCTCTGCTGCCTGGTCCCACAAAAGCCATGGAATTTACCTATTGCACAGATCTTTACATTGTTGCAGAGATATGTTGTATTGATAGCGCTGTTTCTCTGCAGTAGAGGGGGTGACATTTCTATTTATCATGGGTTTTGTATCAATTGAAGTGCATTAATTGCAGGAGAAACACCGGAAAAATAATTAAAAAACACTTACTGTCTAAGCAGTTACATTCCTGCAGTATTGGTGTGGGGATCAGACCTCAGGGGAAGCTTTAATCCAGCTGAATGAAATATCAGTTTTGCCCTGATACAAGGGAATTGGGCTTTCCTGCATGTCCTAATCCACCCTGAAGGGACTGTGAGGTTTTGTGAGGTTTTCACATGCTTCAGTACAAAATGGAGAGGCAGCAGTGGTGGATGCCTGCTTAGCACATGCACACTCACACTTGGGGCATGCCTTGCAGGACAATTCCGCAGGTTTTTGTCACGTTCATGCTTCCTGTCTCAGGAACACCAATGGCATCTGTTCATTGACTTCTACCTCTATGTTCACTGATAAAAGAGCCATTCTGCAGTGCTTGGCCTTCATGTAATTTTTTCCTCTGAAGTCCATGCCTGACAGTCTTAAAAAGGGGTAGAATTGATCTGAACTCCTGCAAAACCCATTCCACATTCCCTGTTCTGCATGTACCATTACATTTTTGCCATTGAAGGAAAACTTGTGTACTGTTGGGCTTGTAGCTTGCAAAGCTGTTGCATGGTGTGATGTCTGTGACAAGCTGAAGATCCAAGAAAAGCAGTATGATGGGTTGGTGACTGAAGCAGGGCACTTGTAAAAGCAGTGCAAGAAATGTAAACCAAATATCCAATTTGCTCAGAAGGGGTAATTTGAGTTACTTTTAAATAGTTAGCTTTTATGGTCAATTGGGTGCTGCCACATTACTAGTAATAAGCCATAAATCTATTTGGTATAATATGAAATCATTTTTTAAGACTCTCAGACTGAATTTTCAGGTAAAGAGGAGAAATTGAAATTTATAATCCATACCCCTTTTTTGTGTAAGTGTTATTAATAAATTATCAAGAAAGAGGCAGCAGATGGAATGAATTGTTGTAGTTCATTAATTTTATGATGGCTTTCTTTGCATGAACCAATTATGTCTGTCATTGTATCTCTAAACTGCAGTGGTGCCCAAAGGAAAGGGCACATAGACAGGGACAAATCATTGAGGGGATTTCCTGCTTTCTGAGGTTGCCAGAGAAAATTCAGTCTCTATTCTTACTAATAGCTTTGGTGAAGATATCAGGCCCCAGAAGCTGTTGCAAATGTGGTTCTTAATCCTACCTCCAAAATCTTGGTAAAGAGATCATTAGTCTTGTTCTGTGTGCACAAAACTGGAATCTTCTGTCTGAAATAATTATCAATTCATGATGATGATTACAATTTCTGAGTTTGATCTTAATGAGCCTTCACATTCTCAGAATGTGTTTAGGAATGCTTTCCAGTGATGCTGTACTGCAATGTACAGAAACAAGTGCCTATGTGGTTAAGGGCAATTGGAAGGAAAATTATACTTGTGGTGCCTGTGTCTCAGGAAAACTTCCTTTGAATATGTCATTGTGACCTCTTTAATTAGAAAACAATCTGTTATCTCCTGAGACCCTCTGTGGTAATACACTGATAGAGTTTCATGTGGAATATGGGTTGATTTGCTTTACCTTCAGACCTTGTATTCTCAACTTGGAGATAGTGGTTGTTTTTCTGTCAGATGTATGCTTCACTTAATGACTGTAGTTTATTACCCAGCAGGTCATATCCTGTATATATTTTAAGAACAAACACCTCTGAGATTGTGACTTGGTGGAAGGAGGTGACATGTGTCATTGCTGTTGTTTTCACTACAGCCTTGTGGAAAAAACTAATTACCTTTTCATCTTGGTAAATTCAGAGGTCAGTTTACCACTACTATATCACAACATGACAGGGAACATGGGTAATTAGGTAGGCTGTGTAACCTGGATATTCCATGGATCTCATTACATCTTATTTAGAAAGGCTATAATTTGATTGGTGGAAAATTAAGGCATCTCCTCATGGGTCATTTTATCTTTCTGCAATAATAATTCTTGGCTTGATTAAAAATTGATCCAGTGTCTTAAAGTGAATTTATTATTGCTGCAATCTATCACCCACAGACAGATAATCTGGTTCCCATCTTTATCTGATTTGAAAAATCTGTCACTTATTATGTGTTGTTTTTTTCCCAATCATTTAAATTGATGGTTTGCTGAGGCAAGGCGTGCTACCATAGGCTTCTTGGAGAAAGCATGTATGAGACTTTCAGCCAGTATTTTTTACTGCAAGGAATCTGATACTGTGTCAAATATCGATTGGAACTGTGTTGTGGCATCATTTTCACTGGGAAGAAAAAAAGCTGAGCAGAAATTTTGGATGCAGAGCAACAAGAAGGACAGACGAGTCATGCTGCTGGAGAAGATGGTCTGTGTGTTCCAAGTGTCTGGTTGAATTCCTGCCTTGTATGCTGCAGCTCCTGCTGAAAGCAGATCTTAAATTGATCAGGTTATGTAGAGGCTGGTCCCAACCTGTTGGCCTCAGAGAGTCCTGAAACCACCTTAGCCATGGAGCTGTGTGCCCAAAACCTGACCTGTTCAGATAAAAAACCAGAAAAAACAAAGGTTAGATCCATGAGCAGTCTCACTGGAAATCACAGATTTAGGAAATATTTTTCTTTCTATTGTATGCTTGAGCTTTGCTAGATCTTCAGGCTTCAGTTTTCATCTAATTTGTTCACGTAAAAGCAGAGGGGGAAATTCTGATCAGGGAAGAGTGATCTCCAAATTACTTAAAAAGCATCCTAGCTGAAGAAATGTTGCAGTAAGCATTGCACTAAGAATACTACAAAGATTTGTCACATGCTTATCTCTGAAAACAACATTTATAAACCAGATGTAGTTGTTGGAAAACCACTGTTTATGGTATAAGCATTAGAGAATCTCCATGATTCCTAGGCATTTTAAGATACTTTCTTTCCAGTTTTCCAAAGTATTTTAAAAGAAAGGATCGTATTTGTTCCTGTCCAGAACACTAGCAGATCCAATATTCCTATACATGTGCTTATAAGGGAACACTGGCAACTATTACATATGGTCTGATTCCTGCAACCACCCTGAAGAAAAATGATGAAAGAAGATTGTGCAGCCAGCTGGTCAAGTGGTGGGTGTGTGAGAGAAGGAATGATTATTAACAGTCCTGCTGTATGGCTTTAGACTGAGGCAAAAACATAAAAAAATAGAGGAAAACAATTTTTGGTTGAATTTCTTGAAGCAGAGTAGAGCCTGGGGCAGGTGTTTCTCTCAGACAACTTCCTATTATTTAAAATATGATGGCTCTTGTTAGATAAAAGATGGAATTCAGCACTGAAAATTTGCATAGTTTGGAATAGAAGACTGTCTATAAATTTGGACTGAAAACAAATAGTAGAAAATAATTGATGTAATAAAATTTTTGTTATGGAAGAGAAGCTGGCTGACATTCTATCCTTTGGGTAGTCAATGGGAATTTTGCTGCTGACTTTTGTAAATCTGAAGTTTCTCTTTGTGCACATTGTAAAATATGTCCTTTTTAGCCCAGAATAGGTTGCCAGACCCTTCCAATCAGTGTAATCCAGGACTGATAGTCTAACATGACTTTTTTTTTTAAAGAAAAAAATTAAGTGTTTCAAATGGCATGTGCAAAATTGAATCAGCTTTGTAACGTTGAACAAGCCTAGCTGGCTGCTTTTCCCAGCCTGCAAAGGATGTGTGTAACCTGTGATTCTGGATACTAATCAGAAGAAGACATGATACTCTCAGAAGTGGGGGGAAATAACCTTTGTAAATTAAATTTTCCTGCTTAGGTTCAGTTACTGCATTTGTTCAGCCTTGATGTCCTGTTTCAGTCTGGGACAGGGATGGCTCAGAAATGACCTGTACTGATGTATTGTGAGGTCCCATAGCCCAGAGACGAGCAGTCTTTGGAAGGGAACTGTGACAGGTTGTGCTTTTCTCTGTTTTGAGATGCAGCTTGAATTTGGGACCCCAGGGCAGGCCAGGAGATGGTCCTTCACCAAGAAGCATTTTGCTCTACCCTGGGCCTCCGAGCAGTATCCTGCCTTGGGGGAAAGCATCAGCTGCTGGAATTCAGATGTGGGAGCCTTGGGGTGGTTGGAGCTGCTGCATCTCCACAGTGTTCATTTTGCACTAGTCCTGCTCCCAGCTCTGGGCTGTTTCATGTGCTGTTTGAAGTCTGCCTCCAGCAAGCACCAAGCTGCTGACCTTTGGCTCGGGTAATGACTGATAGCAAGGGAGAAGGTTGTCTGAAGATGGGGCTTCCAGTTGCACGATCCCTCATTGATTGGCTCTTGTCGGGCCTCCCGAGTCACTGGTGGTGTGATCTTGCTGCTGTTAATGCTTTCCCCAGAGACCACGTGTTCACTGCTTATTGCTTGTCCATATTCCCTATAATTAGACCCGACTACAGGATTGGAATGCAGATAAAAGCAATAACGTGTTACTTTCTCTGAAAAGCCATCCAGATGGGTAAAGCTGAACATCATCTTCAAACAGCAGAGATCAAGCTGGTGGCGTGGGGTGGATTTCCCCTCTTGTGTTTCATTGAGGGTAGCAATAATAGCTGCTGTTTTTTTGGTCTCCTTAAACCCAAATTTCAGTCTAAGCTAGGCTTACATTTCATAATGAAACAAGATGTTTCTAGAAGCAGAGGATTCTTACATATTCTAATAGATTTGTATTTGGGCTAAATATCCCTAATGCCTAAAAAGCCCTGATGTTATTTTAATATGGATTTCCTATCTCTACCAAGGAGGTAACGCCAGCAGAAAATAGGGCCAGCAGCACAGTAGCAGTAAAAATAAATAAGTAAAACAGAACTGTATGGAAAAATACCCTCCTTGGTTTTAGTGTCCAAATCAGCATTACAATCTGTAATTGGTGTTGCAAGATCAGGCCGTAGTTCTGTGTCTCCTATTTAATTATTAATGAATTTTTCTGCTGCCAACTTATTATAGAAGGAATTTTTGTACTTCATACCATTTGGGCTGAATTTGGGTTTTTCTGACACTTAATGCAAGTGTGTGTCTGTAGCTAAGGACTCTTGTGCCAACGCTGGAGATTCCCAAGGCAGAGCTGACATGCTTAAAGGCTCTTCTCAGTCACCTCTTGCCCTGCAGGCTGCTCAGAGCCTTGTTCCCATGGACTAGCAACCTGGGCTTAGGGTGCTGCAGTGGAGTTCTGCTTGTGGTGTTTAAAAACTTGTTTTACATTAGAAATCATAAAATCACATTTTGTTCAATGCAAACTACCATATGAGATTGTCTTGGAATTTTTTCCTCAGTAAGGTCAGGCTGGCTTTAATCTTTCTGTTGTGTAAAAATGCTTGTGCTCATTTTTAAGCAAATGTACTGCATTGTTCTCAGAGTGCAGGCTTGTCTTGTGGGTGTGGGCACTCTGAACAAGTCAAAGGGACTTGGTGGAAGATTGCTGTGCCCACACTCTCCTGAACACTGCATCAGTTACTCAGCTCCCTAAACTCACCTGCAGGCTCTTGGACAATTGCTTTAGATGGTGTTGGTCTGTATTTTCACTTTCCTCCTCCCTACCTTGTGATTTCCTCACTAAAGAAATGCCCAAGAACATCCATCTTCTGTCTTGTCTAATTAGATGAGCCTTCACAATCATTGTTGGGTCACTTGTCCTGTCCATTTCTTCTCACAAGTGACAAACGAGGCAAGGTTCCTGCTGTATTCACCACCAGCAGTGATACCAATGAAGTAGGGAGAGAGGAAAATGGTTTACAGGGTATTGACACAAATGATAGCCCTGAACGCTGTGCTGTATCTGAAAGCAAATGGCTTTTCCCCCACTCTTCCCTTTATTTATAAATTCTCTTCTTGCCTTTATTTATAACTCTGTTTTCCTAGTACGAGAACTAATTATCACATTGTGTAGTTTCATTTACTCATCCTGCACATAAAAAGTATTTTCCTGCGCTCAAAAAGTAACAAACTGCAGTAAAATCCAGTAATCTTATATACAAATGATCCAAGCACAGATACACTGTGTGTCGGAGGCTGTGTATGCTACCAGCCCTCCTGACAGAGAAGAGGCAATTCCACTGGGGCATTGGCAAAGTTAACAGTTTTTCCATGCAATATTGAATAAGGGGAGAGGGACCAACTAATCTGAAATAAAATGAAGTTAGTGATCTTAAGTTATTTAGTGTATCATATGTAAGAGGTTTTTTGTTGTTGTTTTTTTGTTTGTTTGTTTGTTTGTTTTGTTTTGGAGGGAGGCAGGGAGGAGAGACAAGAAGGGGAGGACTTCATTAATTACAAAATGAATCATGGGAATTTGTAACCTGTAGTTTCACATGAACAAGTAGAGATTTTTTTTTTTTTTTTTGAGGAACAGCTATTATAACCACCATAAAACCTACCTGAAATACGAAAATAATACCTGCTGGATCAGCAGATGTTCTGAGGAGTCTGATATACAAAAGGAAAAGCTCTGCATCTTCAGCCCCCCCATCTTCAACACAGTACACCACTGGACGTGTCTTGCTATGATCCTTTGAAGCCTTTGTAGGTGTTTTCTGGGACCCTTCTGGGATGCATATTAACTAGTAAACAGTGATTTTGTGTAAATACACCTTCTTTCTAAGTGTTATATAGGACAGAAGATATTCTTGTTGGAGAGACGTTCAGTGCATGCAAATTTGTTGTGGGTTTTCCCCTTTCCCAGATGGTTCCCCAAAAATAATTTTATTACAAAAACATAAGTGAAAGAGGGTGTTAGGATGTAGCAGGCAGCTGGGCTGTGCAGGAGGCATGAATGGAGATTCAGAGTCTCTCTCCTTGTCAGTTTAAGCCCTGCCTCTTCTATGACATTTGCCTCCAGTAAATTAGTGCCCATCTATAGGTGCCTCAGAAAGTGTACCTCAACTCTGTAGCAGAAGAAGAAAACTGTATGAAAAAGATTTGGAAGGGAATTCTGTTGAACACTTAGTCTGACTTCCTTCTGAAAACTTTTTCCAGGACCATGTCAAACTGAGTTTTGAATGTTTCTGGCAAGGGAGATTCCACCTCCTCTCAGAGCAACCATATTTCAGTGTGTAGTTGTTCTCATGGTGAACAATATATATGTATTAATAGAGAATTTGCCCTGGAGCAACTTTGTTTTTTGCATAGAATTTGTGTTCTTTGTCACTGTGACTGAAGAGTCATTTTACAAACTTAGTTCTATTTATGTATGTTGTAAACTAACATGTGCATTGGAAGTACACATTTTTAATAAACATTCAGAAAATCTTTGAGAATAAAAATGGCCTTGACCATCACTTTGAAATTATATCCAGGCCAGTAAAAAGGCTTATTCCTAAACCATCCAAGTTCAGTTCCATTGTGGATACAAGCTTTATTTACTAACCATGGCAATGATGGAATGATATTGCCTTCCATGTTACAAAGCTTTGATCCACCTGTTGATACCAATAGAAATATTAACACTCTATTGTGGCTCTTCCTTCCTTAGCACAATGCAGACTCATTTTGTGTACATGCTCCCCTATCAAAGGCATCCTGACAGTTGTTAAATCTGCTCTTCTTTATTGCTTTGAGTTAAGAGACATAGGCAAAGATGAAAAGAATGGAAGGGAAAGTTGAGCATTCAGGAAGAGAAATAAAAACCATTCTGGCGAACAGAGGCTACAGAATGGGAGACTCATGGCAGCAGGGAAGAGATTTGTCTGAGGGGACAGGCAATAAAACCACACAAGAAGAGTGTGGGGACTGGGGCAGAAGAAGAAATGGACAAAGGCGACTGTAAATTGATTCCTTGGCTTCCTGGAGATGTGCAATCCAAATGATTAACTACAAAATCTGTGATTTGATAGATCTGGTGCAATAGAAGAAAGATCACATCCTGCTAATGATGAAATGCATCGTTTGATTAATCCTTTTTTTCCTTTGTAAGTTTTGATTTTTGTCTGAGTACATCACTGCCAAAGCTGGTGTTTGCAGCACTAGGTCACTTTGGCTGTGTAACCTTTGCCTTTACAAAGTGCTGGAAGGCACAGTGTCTTTCTAGTCAGAATATTTCCTTCTGTCAGTACATTTTTGAAACTAATGTGATTGCATCCACTGTATATGAACCATTAAACCTGATTTTTAAATGTATCAGGAAGAAGTATTTGCCTAGAATTAGATGACGTTTGATCAAAATACTGCAGGAATAGCGTAGTAGAAGTGTTTATATTCCAGGCCTTTATAAAGAGGATATGGTCCATATTGTAGAAGGGGGGCACACTGGGGTATTTTTGAACCTTGCAAGAGCTGTCAGGATTTCTGCTTTTCCTAGGAAGTGAAGAAGAAAATGTACTTCTGTTCTCCCTGGAGAGAAACAGATGACTACTCCATTGGAGATGTGCTATTAGTCTCTTCCCAAGGAAACTAGGTATTTAATAATTGTCTTCATACAAATATTGATGTTGGCTGATAGGAAACAAATAATTGCTTGACATGAGAATGCTGCTCAAGCCCAAGACTGAATTTCTGGGTTGGGTTTCACATAAGTTTCCTTTTAATGCTGATCTAGCACAACTAGGCACCTCTCAGCAGTGGTTAAGGTACTTTTTCAATATTTCTTCCTCAAGTAGAGAAGAGATGGTATGAAATATACACACAGAGCCTTGGAAGTGTCATTCATTTTCCATTTGGTTTTTTTTGTTTGTTTGTTTGTGGAAAGAAGTGGGCTTTCTCTTGCTTTTTGAGGCTGCTTATTTCCTGGGGAACACCTGAGAATGAGAGATTTGTATTGATTGTAGGAAGTCTTGCTTGCGCCAGAGACATTCTAAACTAAAGAGGTCATCGTTGATATTTTGTCCCACATAAATATTTTGTCATGCCCCATGCTTTTGGTGCCCTGGTGATAAGCACCATGACCCAGCTGTTGATGAGTGTAGTGAGGGGCAAGGCTGCTTGGATGGACTCTCCAGATCAGCATTTCTGATTGACAAGCTGGAGTTTGGTGCACTGGTCTTCCCAGTGTGTTTAAAGCATCATGTCTTTGCATCACTATGAAAATAGTGTCTCAAATTTATTTTTACGTTTTCTGTTTTGCAGAAGAGAGTTTCATGGGATTAAACTTTCCTGAATTGCTGGAGTCACACAACAGCTTGTATCTATAATGGAAATACTAAACAGTTTTGGAAAATCTGATGCCCAGCTTCCTGACCTTTGGCTTCAGATATATTTGGACTCTGCTTGTCATACTGTTGTAGTTTCCTATTCAAACTATGATTTGAGTGACTCCCCTCCCCCAGCCCTAATGAAGATGTTTACCAGAGTCGCATCTGTCTGGTGTGACTTGCAGACTTTGTTTAGTGGAGGAAGGCCCAAGGCTGGCCTGCCAGAGGTGAGATAAATTGGGACTGAAATCCCCAAGGAGAGCCTGAGGTGTGAAAGCTGTTCTGCTGTGACTAGCTCTCATCAGTAATGATAACCCCTCAATTTTGTGCCACCTAAATTCACCCAAAATTATATGCTAAATATAAATATTCATTTTATAAATATGCATGTTAATTAAATATACATTTATTTTAAATGCATGTGTTAATTATACATGTTACATCAGATCACAATTAAGTCAATAGAAATTGGAGATTTGCATATAATCATCCTTGTATACTAATCAGTTGTCAGTCTAGAAAGCAATTTTCTGCAACCAGATAGAATATAGACCTTGGTCCAGTGATCACTTCAAAGATTGTGTATCAGCGTCAGTTCTTTTGTTTTTATGGATTTTCTTGAGAAGAAATATGACTCATTTTCAATGCATAAGGAATACTCAATAATTTCTTCATGTTTTATACTGCTGCTTCCAGGGGCACTGTGGAGTTCAGATTTTGGCTGAATGAGGTTACTCCTCTGATGTGTCAAAACTGCAGTAAACCTGCCCCAGTAATTTCTTTTGGTGTGGGATGCAAGTTCTCTTTGAGCAACACATGTTCTTTTTCTGGTGCGCTACCTAAATGTAACTTTGCCTAACCCTCGATCTTCTGGGAAAAATACAAGCAATTCTCCAGGATGTTCTTGGATAGTAGTTATGGTCATATTGCCTGCTCTTGCCTGTTGATTTCTGCAGGGTGAGAGCTTTGGGTGTGTGTTCCATTTGCTGTATTAAAGGCCATTTCAAATCTCCATGACTTTGGTTTCATATCAATGTAGATAAAACTGGACATTTGTCCTGTTCCAATAAAATATATAAACATCCCTGAGAAAACACTTGAGGGCTGAACTGTCCAGCAAGCAGAGTTACTTTGAGAGTTTGGTTTATCTGAAGCATTTCTCTATTGGAAGAAGGTGAATTTAGAGCTCAGTTTTTCCTGACTCTATTCACTGGTACCCAGACTCACCATGGCAGTTGTTGCATCCAAGGCCATCCTTGCTGGGCAATGAGCTTTAGTCAGCACACTGTGAAGTGCCATCCCACCCAAAGGAATTGACCACACGTGCAAGGGCTCTGGGGAAGGGACTTCTTCCTGAACTGGGATTTGGGGATCAAAGAGGAGATGAACATTGAGCTCCTGATGGCTTTGGCAGTGGGATGCTATGTTGCTTGGGAATAAGGACCCCATCCAGAGAAGCAGTTAAAGACTTGTTTTGAGGACTGCCAAGGAATGTGGTTCGTGGAGTCAAGGCTGCTTTTGCATCACAACAGCCTTGTGAGGGGAACATGAGAAACTGTTGTGGTGCTTTTCCCCCCAGCATTCTCCCCACATTCACAAACCCTTGGTTCAGTGTCTCAAACAGGACTGTGTACAGTGCTATGTATCTCATTATGTGTTCCACTAAGTCGTTGACTTTTCCTCCAGAGCTTTTAATTCAGTTTTCCTTGGAAACATTACCATTATAGACCATTATTCACCCTGAATATTTTTCAGGTTAAAACCCAACAACACATTAAAACAAACCCTGTGAAAAGTAGCTGTTTCATCAGTCATTTTAATATTTAAAATATTTGCTTCATGTATCCAGGACACCGTTGATTGCTTGCTGTATTATGTAAATCTAGAGAATAAAATAGGTCACTCTTCAAATTGTCTTCTTGTAAGGATGTAATTAAGCTGCATTAAGACAATTACTGTATTGTAAGTATCTACTGATTTTTAAAAAACAATGTAGTTTTAGTTTTGACAGTGATATAATTTCCTATTTATTATGTTTTAATTAGGAAGCAGTGGTAAGTAGGATTAAGGTATGGTAATTTGACATAACTATTGAAATTCTGAAGTAACACAGTTAGTCTACAGTACAGTAGTAGTGGAAGGGGAAGAGGGAAAGAAAAAATTATGATTATTCAAATAAAGAATTCTGGTAAATAGGAATCCTGAACCAGATGCCTCTGGACTCTGCTCATGTTTGGGTCTGACTCTCTTCCTCATTAAAGGAAGGGTGAACTTGGTCTTAACTTTAAGAATCCTAGAATTTTTGTAGGTGCTGGGAAGGTTGAGTGTAATTTTGATACCAGTGGTGTGATTTTTGTCTCACTGTGTCCTTGAAGTCTGTATTTTGGCTTTCTCCAAATGTAAGAACTAAGATGAACTGAAAAAGAAGTAGAAGATATATCCACCTTTCAGGGAATGTAGGGTAGAAAATGGCTTGGCATGTCCATAAGATTAGGAAGAATAAGAGAAAAAACAAAAAAGCACAAATGTGTGGGTAGAAACACTATTCATCATAGACTTCAGCAGTGTGGCAATAGAAGGTAAGGGAACAAAGAGAAAATTGACAAGAAAACAGGTCAATTTTGGCTTTCCAAGGGTCTGTCACATCCATGGTCTTCAGCTGTATGACAGCATGAAAATGAGTTTCCCAATCTGTCTGTTCCACTCCAATTCCCAATACCATTGTAAGTTTCTATGTCTAATATAAGACTGCTCTTTCTGTGTCCTGAGACCTGCAGCTCTGGAGAAGAGATGATTCCTTCAGAATCAGCTCTTCAGCTGTAGGCATTGCTTGTGAAATCTTGGATTATCCTTCTTTTGGACAATTAGACCACATAAATAAATATTGCTCATGTTTGCACAGAACTAACCTCATATCTTGGGTTGGTAACTTTGATTTTGAAGGAGGAAAAACAGTTGGCAAATTTCTGAGTTGGCAAATTTCCATCTATCATGGCGTTATGGCTGCAAAGTTAAGTGAAATGGGATTAGAACAACAGTAACCTGGCCAAACTGAAGGCTGAAAATGCAACTTGTATGGAGCTGCTTGACTGGAGGGAGTCTGTGAGAGGTCATCCTCAGGAATGGAATTTTAAACCTGGTCATGTGTTGGAATCCAAAATGCAGGGAATTCTCTGAACTTTGCACCTGTACACCAAAGCTTAGAATTAAACACAGGATTTGAGACATTAGAAAAGGCTTCCAAACTTAGGTGCTAGAAGTGACACTGTAGATTTATAGTTTAAAGCAGAGTCACATTAAGTAGAAGAAAGTTTAGAATTTGAGTTTAAGATATAAAAAAATAAAAGTAATTACAAAAGTAAACAAGGAGTTTAGAATGCAGTACTGTAAGTTTGTGTGTCATTACATGATTAGCTAAGAAAGCTTACACTATAGCATGAATCCATAAGATGAAATATTTAAAGATTAAGTCAAAAACATAAATATTCTTGTTAGGGGTGTTTTATTAGTCAATAAATCCTTAAAAAGTCTCATAACTAGGAATCTTGTGACATTCTTGAGCCATAAGGTGAAGATGAACTGAACTCCCCCTTCCTGCCTATGTAAAAAATAAAAAAAACCAGCCGCATCTAAAAATAAAAATAAAAAATAAACAGCCGCATCTAAAAACTCAGAAGTCCCATCTCTAACTCAATCAAAATTCCTTTAAAAATCCCCATAGTGATATTTAAGGTTTCTTCAGAATTCATAGGGCCCAAAACATTGAAACTTATTCTTGAAATTTGCAAATGATGCAATGATAGAATATGAACATTTCATCATAAAGAACTGAACAACTGTTGTCATTGAGGAGGGAAACAAATGGGATAAGATTTCTACATTAAATTTTAAGTCACAAGTGTAAGAAGTAGAAATAATTTCTGCCACAAGCAGGAAAATTCTGCATTTGGACATAATGGTGGAACCAGGCCTACCTGTGTTAAGAGTTAACCTGATCACAAATTTCTGGCCATTATTAATTACTGTGGGTAACACCAGCATCAGATATGTCATGTGGAATTTTTGCAGTGGGAAAACACAGGTGGAAATTTGTCTAAATACTGTTCACCATTTTGGCCATGCATGTTTAAGAAGGAAGATTTCCGTCAGGAACATATGCAGGCAGGTGAAGGAGAAGTTTCCTTTTACAAGGGAAGGCAACAATGGCCTATGGAGTCCATTTAAAATCAAATACATCTGACCTTTTCATAACAAATTAAGAAAAGATTCAGGATAGGGAGGAACTATTTATGATAAAGGATAATAAGTATTAAGAGTAATAGGCTGGGAGTAAAATTTTTACCTCTATGATCCTCCATGAAGTCTTCATGAAACCTTTGCTTACCATGGGGCTCTGGCAGGTGAAATACCTTCTGAATTTTCTCTGAGGCTGCTGTGAGGAGTCAGCAGTCTTCTCCATCCACTTCTAGGGTCTAGGCTTGTGGATGGGGTTGTGTCCTTGGAGCCCATTACCCTCTCTACAGACACCCACAAAGGGATTGTCACACATAAAACTGAAAGCAGCACCTGGAAGTGCATTTGGCATTCCAACAGAGAAGTGTTGTTCTTCCAGGCTGATCTGCCAGCTGATCTGCCAGCTGGCACAAGGACAGCAGGGTCTGACCTGGTCACTGGGATGACCTCCAGAACAGCAGCAGAAGTTCTCCTCCCAGAGAGCCATTGCCTGCAGCACTTGCAGGATGAGCAGTAAAGATGGGGGTTAAGGGAAGCAAAACCTCTCTACTGTTAGTCTGTCAATTTTAGCCAATTTACACTCATGAATACAGATTTTTTTTTCCTTCTTGCTTCACAGGTGCACCCCTGCCGCACCAGGCATATTATTCTAGTCTGCTGTGAAAATGTGGCTGCCAGGGTAAGCTGTTACAATTAAATTGTATATCTATATTTTACAAGATCCATAATGCTCATATCTGCAGATATTCATTTATAATTATGTACAGAATTATACACATGTATTTACATTAAAAAATCAGACTAACCAACTGTCCTTTAAATGTTTTGCCGTTGTCCTCTCTTTTCCTTTCTTTCATTCCAAACATCCCTAGGACTCCAAGACAACATTCTTAAAATAAATGTTGGGCCTTTAAGTAAAACTTCTTTTCTGTGAAAGGAAAGGTATTGTGACTCTTACAGCCTTAACACTAATCACTCACTGCTCCTTCCTGGAATATAAACTAACTCTGTTTATTAATCTGAAATAAACAGCAGGAACATCTCTGGCACCATTGAAAAAATGAATGCTGTGCACTTTATTTTAAATGTAGTGAGTGGAAATTTTACTGTTGGTGCTTACTGAACCAGTTCAGGTGAATAATTTAGGCATAAGGATGTAAATTAATTGGTAGGGTTTTTTCTCCTTCTTGAGTTTACTTAATGCATATGGCTTATAAATTTGTATCCAGATATGGAGTGAGATATATTTTGTTTAAACTTGTATTCCAGGCATGTCTGTGGTGGTACCAAGTACCCCGAAATCATCTGGCATCTGTGGGAGTTGCAAGAGTTCAGTGCTGAGCAGAAAATCAGGCTCTTTGTGCTTTGAGAATGCTAATCCATTGTTAGGGTTTCCTTTTAAACTGAAAATAAACACAATGTGTGTTCTGTTAACTTAGACAGGTGCTAGAGCCGACAGCTCGAGGTTTAAGGGCAAGGGTCAAGCAATCAAAAGTGGTCCTCTCTTGCACAGATCATCAAACAGGGAGTGCATCAATGGGCTCAGTGGCCAAGGCTGGAAATTAATCAGCTCAGTCCTTGGTGTTTAGCCATGCTGATTATATACTGGCAAAGTGAGCAGGAGCTGACAGGCCAGGGGAGCTAACGTAATAGGAGCGCGTTCCCAACAAAGGCAGGGAAGAAAGATCAATTTGCAATATTCTTTTCTGTACCCATGCAACAAAGCAGAAACATGAAAGCAGAACATTAAGGGATGCTCCCTATGAACTGGACAAATCAATAAACATCAGTGGTAAGGGGAGAAAAAAAAGTTTCTCGTTCTGTTGTGTACCCTGAGGCCACTTCTGTCTTTGTGAAGTGCTGAGTAGCAGTGGCCTCTGTCATGTTTCCTTTCACCTACATGGTGTCATCTGCTTCAGTCTCAAGGTGAATACTAGTTTGCACAATCAGAGTGAGTGTTTAAGGAAATTATTCCATCTCTTTGGGAAGAGATGGTAGGAAACAACACTCTGAAGAAGCTGCAGTGGCCGCTCAATACACAGAGCTCCATTTCTACATTGGAGCTTGGGGTAGAAACTGGGATTTGGCTCTTGCACCTGGTGAAAGATTTCAATAGTTTCAAAGATTTCAGTTCAGAACACTTGAATAAGTGCCAGCTGCTTTCACAGGGAGAGCCAGATGCAAAATCTGGTTTGATGTATCGGAGTTTACCTTTTCTTGGAAAATGAATTCCCACAATCAATAGTTGGAATAATGTAGGAAACCCAGGGAAAAAATAGAGAGAGATGGATCCAGTTTGTAGACATAAATAATGACTTCTAACAGCATTTGGGAAAGGGAACTACAACTGAAAAGAAAAATGTTTATTGCAGCCACAGCCAAATTCAGTTTGGCCAGTTATTTTATCATAAATATTTGGCTGTGAGAGCCAAGACTGTAAATGAAAGTATTTCCAGCAGTGTTACAGCTTTGCACTGACCACTTTCACCTGTATGTGGAATATCTATTAGATGTACATGCAAAGCTGTTGGTGAAAGAATAGCTTTGTTTTGGCCTCCCACTGGCTTTGGTGGAGTCCTCACTCTCTTGGCACTGTATTTTTAAAAGCAAATTGAGTTGAATGCTAAAGCACACGTTCAAGCTTGTGACTCCTCCCTTTCCAGGGAAGCCTGTGCCCTACATGGTGTGAATAGGCTGTTACTTGCTGGCAGGGAACTAGTGAGGGCTGGGAGACAGGTGGGGACTTGTCAACGTGGGCACAGCCCCCTCCACCCAAGCAGGACAGCAGATCTGGTCTGAGGAGAGCACCTGGGGTGGGATCCAGCACGGGCCCTGGTGAGGGTGATGGCAGTGGCAGCTGCAAAGTACTTTGCTGGTGAGTGACAGTAAATGATGAAACGTTTTCTGGAAGGTCTTTGTGTTTGTCACACAGACTCAGGAAGGTCTTTGTGTTTGTCAGCAATTTTATTAAGTTTGCCTGTTATTTAAGAACAGTTTTCCCCCATTTGCAAATGGGGTAAGTCAGTCTGGCAGATCCAGCCAGCAGGAATTCAGTGTGCGCCCTTTTAGCACAAAGCCCCAAACTCAGCAACTGCTAAAAAACACGGATACCCTCCTGCATGCAGGCTGTTTAATTACAGACCCAAAGCAGGTCACCATCAAGTTATATGTGATGTGAGATGTTGCATGTCATGGCTAAGGCATGGGTGAGGAGACCTTTTTTTGGTTGATTATTTTTTTGGCAGATTTTCAGGGTAAATAACTTGGAAAAAAGTTATGATAAGCCACTAGTGTCTGTCTCTTATCCATGATCAAGAAGTCCAGCAAAGGGGATGTGGGAGCAGGGAGGAGTGGGAACAGTTGCAGAAGCCAAACTTGTGCCTTGGATTAGTGTCTGGTATTAAAGAGTGAAAGAGAGGTGCCTGCTGCTGGTGAAAAGCAAATTGAGGGAGGTTTTGTAGAATACATCATCTTTATGTAAGTGCCAAACTCAAACCTTTGGCATCCTGATAAGCAGGACAAAAGTTTTGTGCTTGCTGTGTCCCCTGAGGGAGCCCTGGGCCGCCTGGGCTTCCTGAGTGTTACTGGGGAGACAGAAGAAATGCTGACCCAGGAAATGGAGTGTCTTGAAAATGATAAGTCAGTAAATGTTGGGAAAGGGGTTCCTGAGAGAGGTGCAAGGGTTGGTGGTGCCCTTTTGTCATGCTGCTGATCTGTTTATCATCAGCAATGCCTCATCACAATGCTCTAGGCCTTGTTAGTGTCCAGAAAGATTTGATCTAAACAAGTTGCTTTTGCACTGTTTGCTGTGCTTTGAGGTTCATGTGGATTTCATACACAGAAAAATCCTTGTTTTTAACCCGGTTTGTATCCCTGCAATGAGATTGCATGAACCTGAGGGTTTTGAAGTAATCAGAGGACTTCTGATGACTTAAACTATTTAAATTTTTCTAATGACAAAGTTTGTTTAAAGAACATTACATTAAGATGTAAGAAATCACACAAAATGAGCACTTCCCAGGAAACAAATCAGCCTAGGGCATCAATTCTGGTTAGAGAACTGAAGTGTGGAATTTGTTATTTGTTTCTCTTGAGCATTCCATTTTGTGCCACCTGACTTGGTGTGTGTGCTGATTATTTTTCTCTGGATAGCATAGAGCCATATTTTTTTGACATTTGTTGAGGGAGAATGTGAAGTGTTCAAAGGTTAGATGATCCAGCTGATATCCCATCTCTGTGAGCAGGAAGCATGCAAGAGGCTTATCGGTAGCAGGACATTTCTGCTAAAGTAATGAGGAATGGAGCAGTTAGGATTTTAAAAAGCATATTGTCATCTTCAAGTTTCTAAGTGTCTGGAATGGAAAGCCAGAGCCATATATACTCTTTTTTAGTGACCTAGTCGCAATGAGAGTGGTAGATATTTTCTGTATTTAAATAAAATAAGCTTTCCTGTTACAGTAGATTCAGAAGTTCTGTTTACCGATTCAACTTGATGAAAGCTGGACAGAAGAAAATAAAAATAACATAATTTTCACTGTTTTAGTTTGGATAAGCAAAAAAGTTTCAAGTCACTTATGAATACAGGTGTTGAAAATCTAATGTGGCCTGGGTGGACTTGAAAATGTCGCCTTGTCTTTTCAAATAATATTGACAAGAAGATCTTGTCTATTGACAAGAACATTTTAGTTGTGCATGTTGTTAAGAATGGAACAGGAGTAATAGCTGATCTCTTTGACCTAACAAAAGTGCTCAGAATTTTTAAACAGATGAATGTTATCAATTGTTTCCACTGTGCAACAGCCACAGCCTAATGAACAATTTATTTTTGACCATCAGGAATACCATCCTTTTGTTATTTAATTTCAATTAAACATTTCTGCATTACACTTTGGAAGTACTATTCCAGTGTTGGCAGATGTCCAAAGGTTTGTAGATATTTTGGCTGTAGTAATGGTGATGATGGAATTGAGACAAAATTTGAGGAAAGGATGTTAGTGACAACAGAGGAAGGAGAGCTTCTGGAAAGAAATGTGAGGAAAGAGACTAAAAGCTAAGGGTCTCTTCTACTGGAGTTCATCATGCTCAGTCCGTCCTTTCTTTCCTGGATTAGCACCCTGCTTAATTTCTGCTGTATTAAGATATGGAAAAGAAATGGTTGCAGGAAGAAATGCCTCAAAGGCACCTGCCTCCACCAAAGGTCAGAGCTGGTGCTGGGCATTCTTAGCCTCTGTATGTGGATGCTGCTCCTCACTTATGTCTGGTGGTCACACTGACAAACTTTGAGATCTGGTTTAAAATTGCTGCCGTTTTTTTCTACTTTTTTTTCCTGTGATGTAGACTTCAAGTGTCCCATGTGTTTTGAAAATTCTATGGAAAATAAACTTCTTTCTGAAGACACCTGATTTTAAGTTGCTGTACCTGTAGGGTTTTTGTGTTGAGTTTTTTGCCTCTCAGAGTTGAAGTTGGATAAATGTTGGTCACTGCATTCTGAGAATGCTGTAACGTTGGCATTTGGCCATCAAGAAATACTTTTTGAGTGTTTTTCTTGAGTCTTCATTCCAGGTCTTCTGAATAAACCAGTGCTGAAAGCTAAAATACCAACAAAACTTGAAAAGCAAACTTGATCTAGCTGATGTTAAATGACAGGCTCTTTCTTTTCCAGATTGTGTTAATTGCTTGTAGTTGATTTTCCTGTATCCTGTCTTTTAAAACTGCTGGTTTTGAGGATTGTTGCAACCGTGTGTCAGCAGAGACCATCAAATCTTGATACTGTTCCAGGCTCTGTCTCTGAAATGCCCAGAACAGACTTTATCTTCACTTGAGCATTCCCTAGAAGTTCTAGTTTTCATAATCCCTTATTTCCTAATGCTTTAGGATGTACTTTGGGTAATAGGTGAGATGTGTCTGCATTCCGTTCCTCTATTCTATTGCAGTAGCTTTTTAAAAGAAAGCTGGTTTGTGGTATGCTAGGCAAACTTTGCATATGATTATACTGGCTCTTCTGACTTCAGGAATGTGAAGGCTCTGGGCAAAATCTGGATGATTTTTCTCTTTGGTTTGTGGTAAGTGAAATTATAATTAAGAGCTTTTTAAAAATAATCAAATTCTTAGAAACAATCATTTTTATTTTGCATGTAAATGAAAACAGACAGAAAGAGAAAGGAGATTTATAGGAAAAACCTTCCGTTATTTTGTTTTGAATTATTTCTTAAAATGAAAAGTTGAATAAAAACTTTTCAGATTTGCAAAATCCAGCATTTTGATACCACAGAAAAGCTAAAAAAACACCAAAACCCCAACCATCCCATTATTTTTTTTCCCCACTGAAAACATAAAGTCAACAGCTTTGCACAATAGTGTTTGAAAAGTTGCATTTTTTTTCAGTGGGTTCTGGAATCTGGTATTTGGTTTTCTTGGGACTGCTCTGTGGTATTGCTCCTTTTGCCCTGATTATTCTGATCTCTGCCTTTGGAAATTGCTCAGAGCTAATAGTTACTTTTCCTGTCACTATTGCCAGACCTTATCAGTCCTGCTAGCTGGCTGCTTATCACTGAAATAAGCAAAAGTTTGCTCTGTCATCTACTAACTGCCAAATGTCATTCACAAGCAATTTTTTCTACTGCAAGATGGACATGAAACACCTGCTAATTTCAGGCCTGTTGGTAAATCCCTCTGGAGTCTTCACAGGAGGCTGCACACAGGCTGTTCCTTTGGTCACCATTCAAAACTTGGAAGGAGAGATTTTGAACCATCAGCAACAATTGGCATGCTAATTGCCATGCTACTTTAAAAACAGTCTGCTTTTACTTTTTAAAAGCATGCCAACCTAGCATCTTCATTGCTTAATACAAAATTATTTTTTATGATATTTTGTGAGCGTTTTCAAAAGCTGATGTTGATTTCCCTGAAATCAGCTGCATCCACACTCAGTTGCCCAGCTTATGGGACTGCAAAGACAACCTCATTTTCCAGGATCTCTGTGGATCCCTCTCTGAAGCTCATCCCTGTTATAATGTCTTACACTGTGTTTTAAAATAATTTTGTATTAAGCAATGAAGATGCTAGGTTGGCATGCTTTTAAAAAAATAAAAACAGACTGTTTTTAAAGAAGCATGGCAATTACCATGCCAATTGTTGCTGATGGTTCAAAATCTCTCCTTCCAAGTTTCAGATTTTTGCCTGTTGTTAATCCTCCTGCTGAGACTACAGTGGTTATCTGCTCTGATTCACTGGTACAACCAATATCTGTGAACTCTCTGAGGACATTCTTGGCAGCTGCAGGACATAATTACCACATTTGAGAATATTTTTTAGGCATTTGGATCTATGGCTGGCTTTTCAGATTGCTCCCCAGCTAACGAACCCGTTACTGGTTTGACACAGTTGACAGCTGGCTGTGCTGGTGGCTAAAGAACTGCCTCTGGGGCTGTCTCAGAATCAGGTTAATGATGGGCTAGATAAGTTCCCTGCATTTCCTATACCTCATTTACCTGGAATTGTGCTCTTTACTAGGCTTTTCCACGATGACAACAGACCTCACCAAACTGCCATATTTACAGAATGGTACAGCTATTCTGCTGGGCCAGATTTGGGCTTATTTAGTGGGTTTGTCTTTTGTTTGTTTGTTTGAAGTAGAGACAACAGGAGCAAAAAAATCTCTGCTCTGAAAATGCACGGTTTTAATAAAGGGAAGGGCTGTCAAACATCCATTTTGGGCTGGACTCATACTTGTTAACTGTCTGAGCATCCCTTTTCTCTTTCAAGTTATTATGATCCACAAAGGAGTGTTTGTACTCCAGTGTGCTTTTGGTTTTCTTGCTTCCTCCCTGCAGGGCTTCTGGAGACCATGACTAATGATGGATTTGTGAAGCTTCCATGTAGATCCCATGTCTGTAAGTGCCTCACACATGGAAGTTTAATAGCTATTTTTCTTGTGATACTTCATTTGTGGTCAGCTGTGCAAGGTGAAGAGCAAACATAATGTTGATATGTGGTGCTGATATTTTAAACAGAGCCACAGGAAAATAATTATTATATTTGGGGAGGACAGCACTAAAGGGATCTTTTTTTCCCTTAAAGCTTTTCCTTCTCCCTGAGATGGTTGAAATAGTTAAGTCATTTTAAAAACAAATTCCCATCCTCCCTGATTTAAGATCTATTCCTGTAGTATGTATTGAGTGGGGGAGATACTGTAGCATTTTTTATGAGGAGATAAAATATTGGCTTAATGATAATTTGGCAAAATTTCAAGATATCTGAGAAGACTTCCTGGAAATTAAAAACAACTCAAATGTAAGAGAAAATTAAGATACTGACCCCAAGTACAAAAGGGGAAGAGCTCAGACATCCATTCTATCCCACTCCTTGATTTATTCTTTTCTCTTCTCTTCTCTTCTCTTCTCTTCTCTTCTCTTCTCTTCTCTTCTCTTCTCTTCTCTTCTCTTCTCTTCTCTTCTCTTCTCTTCTCTTCTCTTCTCTTCTCTTCTCTTCTCTTCTCTTCTCTTCTCTTCTCTCCTCTCCTCTCCTCTCCTCTCCTCTCCTCTCCTCTCCTCTCCTCTCCTCTCCTCTCCTCTCCTCTCCTCTCCTCTCCTCTCCTCTCCTCTCCTCTCCTCTCCTCTCCTCTCCTCTCCTCTCCTCTCCTCTCCTCTCCTCTCCTCTCCTCTCCTCTCCTCTCCTCTCCTCTCCTCTCCTCTCCTCTCCTCTCCTCTCCTCTCCTCTCCTCTCCTCTCCTCTCCTCTCCTCTCCTCTCCTCTCCTCTCCTCTCCTCTCCTCTCCTCTCCTCTCCTCTCCTCTCCTCTCCTCTCCTCTCCTCTCCTCTCCTCTCCTCTCCTCTCCTCTCCTCTCCTCTCCTCTCCTCTCCTCTCCTCTCCTCTCCTCTCCTCTCCTCTCCTCTCCTCTCCTCTCCTCTCCTCTCCTCTCCTCTCCTCTCCTCTCCTCTCCTCTCCTCTCCTCTCCTCTCCTCTCCTCTCCTCTCCTCTCCTCTCCTCTCCTCTCCTCTCCTCTCCTCTCCTCTCCTCTCCTCTCCTCTCCTCTCCTCTCCTCTCCTCTCCTCTCCTCTCCTCTCCTCTCCTCTCCTCTCCTCCTCTCTCCTCCTCTCTCCTCCTCTCTCCTCTCCTCTCCTCCTCTCTCCTCTCCTCTTCTCTCCTCTCTCCTCTCTCCTCTCTCCTCTTCTTTTTTTTAAATCCCTTTTGCTAATTATCTCCCCTTAACCCTGACTGCTCTCATTACAGGATGGAGGGATAGTTTGGTATAAATTTGCTCTTACAATAGGTGCATGTTTTTAATTTTCCAGGTGTTTTGTTTCTTGATGATAGTGAAAATTTTTGTGAAGGTTTCCAAATGGAGCAAATGTATCTGAGAACAAGCCCCCTTTCTGCTTGTGGTGTGAAGGCTCAGGAGAGAGACAGTTTCTCTGAGAAAATTAAATTCTTCTCTGTACTTCAGTCATTTGCACCATTTTTCTACAGCAAAATGTGTAAATATCTGGAGGTGTGCAGGATGTCATAGAGACTATTTTGGTCTTCCTAATGCTGCTGCCTGTGTATGGATCATCTGAGTAGACTTCTCCATGCTATTCCCTCTTAAGGATCTGAGCTGATCCTCCTTGACATTCTTAAATGAATACTTTATTTTTGGGATCTGTATGAGTTTTTTTACTCAGTTAGAAAATACAGAATCTGACTCACTAGACCTCTTGTAGCATAAGGAATAATTCCTTTTTATCTATGGAGCTCCTGACCTCACTGCTGGGAAAAGTGGAAGGTGGAGTAATTGGAGACAAGTTTCTTGTCTCCAGTTTTCAGGAGGGTGGAAAGAGATTTGGACATCTGAACATGCAGAGCCAGACTCACCACTGACGTGTTTCATTTAATCACATCAGCCAGATAGTGATAATGTTTGATTCCTGCACAGCAGACATTCCATGAGAACTGCCTGTGCAGAGCCTGAGCATCTGATTTTAATCCATTGTATGATTTAGCCTTTTAGAAAATTGCTGCTTTTTAACATCTCAATCCTGTTCTCCTCCCCATAATTCTGGGGAAGGCTGGACTGGGAAGGAGCATATGACACAGAAGCTTGGGAAAGCTGAGAAAACAAGGGAAGGAATATCAAGATATAAGAATCAGAGTAACATTTGGAGGTGGTGTTGAAATGTGTGTTTGGAGAAGTTTCTAGCCTTTATAGCTACAGGACACTCTGGATGTCACCCAAATGCAATGGATGCTGGAGTCTGCAGTCAGCCTCAAACAGCAGCTGTTGGGAATGTGCCCCACTGCATTGGTTTTAGCTCTGAAATCCACTGTTGCTCATCCAAGTGATTTGCTGTGGTATGGAGCACAGAGAGGGTTCATGGGCTATGCTTGGAGCCTATGGTTTTGTCTTGGGGAAGGCAGCTGGTCCTATGAAAAGCCCTGGAAATGCTGGTGCCTGCAGGTCAGAGCCATAGACATCAGCCTGAGGTCTACTGCTGCCATCAGTAAATCCCACAGATGTCAGCAGCTCAAAGGCTGATGGAGTCCAGCCTTTTGGAGCAGCCATTCACAGCACTGACCCTGGTCCCTGATAAAAGTCATTACTGACTTTTAGTGTTTATTTATTTATTTATTTATTTATTTATTTATTTCCATGCTAAACCCTTAAAAGCACAGTTTCAGGCCTTGCACTCTGACCTGTTGTTACTTGCTGTTCTCATTCTTAGCCTCTTAGTTCATGTTCTGCCTGTCATCTGTGTGCTCCAGAACCTCTTTTGGAAACTGCTGTAATTACCTCACAGAGCTGTGGAGTTGGTTTCTTGTCCAAGCTCAAGTTGTGAAAATTTTTTTTTTTAAGAAGCAAATTACAGAAACCTATTAGAGAGACTCTTAGTCCTCCCGCTTCTTCATTTCTCTGTCTTTGCACTGGATATTTTGTTTTCTTTCATGACTTGCCTTTTAAAACATATTAGTGCCTGCTTAGGGTATGTCTGTCTACTACTCTGGCTTGAAGAACAGAGGTCACTGAGATGAAGAGGATGTTGCATTTTGACAGCAAAATGCTTCAGGACAGGATGTTCTGGATAAGCCAGCTGTGTCTGCTCCAAGATTTGAGCTCTTTGGAGCAAGTCAGTGATAGAATAATGTTAGTGAAAATATTTAGGAATAAACTGGCTTTGGTCCAAGCCAGTCGAACTGTAAAGCAAAGTTCAGAAAATCTTTGCTAGAACTGGGCAAGAAAGGTAAGATTTCATGGAGCATCTCCTCTGATATCTGGGCATTAGCTTTGTGCCCACCAGCTGCTTGGAAAGACGCCAAGAACTGGTTGCATCCAACACTGTTGTTGGCATCACCAAGATCTATGCAGAGGCTGTTGGAGTGCTTCTTCCAGTAAATGCCCCTTACTCTACTTAAATTCAGGGATAAACTGAGCTGATGGTTCAGCTGTCAAAATAAGCCACCTAGCCTAGAGTTTGTGCTTGATTTCTTGCCACCAGCCCATCTTTAGGTTCATAAGGTCTCTAAAGTCTTGGGAACTATTCCTCCCTTTAAAACAAGGATACCAGCATGGCCAGCCTCAAAAAGATAAGTTAGTCTACATTATCATTGTATTCTTATGTTTGCACCGAACTGAAAAAAGAGGTGAGCTGAGGAAGAGGAGGAAATTCTGAAGACATTAGTGCTATTTCGAGGTCTGGTTGGCTGTTTTTTTGTGAATTGGCAAGGTCTTTGAAATTTTGGATAATCTCTAAAAATGTGTCAGTTACATAAAAAAATCTTGTTTGTGGGATTAAAGTAATTAAGTGATTAGTAATCAAGGAATTAAATAACCCTGAGATTTCAAAAACTCTTTGAGGAGACTATGATGTTTCTTGGTGTATTTTGTTTGTTATAGTCCTGTTTTGCAGAGTGTAGGTCAAATATTAGTTGTGCCTGTTTAGGCATGAACCTTGGGTGGGGGACAGAGGGCTTGTCCTTGGTGTGCTGAGCATGTTCCCTGTAAGTGTTGGCGGGTCTCTGTGCCCGTGTTTCACATGATGTGCTTCCTTTTGCAACTCTCAATCCTTTTAAGGCTCTTCTCTCATTTAGTAGCAGGGGTAAATCATTCAAATGTTCTTTTCCTGCCCTTCTACTGCAAAAGGACAATTTCTTTCAAAAGCAGAAAGGCTCAACTTCCTTGACCTGAGGAATCCAGCTGATGTGTCAGGGAACCTCAAATGCCTGGCAGCTACTGAAAATCTAGCTTTGTGTTTGTGTTGTTGGCTCTGAGCTGTGGGTCTCCTGAGAGCTGCTGTGCTCACCGTGCTGGGGATGCGAGCAGGCCATTCCCAAAAGGTGAATAGAACAACTTCTCTCCTTGAAAAGGGCTGGGGAGGTGTGGCCATGTACAGCTTTACAGATCTGAGCATCACCTGCTGATGCTCTTTAATTAGAAGGGAAAAGAATGTGACTGGGTTGTTTGTTTCTTTTATTAGTTGCAGCACTGTAGAAACTCGAGGCAACTGTCAAGGATTCCATCAGAGGGCAAACGACAGTAGGGAAAAAAGCTAGAAGAAGGAGGTAGGATTTTCTCACTAGACTCCCTATGAATTATATTCTTGACAGGAATGTGCATTACGCATACATGCAGCATAGGTTTGCATCCAGAAATTCACACTAGGGACTTAAGATTTCAAAGACTTTGGACATTTATCTGTTGTAAATGTAATTGTATCTAGAAGTAAATAAGACTCTGCAATTTATAGGCACTTTAATCTTGCACTATTTATGGACACAGGATTGCTTAGAATAATGCTGCCTTATTTTATACTGATGGTGTTGTATTTTCACCACTGTAGTAAGGGTTATTTCAGCTGTGAACCTTTATCAGAGTCTGTGAGTTTCTAGAGGGTTATAAACTGGCTTGTGTTGTCTCTGAAGAAACATGAACTCTCAAGCTTGGAAGAACATAGTTAAAAATTTAAGATCCATCAGTGTACCAAATATTTATGCTTATGGATAAATATAGAGGATTCTTTCCAAACATGGGTGGGTGTGCTTGTATGAATGTTCTGAAGAGAGAGTTAAAATTAACAGCGGTTTGTCTGATTCTGTTGTTTGTTATGAAAGGAGAGAGAGGGTGCACTCAGAACTAAACAGAAATACTTCTAAATTCAGAGAAAGTTGCCGTTAATAGACCCAAACCCCTTCCTTCTTCTGGGAACTGATCCATACACAGTGCTATTCTCTCTCACCAGGGCAAGGTGGATGTTATTGCCCAGCTGGGCTAATTTTTGGCAGGCTGTTAGACTGCAGGAGAGCACCCACAGGTGCAATATTTTAGTAAGAAAGAGGTTTTAAATTTCTAGCAGAGAAATGGGCTGGTAGCAGCGATGTTAACACAAGACACAATGTACCTCCTTTCTAATTCTAATATGCTGGCTTTTAATCAGCAGTGCTTTGACGTCTGCTGCTGAATAACAGTGAAAAAAGAGAGTTGCAGAATCAGGGCCCAAGTTTCTTAGCTATTGTATCTTGGAACAAAGGAGACACGTCAGGTCACTTCAGAGTAAACAGTGGGGTTGGAAAGTGAGGTGAAATGGAGAAAATGTTTTGGATCTTCATCAACCCACAGAAAAATTTCAGCTGTTGAGTCAGCAGTAGAGATATTTGTACCTAACTTTAGCCCTTTTATCCTTCCTGCCGTGCTGGCTCAGCTGCATTTGGATGTACCACAGAGGTTTTTCTCAAATGTAAGGTTTTTGCAAGTCTCTCAGATTTTTCTGTACTTTTTGCAAGTCTCTCAGATTTGTCTGTACTTTCTGCTATTGCTGCCTCTCATTCCCTTAAACAATAAGCTTCCCTACCCCACAATGCATATACATATGTGTGTATCTATGTATCTACACCACCTCCCTATGTGCAAAGACAGTTTTCACAGTCTGGTGTACTGGTGTCTAGGCAGGTCAATTTATAATTGTCTCAAAGTGCTTACTCCTGCATACAGGAACATTGTTTATCTGCTGCTTGGTGACAGTCAGAGATTCTTCTGAAGCATCATAGAAAATCTAATAAATTACTTCAAATTTTATCCTTACTGGAAGAATGTACATTGATCAGTGTGAGGAGTCAACACATCCCTGTCAGCAAGTAACAGCCTCTGGGAAGTAATTTTTTAAGCTAAAGAGGTGAACAAGCCCTGTAAATTGTGATCCGTAAACAGCAAAATTCTCCTGTACTTCAATATCAACAAGGATACCATCAATTCTCCTGCTGTTCATTTTTACCATCTCTATTATTCTGTGTTGTGCTATCCTTGCCTGAGATGGTGGTAGTTCATTGTGTCAGATATTCTTGCTTTTCAGTAAAAGTAAATAGATTTTTGATTTAGAATAATTTATGTTTAGCAATAGAAGGGAGTGTTTTATTTTCCTCTTCTCATTGGTTTCAGTTTGTTAAGGCATTTGCAGTTGAAGAAGAACTTTGTCCTCTCTCTTCACATGCTCCTGCCTGTTCAGGCACTTGAGTTCCTTCTCATTTGAAATAGCTTCATTTAAAAAAAAAAAAAAAAAAAAAAAAGGTCTTAAAGGCTAATAATCCCCCAAATTACAATTATCAGTATTTATCAAAGTAAAACATGGTGTCATGCTGCATTTGATACAAAAACATCCAGCTTGAATATTCTATTAGACAGGTCCTGTGAAGTTAAAAAGAGGACTGGGTTGAGTTATCTCACCATGGGAGGAAAAAGGCATGCACAATCAGATATTTAACACTCCTTTGCAATTATGGGAATTTTTATTCTCTCCCTGGTAGGGAACATAGCATTTTACTGCAGTGTTTCAAGTTTGCCTCCAATGGTATCTGATAGAAGTGCTTTTATCCCCTGAAGATACAGTACAAAATACAAATCATCATTGGTTTTATCTCAGCTGGAGCTGCCTATTTTCTAAATGAGTTTACTCTGTGCTACTGCCCATCAGGCACATTTTTCATCCTTCATCCCCACTCTTTTACTATAGCTGGGTTTAAGTCCTTTCTTCTGTCCTTTGTTCCTTCAGCTCAGCGAAGTAAACAGCAGGATTGATCTTACACTGCATTTTGGTATTGTTCCAACTGCTCATCAATAGACATGGGCTGGGAATGCACTGACTGGAAAAGAAGGGCAAGATTGAAATTCACTTTTTGTTCTTTGTGCCTTTTAGTGTGCAGCGGAATGTCCCTAATCTGAAAGCTGCTACACTGACTGCCTATCAACATGCAAATTAATCATCAAGTGACGAGTCCCATATTCGCTCAAAGTAAAAGTCTTTAAAGGTATCTATGAAAAAAAAAAAAAAAAAGGCGAGGGGAGAAGTAAAAAAGCCTTTTTTTTGTTTATTTGTTTTTCTGATGCGGTTGCTGGTGACTGGTATGGGGAGCATTATGGCTTTTGAATCTCCTCCCTTGTTTAGTCACAAGCTTAATGCTTTGGAAGCATCTAGGTAGAGAGGGGAATCTTTTGGTATCCTCATAAGCAAGACAACTTAAACTAAAGATTACTTGTAGTTAGCAGCAAAGCAAAGGAGGGATTCCAAATAAAAACAATATGATGACTGCAAATTATTTGTACCTCCTTTCCCGAGGAAAGGCAGTAGAAATAAACTTACAAATGCTGAATGTCATCATTTCTCATTTTTTTAGCACATAGTGTTTCCACTTGTAACTTTTCCCTGGGGTCTTGAAGGATTATAATTGAATTTGGGGCTGTAGCAAGAATATACAGTACTACTGTGTTTTAATATCCATCGACTTTTATATGGCAGTTTGATAAAATGTTTGAATGCGGGAAAAATGTAGGTATTTTTTATGGAAGACTAAACAGCTGGCAGAGAATAACTGAGGGCTGGAAAAGAGCTGGCTTACATGTTTGAGAGCTGTTCTAGTGTGCTTATCCGGCTGTTGAAGAGCAGTATTTCAGACGAGGTTTCACTCTCCATCATTGTTGGACTGATATGCCTATAAATACATTGCACAAGAAATGGCACCAACCTGTGTCCCTAACTGAAGTACTTTAATTAATTATCACAGCACTGAATGTATTTCATCTTCCTGTTCTTACTAGTTCTTCAGGACTTCATCCTTGCCTGGGTGATTAGAGTCCCAACCACAGAGCTGTACATATTCTGCAATCTTGAAAACTTTATTTATTTATCTGTCTTGCCCACTATATGATCTGAATATCTATCTGCATCTTAGAAAAAGAAAGGAGGAAGAAATAAGAAAGGATTGCATACCAGTCTCACACCAGAGACCTACCCACATCCAAAGTTGCTCATAATTTTTGTGTTAGCTTACATTTCTTTCAGCCTTCTTGTTCTGCACCCAGGGGTAAAGTATCCTTTGCTATGTAGATAGGGTTGTAATTTTCATTCTTTCTTGGAGGCAAAAATGCTTCCTCCTTGTCTATCTCTGGAGGAATCTTTCAGAAAAGGGGAAAGGAAAAAAGAGAGAGAGAATAACAGAATGTTTTATGTTGAGCTGGGTCTGAGCTGTGAAGTATATGTAACAGTCCCAAACCTCCCACATTCTGGGGGCTGAACGCTCTGCTTTGTGCCAGGGTGCCTGGTTTCTTATGGGGGCAGTGTGATATGAGATGGAAGTATGAGCAGGGAGGCCAAACCCGGGAGAGGAATTAAAGTTCCAGCCTGGACATGGGTGTGAAGGAAGGTGTGTGTGTGTGTCCCCACAATAATCTGTTAAAGGCTCTGCCTGCAAGCTCTGAACTCACCTTTGGCTTCCCAGTGTTGTCTGGCTTTGCTGTGTCCCCCTGCTGCATGGAAGCAGCTGGGTGCACAAGTAGATTTACACCTGGGCAGCAGGAGGAATTGTTCTCATAATTAACCTACCTTGGCACCAACTGGGAGTGACTTCCAAGCCAGGCTGCAAGGATTGGGGCTCTGCCTCAGCACTCACTGTGGGGGCAGACTGGGCTGAGGAAGAGAAAATCTGAACACACTGAGCAGAGTCTCTCTGTGGTTTTGGGTCCAAAAGAATTAGTGCCTTTTAAAAATAGAAAACAGATTTCCTCTTACTCAAGAAAAGAACAAAGGCTCCTGAAGATTTCCATGGGAACAAATTCTAGTATTTTTAATTTGTAAAGCAGTGGCATGTTACGCCTTTGTACAATTTTAAGGGTCTTTGGAGTTTTTTTGTTTGTTGTTTTTCTTAGGTGAAGGGGAGTGACCATCTTTCTCTGACCTACTGCTGGCTCAAACCAGCAAACTTTGCACAAAGTTTGTGAAGTGTCTGTTTTTAGCTGGAAGTGGCTATCTCCCTCCTCCCTATCCCACTACTGTCCTTTGGCTGGGATGTAGCTGAGCCAGGATCCCAGCCTCCTTCCCAACTGTCAGCAGGTCCATATGCAATGAGGAGAGCTCCTGCCCCTACCTGGATGTGTGGGCACCCTGTCACAATGGAACTGCATCCCAGCTCCACCTGATGCAGTGCCTCACTGCCAGAGGGCACCTGGCTGCTGCCCAGGGCAGCTGGAACTCTTCTAGCTGGAAGTCCTTTCTGTGCCAGACACCAGGCTCTTGACTCTCAGTAGGAAAGGGGCTGGGGGACTCTGTTTGCTAGCAGCCAAGCCAGGTAATATCTGTCCAGACACAAACACAGGCAGGTGCTGATTTTCTTCTTGGGGGGGTTTCAGGCAAAGCTTTGGTTGCAGGAGCATGTCTGTAAACTGCTGACATGCAGTGATGTAACCAAGACCTGCATCTAGGCTTGTTGGAGTCCAGCAGTGCTTGTAGTCAGACCTGAAGTTTGAAATGGGCCTTGATCAAGGCTCTGACTAGTCCCTCCCAGCAAGGATGTGCTCTCCGCTGAGAGAAAGCTTATTCAACAAGGTTGGCAGGACAACAGAGTGTTGACATGCCCATTAAAATTAGTGAGATGTCCTTCCCTCTGCTTCTGCTGCTGGCCTGATCCTTGTGAGCTGTCTTTGTCAGGAGCACCATAGGGATAGGCTAATCAGTGCTGCATATTAAGAAGGATGTCACATAAAGCAAGAAATCTTACGAGGTCATTGCCTATGCACTCCTTTGCTTTCTTTTAAGCATACAGCATCATGGTCTAGGAATGGTACTTCCCAGTTTAGTGCTCCCACTGAGAATCTTCAAATCATGAGCCTCTTGCTCCCTCCTATTTAACTTCCCTCTACAGTGGGATGGAAAGGAGAATTGGAGGCTCAAAAGCTCATATATTGAGATAAGAACAATTTATTGGAAACAACAATGAGATAAGAAAATAAATAGCAACAGTAATAATGACAGAGGGTACAAGAAAGAGGTGAACAATTGCCAAGGAAACCCTCTGACAGCAGACAACACCCAACTGCTCCCTCTCAATGCTATGCCAACTGGAAGAGGCCCCTTCTCCCTGGAAGAGACTCCCTTTCCCTCAGCCCTGGCAGTGACATGAGGTGGTATAGAAAAATTTCTGGGTCCTGGCCATACCTGGCTTACCCTCTCCAGGTTACTGCAAAAATTAACCCTGTCCTGGCTGGAAACAGGACAATATGTAAGACTAGGAGAGAGGCATTATTAACCCATACCCAGATAGGAGCGGTAGGACAGTTGCTGTCTGCCACTCTTTCCTAAACATTTAAGTGAGATGATGGCTTGTGGTACCCAGCCTCAGTGCTCTGTTGGGATATATGCTTTCCTAAACAACTGCAGGCATTTTTCACTTGTGCAGGGTCCCTGTTTCTGTAACCTCTGAATTTTGTGCATGCAGTGGCATGGAGCTTCCTGGCTTCTCTCCGAGGTGCATTAACCCAGGAGTGCTCTCAGTCGTTACAGCTCAGCATGAGGGTATTGATCGCTGCTGCCTGTCCCCAAGCCAGCGTGGATGAAAGCAGGTTGAAGAGGGCAGTGCTCTTGTGAACCAGCCTGGGTGACATTCTGCCTCTGTGACATCAAGCTTGTCCTGTAAGAAGTGGTCCTCTGCTCTTTTATGTTATTTTGTAGCACGTTGCCATGCTAGTTTTATGCATGAAACACTGACTAAGGTACCCCTTGTCATGTTCCCTTCTCTGTGTGATTGACTGTGTGCTAAAGTACTGTCACAGAAATGTGTGTGTATTTATGTGTACATGTACCCATATAGGGGTGTGTCATCCTGGCTTGCATAAGAGCTGGCTTCCTGCAGGCTTCTGTACTGGTCATGTGATTTTCCTTTTGCAATATTACTGATGGGTAGGATCTTTTTCTCCTCTTATCTGCATATGCTGCCTATCCCTTTTCTGGGGGAATTGGGCAGTGGTGGTGGGGGTTCAGCATCTTTGGATATAAGATCAGAAAGGGAATCCTCCTCTGTTGCTGACTTGCTGAAGCTAGTCACATGCTGAGCCAGTGAGTTTTGCTCTTCACCTTGGCTGACTTCAGAGGTCAGTAACTTGGGGCCAGATGATTGCCTGGGATGTCACATGCTGTTCCTGTACCTTGTGGAAAATTTAATTTTAATGTTGAAACATTTCATTGATAGTAGCACACCTTGTTTTCAGTTAAACAGGATGCTTTTACTGAAAAGAAAGAGCAGGGCTTTTTAAAGCAATGCAGCTTTTTCTTTGACTTTTAGGAAGTGCCCTCTGTGCAGGCTCAGTATTTGTAGAGCAGGTTGGCCTGTACATGGATGCAGGAGCTAAGGTGCTAATGGAATCAGGTGGAGTTTCATGCGGGTTCCCTGTGTCACTTGGCCCAGCTGGTCTTTAAGGGATGTTTTGGAAGACCTTGCAGCAAGGGAGAATGATAACTATGCTTAGACAGCATGGGCAGGTAAGCCTACTGTCTACAGTTTAGGTGTAGGTGGGAGATTTCCAGCAGAATAATGCTGGGGCCAGACAGTCTGCTGACATCAAAATGTTTCTGCAAAAATGGGCCTTTTTATTACAATCTCCCAGAGCTATGAGCACTGTGAGGCCTTCTTGGTTTTTCTGCCTGGTCTTATATCAGTGTCAGGCTGCATTGGTAGAGTTCAGAGTGGGAGCTGAGCTGCCCTGAGAGCTTGGATAGCCACTGCTATCCAAAGCCTCTGCTTTTAACTGATGTTTTTAAAAATGTGAGGGTTTTCTTTTTGCATGTATGTGGGTTTCTTTGCTTTTTTTGAGGGGGTTTTGTTTTGTTTTTAAATTTTTTTTTTCCCCAGATCATTAGAGAAGGAGAATCTTACAGCTCAACACAACTTAAAGCTGAAGAAATCTAGACAGATCCTCTGACTTCTCTCTTCCATATTGGTTTGAAATGTTTGGTTATATTTGACTTCTTCTCATTGAAGTCATTCCTGGAGATGGCACAAGTAGCCTTAAATGTTACCAGATCAGCCATATAAAGGTCACTGTCTTCTACAGCCTGGCACCTTTTCTGAGCCTCTAAGGCTCCCATTTGTGCTGGAGCTTTCCAGTGTATCTGGGATGAGATGGTCTCCAGCCCCAGCCCAACCTACAGCCCCACAGGTGAGGGACAAGGATTCAGCTATCGTGGTCTGCAGCAATGAATTTAAAAACCAGACAAAATCTTTTGGCAAAACTAATTTTCTTCTGAAAGTGTTCCCCATTACACTTACCGCCCTCGTTTTTATAATGGAATGCACACAACAGTACGCATATTGACTTATGTTTTCAGTCAATATCAAGATTTATTGTCCCCTGAGTTAAATGAATCACAATATTGACCTCATTGTAAGCCAATACCAGCTTAATGTATTTTTTTAGAGTATTTTGTATTCATTTTTAGTAATAGGGCCCATACAGTAGTCTATAATATTCATTTGTATTCTCCCTCTTGCTCTTTCCCCTTTCTTTTTTATTTCCTTGTCTGTGTCTGTTGATGGCTATCACAGCAGTAGACACTGGATTCATTTAATGAATGAGAAATAAAGATGTCCAATAGCTGGTGTATCTCCATTATAGAGATAGAATGAGTCATTTCCACAATCAGCTAGCCTTTAGCTTGGGCCAGGAAAAACAAGGTGCAGTGCCTCTAGCAGGCACTGATATAGAAACAATAGCCAAGTGTTGCTTGTATCTTACCACTTCTTTCTTTCCTTCTTTTTCTTTTTTTTCCTTTCTTTTTTTTTTTTTTCCTTTCTTTTTTTTTTTTTTTCCCTTTTGTTTCTGCATTTAAATTTTCCACAGGAGGGGAAAAACCCAGTATTTCTTTAATATTGAATTCCATTTATCTCCATAAATTGGTTATGGTATACAATCTAAAGGACTCAGCTGTTTTTAAAATAGGTTTATTCCTTTTCCTTTAAGATTATTTCAGATTATTTCCACACAGTATAGGCGAGTTATAAGAAGACTCATTTTGCAGACTTCAGTGAGAGCTGCACATTTGCAGTGCATCGTTTCAGATGTGGAATGTTGAACAAAGAAATTAAATTTATATGTATCACCTAAATTATTTCAGATTCATGGTTCAGCAAAGAGTTCAGATCCTAATCAAATATGTAGTTTGCATGGGCACTACACCTTTTCTCAATAATAATATGGCAGTTCTATTTACAATGCTTGACTAGATTTTGCAATAATGCTTTTACTGAAATTTACCTTTTGTTTTTCTGCTGCAGTCTTGGCTGCCCTTAAGATATGTGCACTCTTAGAGCAAAGATAATGATTGCAAGTAACTTTTCTTGAGAGAAAGGGTGAGAGAGAGTGAAATCAGGGCTCCTGTTAAATATTCCTACCTCTCAGACTTTTCCAGTGACTACTACATGCTGATATATGGGCAAGTAGATCTGTATTCTGTGTGAAAAGGAACAGTTTGAATATCAAGGTCATGAGAAATTATCTAAAAAGCTGCTTTTCTAGAATTGCTCTAGCTATCACCTCATCAACATCCACTGCCTATACTGCAGCACGAAGGAGAAAAACATCAGTAGAAGATGTAGGGGTAGAAGAAGAGAAATAATCATTATTGGAGCTGAGCCCAGGGTGGGAAAAGGTGAAGGAGCATTCTTCTTTCATGTGCTGGTCCTGGCCAAGAAAGGAGGAAGCCTTGAAATACCTTTTTCTTCTTTTTGCTTTTCCCCATTTTGGTTTTTTTTCCAGTGGACTGCAGTTTCCCCACTTGTCCCTGAGCGGAGCCTGACTCTGTGACAATCTGGGTGACTGTCCCAGTTGTGGGTGACTGTCCAGTGGAATAGCAGCAGCCCCACTGAATTAGGACTGAGCTAGAGCTCGCCACAAAAGGCTGCACTTGAGTCTTGTCTGAGCTTAACTGAAACACAGTGTATGTTCTAGGGTTGAGATTTTCAGAAAGCAATGGAGAAGCATCAGTTTCCTTATTGCTGAGGTATTGCCACTGGTGGATGCAGGCATAGGATTTTTCCTGTGTCCCGACATAAAACACCTGCAGAGCTGGGCATGCAAACACTCCAACCTGTGTGAGCAAAGCAGTCACGTGTGTTCCCCTGAGCAACATTTCTCTGATGGGCAATGTGGATTTGCAGATGTGCCCCCTGAAGAAAGCCCAGCTGGAGTCCCTCCAGGGCCTTTGAAGGAGACCCAGATTTCTGCTTAGACAACATTCACAGGAGCTCCTTCACAGCTTCTCTGTTAGCATCATCTCAGCTCACTGTCTGCTTGAGTTTTCGAGTTTCTTTCTTACTTTATTTTTTTCTTTTCTTCCCAGAAACCTTCACTGCTCATGCAGCCTCAGGAATGTCAGGACTCAGAAGGAAATTTTAAAAATCTAATTATAAACTTGTATTTATATTTTCACCCTGCAGTTTTCAAGGTGGTGCCTGGAGCCTCCTTAGGGTAGGGAATATTGGTAGGGTAGTGAGAGTGTGTGTGTGTGTGTGTCTGTCTGTCTCTGTGTGCTCTTGGGCGAGGAGATCTGGGGTGCTGAGAAACATCAGGCAACAGGAGAATTACTTGGGGTTTTGCTTTTCTGCACTGAGGGTTGCTATCTTGTGCTGAATGGTTCTGTGCTGAACTCAGATGTCAAATTCTGTAACTGATGTTTTGTTTGGCTCTTTTTTATTATTTTGGTTATTTTTTTGATGACAAAGGAAAAATTCCTGCTTTGAAAACAGCATTGTGCCTTATCTTGGTCCATTATTCAGAATAGGTTTAAGTTCTCCTGTTCAGTGATTTCCACTGGTGTTACACACCTCCAAACATGCTTCATGCCCTGATGGTGGTGGTTGTATATATATTTTTTTAAAGATCTGTGATTTTGTTTGTTATTTGGAACATGCTCTCTGTGTGCATCTGAAGATCTGAAAAAAAAGGACCAAATAGTTTCCTAGTACAGGAGTTTCTCTCTTCTCCAGTCCTTGTTAGGAGGAAGTGGGAAACCCAGAGGGGAAAACAGTCACTCTCAAAGCAGTTTAACATTCCTCTTAGACTTTTACCACTTTAACTTTCTCTTTTTTTTTCTCGTCTAAAATTATTATTCTGATATTGTTGGTGCTGTAAGATCACTGCTTCTGGGGAATTTTGATGCTGAAAATAGGTGGCTAGGGAATACATGAGAAACTGTTATTTGTAAGGTTAACTTCCTGCTGGAAAAATCTTGCCATCTTGCCATTCCAGTGTCTTTTCTGCTTGAAGAGCTCCAGCTCCCTGGGCAGCTACCCTTTCTTTGGCATGCATTCTTATCTGGAAACAGGTAATCCAGAAAATAGCCAAAGGATGATGTTTTACCCTCTAAATCCTTCCCCTCTTCTGGAAATACAGCTTCCTTTCTCCTTGGTTGAGTGAGTAAAAATGGAGAGAAGAAGTAGATACAATTGAGATATGAAGTTCCTCTGTTTCTAATGTTTTTGGGTTTTTTTTCGGGGGAGACAGAAACCACAAACTCAAAGTCCCCAGAAATAAGGAAAGGGAACAGAGGAATTACATAGGAAGGGAAAAAGGAATTGCTTGGAGATGACTGCCCCACTTATGTGTTGAGGGTGAGATGCCAGCTGTGTAAATCTTTTTGGCAGAACTTCCTGATTTCAGAGGTAGAAAGGAATTCTCCCTCTCCCTCACAGCTTGAAAACTGCAAGGTGAAAATATAAATACAAGTTTATAATTAGATTTAAAAAATTTCCTTCTGAGTCCTGACATTCCTGAGGCTGCGTGAGCAGTGAAGGGTTTCTGGGAAGGAAAGAAAAAACCAAAGTGAGTGAGCAACTCGAATACTCAAGCAGATAGTGAGCTGAGATGATGCTAACAGAGAAGCTGTGAAGGAGCACACGAGAGAGGGCACAGAGAATTGGGTTTGTGTATCCTACAGCAAAGAGAGTAGATCTCTGTTAGCTGTACATAATTGGGACAGGAAGGCAATTAGGCACCAGAAAAGGCAAAATGCTGGGCTTGTAAATGCAGTTTTCTGTCCAGAGGTGCGTCTTTGAAAAATCCCTGGCTTGTTCAAACTTTGATGTCATCAATCAGATATTAGCACCAGGTAATTAAATGATAAAATAGAAAGAGAAAGTCCAATGAAAGCCTTCTTTTTCTTAATGAGGATGAACTTAACATTCTCAGAAGCTGTTTTCAGGGAGAAGAATTACATTTGATGTCTGGTCAATAGTGCATTTGCTTATTAATAGAGTGAATGATTTAAAATTAAACAAATGACTATTCAGATATTTATTAGTAGGCATGATAATGGCTGTAGTACCAATACAGTGCTTAATTTATTTTAATACTAACTTTCTCATACTTTGTAATGCTTCCTGGTAAATGTTGCTCTACTGGGAGAGGGAAGAGCAAAAGAAGTAAAGTGGTTACAGCCCCATCCTTTTTATACATTGCCTGCTCAGACAGACACAAAATGCCCCCCCTTTTTTTTTACATTTTTTTTGTACTAATCGCCATCCATGTATTGGGGGGAAAATCCTGATTTTTAATATGAAGAAGGGATTTGTAGAGAGGAAACTAATAGAAGGCAAAACCAGCCAAAACCATCAGTTCTTCTAGGAGTGGGATTCCTCAGAATAAAAACACTCTGTGGTTTTGGGGATTGCTGAACTGAAGTGAGTTCAAAAAGGCAAATACCAGTCTCCCACGGGCTGAGTTAAGCTTTGGGGGGTTAATGTGCAGCTGATGGCAAGCTGAGAGGGGAGGGGGCCCAGGGTGCTGGGCAATGATTCGAGGGCATACAAAGCTCTTTGCAGTGTTGGGATCCTTGAACAGCGCTGGCTCATCCCTGCCTGGCTGGCATTGGAGGTTTGCTGGAAACAAATGCTCAGGAAGCACTCGGGAGGGTCCTGTGCAGCAGAGGTAGGAGTGCAAGGCAGCAGAAGTAATACGAAGGAGTTAAGTGGAAAGCTTTTCAGTGGAGATGCCGGGCTGAGCGGAACTGTGATACAAGATGTGAGCCTGTTAGAGGAGATAATGCCACGGGAGCTGGGTCGTGCAAAAAAGCATCATTCTCTCTTTTGCCCTGACCACGCTGAGTCCTGGCTCCCCTCGGCGCCTCTGCTGTGACGTTCAGAAGCCCCAGGATGGGCTTTCCCCCCCTGCAGGATCTGACCGACCCTTACAGCAAGCACCGTGGAAGGAGTTAAGGATGCGAGTTCAGCCTGAAGCTCGGTTTCCTGGCTTATGTTGGTTGTTGCCAAAATCTTAATGTTGTTTTAATGCATTTTTGTGTTCATGAATCCATTTTCCAGAGCTGCCGATTGCACACACTAACCCTTTTTATGTGACTAAAAGCCAGCTGTAGTATCCTTGAAGAATCAAATGCTCTCATAGCTCTGGAAATTGCTCTGGGTGTGCATGCATGTTTATTTGTGCGTCAGCTCTTTTAATCTTTCTACTGAAAACCTAATATACTGTAACTGGGACATTTTCAAAAAAGAGAACACTTCAAAACAATTCTAAATATAAATTAAATCCATTTCCAAATGGCTTGTTAAAAAATGCAGATGGTTTATATTTATTATATAATTTTTTTATTTTATCACCTTGCAAAATTTTACAGCATAGAATCTTATTTAACACGAAGGCATTTTAAGCAGCAATATTAGACAGCTGTATGTGCGTCATGCTAAGAGATTTTTACAGGTTATTAAAGTTGGTTCTGATGTAACCTGGTGTTTTGAGCAGCATAGATTAGGCATTTTCGAATTTTGTAATTTTAAGTAGGTGTGCCTTTTTTTTTTCCCCTCCCAAAATAGCCTTTTAGTCCTTGATTCCAATTGTTCTCAAGGTGTAAGGAAATTCAGGCCAGACTGATTGAGAAACTGCTCTCTGAGCTTATATGAATAACAAAGAGTGGCCCAGATATTATCTCAGCTGAAATTAGGGGTAATTATACTCTATAGCAAATTATATACATAGTTAAAATAAATAACAAAGCACAGTGTTCATATTCTGGTGATTAATTCTTTTCCCCCTAAGTTCTGTTTGCCTTTACAATTTTTCCATTGCAATCAACATGAGAATATTGCTGGATAGCAGCAGCACCTGAATAAGTGCCAGCCTGATTTGTTGTTTTTTTTTCCCTTCTCAGCCTCCAACAGGCACAAGCAGGTTTAATGTTAACTCGACTCAACTCCAGCTCCTCTGCTGGTTCTCACACCCTCCAGGTCAGAGCTAAATCCCCTATTAATTAAACAGAAATTATATCCAAAATAAATCACTTGGCGCAAGAAACCCACGGTGGAATTTTTTGAAAGATGTTTGCAATAATTAAACATTCTGTGACTGGTGACATTTTAAATAACTCTTAAAATACCAACCTGTGTTGATATTTAAAATAGGCTCTTCAGTGGAAAGGCAGTGATCCCATTGAGCAAATAAGATAAACCACGTCATCATATAAGAAGGGAAAAAAGACAATCATTCGATAGCGGCAAAAACCTACCAAATATTTTTCATATGACAAGAGTCTTAAAAGTGCTTGGAAGACACAGTTTGGGGGTGATTATGTCAATGCTTGTGAAGGGAGAGCTGATAAACCTTCAGTATCTGTGCACTCATCTCTGGTTGTTGAATGGTATGGAGTGATTTTCCTGGCTCATGGGTACCGGTATAGGTAGAGAAGGGCTCAGGAATTTTGGCTGGTCTCTTAGGGTTTTGCTATCTGTTTGTCACCTCCTGCACTGCACCTTTCCTCCTGACCTGGCAATTTCAGGGGCATTTTGTGCAATCAAGCAGAAGCCCAAGTATTTCGTCAGTGTCCCCAGGCAATGTGACACTTGGGCTGATGTGAGCTCACAGCAGTGCTGCTGCACACTTGCACAGGCTTGCCTCACCCTGTGCCCACTGGCTTTGGAAAATATACAAACAAAATAATACCTCACCACCACCAAAAAAATCCTACAATGGTTCCCCTTTCCCAGAGCATGTGGGGAAAATAGCAACTCTTGCCTGAATGCAGGAAGAGAGGAGGTGGGGGAATGGTGGTGTAGGAGGAAAAGACATTGTGTACCTCAGTGGTGGCTGACTGCTCTTTGTAGCCAGTTGGAACACCTCTGTGCAATGCTTCTTGCAGGCTGGAGAGAGGGAGAGGTTTGGGTGCCTTGCTGAATTGGGGATCAGCGTAGGTGAATTGGGTTTTGCACTTCCCTCTTGCGCTCATGGCCTGAGTGACTGTGGCCACCAGCTGGGAGGAGGCAGAGGAGAGCGGCCATGCCCTCTGCCTTGAGAAGGCAGGGAGTTTGTTCAGAGCTGGGCAGACCCAGGGACCCCTCCAGACCTGTCCTTCCCCTGCCCTGGTCTCTGTGAGGTCTTGCAGTCTTAGAGCAGGCAGGGGTGGCTTGAGGTTAAGTGCAAAACCAGGACGGGGATAAGAACGGTCTTCCTGTGGGAAGTGCAGGATCTCACACTGGTCTACTGCTATACTTTCATTAAATGTGCAATGTGGAAGTAGATTGTACCTATACAGTGACTGAAGACTGTCACACAGTATAGCTGTACTCTAATTTCCACAAGATGTCTCATGTTTGGCCTCTTTTCCAGTCAAACTGTCACTGCTGCCTATTGCTCTGCATCTAGGTGGACCATGCCCTTCAGCTGTAATCTCTGTCTAGAAAAGGACCCTGTGTGCAGCCTAACCTACTTAGGAAAAGTCAGGAAATCCTGTTTGTCTTGGTTTAGTTGGTTTTTTAAACTGCATTTTACATTCCACCTGGATTTTATAGCAGGCAACTTCAGTGAGAGGCATGGGAACCAAGAGACTTGGCATGTCTTTACTTGAGGAAAAATTGTCTTTCCTACTGCTGCAGCAGTCTGGCTCCATGTCTGGAGCTTCCTTGTGTTTTGCTGGAGCTTCTCCCCTGGCTGCTTGCAGGGAGTGCAGCTGAGGAGGGTGCATGGCCAAGGAACCTGAGGAGCATGGTGCTCATTTGGAACAGCTGGGTGGCAGCTCAGACCTATGGCTCATACCTGCAGGTTGGATTTATGAGTGTTTGGGAAAACAGAGTTATTCTACTACCAAAACCATGGCATTGCCAGTCTAATCCTGTTTTCTCCTTGAAGGATTAGTTTATAAGAATGGGACAAATCTTTCTGGGGTAGAAGAGGAGGAGTAAGCAAACACAACTGTCCTTTGGAACATGAATTAAGAAGGTGAAATGTGAAGAAATGCTGACATAGACTGATCTAATTGCTGAACTGTAGTTCAGAGATGTGAGCTATGAAGCTGAGGCTTGGACTACAGAAAACACCTGGACAGGTAAAATACAATGGTTCCCCTCTGTGCTGGTCAGTGCATGTCCTCCTCCTGGTTTAAGGCCTGAAGATCTGACAGTCGACATCTTGTGACTGTGGTTACAATAGTGCTCAACAGCTTTGGCACCACTGCTCCAAGCCTCTGATGGTCTGGGGGAGTTTTCAGGGTCCAGCCCTGCCACTTATGCTGAAACCCAGTCGTGATGCTCCTCCTGCCAGGGAAGGTGGGCTGGGCACAGTCGGTGGCTTGCATGTACCAAAGCGGTTTCTTAGTGTTTAGTAATTGGTAGATATAAATTATCTCTTGTCCCAGTTGCTCGATGCTTTTAGGTGGGGGTTGAGAGCTGTACGCCGAGTGACGGCGCGGTGGTTTATTACTGCTTGTTATTAATTATTCAGGAAGTGCTGGTTCGGCTTGCATTGTGATCCCAGCGGCGGGGCGCGGGCGCGGCGGAGCCGGGGTTCGAATCCGCGGTCCCGCCGCACGCCGCTGCGGCGGGCGGCCGGCAGAGGGCGCCGGGCCCCCAGGCACGGGGGCAGCGCGGCGGGGCTGCCCCGCTGCGGCCCGAGCGCCCCGGACGCCGCCTCCTTCTGCCCCTCCGCACGGGCACGGCGCAGGAAAAGCGAGGGGAGCGGAGGGGTGCTGTAGGGAGAATAAAATAAAGTATAAAAAAATCTAGAAAAAAATATTCCCAGTTTTAGCCAGACCAAACTTCTTCCCCCATGGAAGGGTCGCCCCCCGGGGGAAGCGGTGCGGGGAGTGCTCCAGCCCGAGGCCGTGGGGCTGCAGGGCTGTCCGCGTGTGCACAAACCCATTCTCGCTGACGTTCGCTACGAGCCCACGCAGGGAGCGCTCACCATCCTATATGTTCGTTGGACCGGGTTTTTGGCACCGTTGCGGCGCTTTAAACTTGAGTGGATTCATGTACAAATCAATTCGGAATTGGGAAACCATCACTTCCCTTATGTATACATCTCTCCTGCCTTACCAGTTTTCCAGCTGGGAAGGCTGGCAGGCAGACGGCTTTGGAGGTGGCTGCCAATGCTGATTCATGACCCAACCCACAAAGGATATTAATATGGTACCATAGGAACATTTTGCCTCAAAGACAATGAATGTGTAGTTTCTGTGATGCAAGTGGAGGTCAGTGTGATGCTCCTCTCTTGCCAGTAAGTTATACAATAAGTTTATAAGTGTAGTTGTTGGACAGAGCCAAAACCTCAAAACTGCTTTCAGAGCCAGTTTTTTACCCCATTTGGTTTACTGTGAGCCCCTGGTTCTTGGCCAGCTATAGTCATACTATAAATTAATTTTATTCTGCCATTTTAGAAGGCACAGTAGGTTTAAGAATATTTTTTCCAGTTGTCACGTTTCTAAATATGCTGTCTTTTATTTTTGCCATATTCAATGCCAAAAAGCACAGCTTAGGAATGTAGTAGGAACATAGGAATTGCCACAACAGTCCATCTTGTCAGTCTCCTGTCTCTGTCGGCTGCTGGTGCCAGATGCAAATTCTTGAAGGAATTACGTAAAAGAAGTTGTCCTAAAATAAAAAATACTGAGGTGTGGTGGGAGGGTAGGAAAATAAAAGTTGCAGGAGAGACTGGGTAGAAAGCCTTTTTATTTATTTTATTTATTCATTCCATCTACTTACAGGTTTGTTTCACAGGACTTTAAGCTGATTTTCATTTTTCCTTCTTTTGCTTACTAGCCCTCAACTGTGCCACATATGAGAGGTAGCAAAAACAGAACAGGGAGTTTATTGCTTTCTGTTTCAGGAGGAGGGAACTCACTTTCTCTGTTGGGAGGGCACATAAAAGGCTTCAAAAGATGCCAATGATTTGTCAAAGACCATCGGAAGATGCAGCAAATCATTTAGCAGAGGCAACAGCGAGGATGCCTTGTGGAGCACAGTGCCGGGAAGCAGGATATGCTGAATGTATTTACAGCAAGTTCATCTAGCCTGTCTAATGGCTAGTTGTTGTTTGAAGTGCTTGCATGAAAGCACAGCACCGTGTGAGTGCTAGAAAATTCAATGGTACAAGGGAGTTATTTAGCTTATGCCCTTGAGATTAATCACAGGCTCGGTAACTTAACTCCAGAGCAATCTCTTCTGCTCTAATGTGGCTTACTCAGATAGCAGCTGAACAGCCAAGGGCTGGGCACTTTGCAAAAATCATAATGTCAGATATTTTGGATGTGGAGTGGAATCCCCAGTTTGCGAAGCGCAGCTTTGCAGCCAGCAGAGCAGCAGGATCTGCTCCCCGCCTCAGTTAAGGCGCTGGAAAAGTGTTCCTTGTCACCCTCGGAGCCTGCCGGGCTTAAGTGGTGACGAGGCACGGGAGGGAGAGAGCTGGAACAGGCACAAATCTCAGGGACACTACTGTGAGGTGCGAACGCTCCCGCTGATGTCTGTGGAATCATTTTCCATGCTGCAAATTAGAGTGAAATATCCTCCAGGTGTTCGGTGTCGAGGATTGTGATCTGATCTTTTAGCGGGTTCATTAGCTGGACGAAGGGGACTCTTACGGCATTTCCTGATGCTATCGTGAGCTGGGAGCTTACTGGAGACTGCAGACCAGCATGCAGTGTGAAAGAATACAGAAAATGCAGTGGATTAGAAGGGGCTTGTGTATAAAAGTTACTAACCCTACGATGGATCATATTCATAAAGGATTTTAGGGATCAACATATTCTTCACTCGAGAATCTTTCCATCCTCACTGATAAGTGTACTGGATGAAGGACATCATTAATTTAAATGAATGTCTTGTGCTTATGTCTGAAGCTTATCCTTGTTCACTGGCAAGGAAAAGAAATGCTTTTTCCTTCTCTTTATTCCAACTCCGTGTGGTGTGGTCCACCAACATACAAAGAGAGATTTTTTCCATACACATGTACCCCCAAAATGTCGCCCTAAATGATCAAGAGGAGAAAAAAATAAAAAGGACATTCCACACACATAAAATATGTAATTAAAATGATGAATTATTGTAAGATAGAATATTAGCCTTTTGACATTTTAATCTGAGCAGGAGAGAGTGAGAGAGTGCATTTGGAGCCGCTCAATTAAATTTAGAATTTTTTCCCCTCCATTGTTATGAATAAATAGAAAGATTCTGTAGCAGTCTGCGGAATTATTAATTGCAAGTACTGTAGAAGGTGCATGCACCGTATCATGAAATGGAGTATCATTGTTAGTGACTATATTTCTTGGTAATTAAGGCCCAGACTAATGATGCAAGTTTTCTTCAGCATGATTTTCATCTGATTATGAGGCTGCTTCATTAAGAGCACTCAGACTAACGAGCTGTAGCTGTAATAAAGTAATTTTCTGTCTTGTGCTCTGATTGATAAAGAGTTTCTATAGCTAAAAGGAATTGAAAATATAATTATAATTAGAAATGGTTGAATAAAGTTATTACAGGATTGCTGAAGGGTAGTGCAATTGACACCATAATGTTTTTTGGAAGTGTGCATCTTAAAATTAGACTTTATAAAAGGAAGGGGGAAAAAAAAACAACCCACAACCCCAAACCTTCTGTGCTAATAAATGGGCAGAATGTTGCTGCTTCCATAAAATGAACTGTTAGATTAAAGTAAAATGAGGTTTTCCCACATTGTTCGGAACAAGAAAAACATATGCAGGAAGAATGCTGTTGCCTTTCTTCCCAGCATTCCTCTTAAGTGAAGTAAAGCTTATGAAAGTGCTTTTTACTCCATTTATAAAAATTTTCATGCTGCCATATGTTGCAAAAAAGATCTTTTTGATTAAGCTGATGTGTTTTGAAGCATACGGTATAATTTTGGTGTTTCCCTTTAAAAACGTGCAAAGAGTTATGCGAGTCTTTTCTACGTATTGGTATACAGTAACTGGTGTTTTTTTAATACATGTTTTTGAACAGAGAGATTTTCCTTTCTTTCTGTCTTTTTAAAAATCTACTTGCATTGGCCAATATCAAAATATAACTGGGTCAAATACAAGGTCTTTCTTTTTTTTCTCTAGGGGAAGCAAATCAACTTTTTATCTCAGAAACCTTATTCTTTTTTATGATGTTCATATTATAAACAGCACAAACTCTGTTAGAGCAATCCTTTGTGCGTATGTCATAGGATATATATACTGTATTGATAGAAAAAACTATAATAAGGGTTTTATTTAGAATTAGCTGGTGCACTTTGGTACTCAGAAGTTGTTTGACTTATTTAATTTGGAGGCTTTCTGTATTGCTGTATCTCCCTCTTTGGAAGTCATGCATATATTTTAAGGCTACAGTTATGCACATTTGGTTATGTAAATCTTTCCCATGCAGACTCCAAGGAACTTTATTGTATTGGATTGAAACAAACAGTAGATCATCTAGAGGTATATTTATGCTAATTAACTTAAAGCTAGCATTTTGCATCGATTGCTCAGTCATAATGCTTTTTGGAGATTTTTAGAATTTTTGAAAATCATTCTTAACACATTATATGGTGATAAAAGTGTGTTATTGGAATACCATTAGCAGGAATAAAAAAAGAGCAGAATTTTATTGGTTGTTCATTGAAAATGTTAGCTGTGATTAGTTACATAATCCTACATTAACCTGTAAATTAAAATTCCTTGGTGCAATTTGATGGCTGATTTAATTTTGTCTTTCTTTGTTTGCCGCAGGCTAATTCCATTATGAATTCTTTATACAGCCTTTTCCCTCAATGATTAGCAGCTTCTACTCAAGTTCTGATTACTATTGTACACTTAGCACTACATAAAGCTGGGGATTAATATTCCCCTGAAGAATTGTTGCTATGGATCTGCTCTATTCCTTCTAAGAGATGTTTCTGCAGCTTCAATTGTCCATAAATTATGATCTCTAGTGAATTATCAGTGGGAGTGAACTAAGCTTAACAAGCTGAAGAGAGCACTCTAGTTCTGAAAGAAAAAGGGAGAGAGAGATAAAAAGATTCTCAATTATTAATTGCACGGTTTCCATAATACAGAAGTGGTGATACTTTCCCTATCTTCATTCCTGTGAGCATGTAAGAAATCAGGGTGAGTCAGAAATACTGAAGTCCTAACCCCCTCCAGCACTCAGAGATAAAACCTACAGGAGTATCTTAATTATGTGGAGACAGAGGTGGAAAAACCTGCCCTATCATCCTGGGGTTTGAATTTTGGCTCTTCTCATTTCTGTTTCACCATCTCTGTCCTCCTGGTATAGTTTTCAGCCTGTCGATAGCACTATTGGTAGCCCGGTTCAACTGCCTTTAAAATATCGTTGGGATTAATAGGGGATTTAATTGCAGATGTCTGAGGAGCTTTCATATTTGGAGAGGTTTTATTAAGAGACAGCTATTCCAGTTCAAGTTTGTGAGCACTTTGCTATGTTCCCATCTGTTCCCCTTTGTTAGAGCTTTAAAGTCATATTTCTCCTACTGATTCATGGCTGTTTTCCTTCTCCTCCCTTGAAAAATCTGTCTTGAAGGCTGCACTGCAGCGTTGTTCTTTCTTGCCGGGTATGTTCGATTTCCCTAACTGAGATGATCATGTCCTTCTGCCTTCCAGCCCAGCCAAGCCCCCTCTTGCCCAAACTTTAGGCTGCAGGTTGTCAGGGTTAAAGACTGCAGCAGTGTGCCTCAATGTCAGGGAATTCCTGGGGGGCACAAAGCTGGCTCTGAGCCATCGTGCCAGGCTCCTCCTCCCAAGGTTAGGGAGGCAGCGACCTGGCATCGCTGCCCAGCAGAAGCAGAGCTGCCTTGCCTTTACTAGGGCTCTGGTCAGAACATCTTTGGCTATTCCGTGCCAAAGGGAACACAAATCTCCAATTCATTTAGACTGACGGTGTGTTTTAGGTTGTCCTGAGACCTTTAGGCATTAAAAAAAAAAAATTCTTTATGCAAAAAGCACTGTTGGATTGCATCTGCTAAGCTACCTCATGCATTGCGGTACATTATCTGTAATGGTAAATGATATTTAGTTGCACACAATGTTAGAGGGCCTCTGTAACTCTAGGAGTTACTGCACTTTCTTGAGGCCTGTCTGATAACCTCCCCTAGGCCAATAGGTGCTGGAGCTGACAGTGTTTCAGACCTATTCTAAGAGAAAAAAAACAACTTTTAACATGTGACTAATAGAAGGTGTTTTTTCATCTCCCTTTTCAAAGCTCCTCTTGATAATATTCAGCAAAATCTGTATGTGTTTTAATTTAAAACCAGCAGCTGCGTCCAACTGGTGTTTTGTGTTCGGAGCTAGTGATGGAAAGAACAAAGGTGACGTAGTTGGGTTGCTGGATCTGAATTCTCTGGTCTGCTTAGTCCACTTTGTGGTGCCTACTGAAACTGCTGGAGATGCCCATCAAATGATTCACTGTGGAGCCACACTGCTACCTCTTAGCCTGTAGCACAACCACCAGGATATGGTGTATACAGAGGAGTTTTGACTATCCCCAAATGCTAGAGTTGGGACTAGGAACATTGAGGAGTAGTTAGGGTGGTCCCTGCAGAAGGGCAAAATTCTTGATTTTTAAAATTTTTGTTTCTTTCTCACCTGTGTGTTCTCTGCAGTACTCAAAAACTCATAGTAATGGACAATTTGACCTTTCTGTTCTCTCAATTTCAAACTAACCGACTATTCTTGAAGAAGCTGTTCTTTTTCTTCCCAAACCACTCTCTTGTCTTCATAGCCTCCTTTTTCTGCGCCATCCTCAATTTGGTAGAGAGCTGTTGAAATTTTACCCCCTTTGCTAGGATTTTGACCTTCCTAGTGTTATTTGGGTGTTTTGGAGCTCTGTTGTGAAAAATAATGTCTCGCATACTTGCCTCCTGTGTTTCCTTCATGATTTTAAATTTGCTATATCTCCTTCAGATAGCTATTTTCTACCCTGAAGATCACTGCCCTCCTACTCTGAGTGTCTCCTCCTGTGGTCAGGAGCTGGTTTTCCTTCTTTGCTCCTTCCCCATTCTGTTGGGCTCTTTTCCGGGTGCAGCAGTCAGAACTATCTGCAGTCCTCCTGACACAGATGTGTTGGGTTTTTGTCATAATCACATTTTTCTTCAGTTTATTGGCATTTTATTGTCCAGTCACCTAGTGCTGAACGAGTCCTTGTGGGCTTTGGGTGGGGTAGTCCTAATATTTGCCCTCATGTGCAGACGATGATATTTCTGTTAATCCTTCTACGTTGACAGTGAAGGCAAAAGGTAAAAAGTTCCTTTATGTGAGTGTCACCCCTGTTAATTGATGCTAAGGTTGTCCTAGTAAGGGTCTTAGCTTAAGCCTCAGGCACAATCATGTCAGTGAGTGAGCTACTGACATCAGTGCCATACTAGGTGTGGTGGCCAGTTTTTCTTTTCCTTTTATTTGGCAATGGAAATAATAATTCTCCTGACCTCTCTGTTTTCCAGCTGAGATCCTAGTTCTAGGTTCATCTCTAGCACTCACCTTCCACATCAAGGAAATCAAATATCAAAGAAATGAAGCAGTAATTCTCTTGCTCTTTTTTTGGGGCTGGGTCTAGCTGTGACTGAAGCTGGCTTTGCTTCAGTATGAATTCAGTAAGATTCTTACTATGATCCAGATCTGTAGAATAGATGAAATATTGGTCTGAGCTTTTTTTTCAGTTCAAGTTTATTTCTCCAGCAGGGATAAACCTCTTAAATTCTCTGCTCGATCCTCTCCAGCCATCTCCCTTTGAGTGCCTGATGTCTCTCCAGTGTTGCTAGTGCCTCTCTCCTCTCCCTGAAGTGTTGATTTCTCTCTCTCTCTGCTCTGCTGTATTCAGCTGGACTAAAAGTGGTGAGAGAGGGCAGCAGAGATCCTTTTTAATAGTGTATCTGCCTCAGCTATGAAAAGGAGAGCTCCTAGAGCACAGAGGTGTTTGTAGCAGCCTGGTGCAGAGCTGAGGATGACACCAGTGGAATTCCAAGTGAGGAAGCACAAGGCAGAGATGCTCATGTGTACCTGTGAAGCCAAGCCAGCACAAAGCTTGATCAGTTCTGAATAAAGGAAAGGCCTCAGAACTGTACTGCTGATAGAGCAAATGGGGTGCAACCCCAGAATGCTAAAAACATTCAGGTCTGAATGCGTGTACCTATTCTACAGGTATGCCAAGCCAAACTGATCACTGAACATGACTGTCAGTGATCTTTTTCAACTCAAAAGTGTTCTGAATGTGAAGGTAAGGATGACTTAAAAGAGGGGGAAATATGAGTAATGTTGCAGAGAAAGCGGTGAATCCCCTTAGCTCATTTCCAGGGTGTTCTCCTCCAACTCCATGGAATACAGAATCCATTAAAAATTGGGCTGAAAGGCGTCCCTCATGTGTGTGTGGAGTTACAGCAATCTGGCTAGAATGGTTGGATGCTTTCCTGTGGCCTGTTTGCCCAACCTGTTCTGAGGGGCAGTTAGTGATGGAGGTTATGTTGCCTGTCTTTTTTTGTGGCAGTTCTTTATGGTGCCTTGTGGTGTTTGCTGTAGTCCTTAACTTTAATAGATGTGTCTTGACCCCTAGAAACTTCATCCTTTTGCTGCTCAGCTCCATCCACTCTTGAAGAGAATGCAGTGTTTCTGTGAAGCCCAGCTGATACTGCAGAGAGCACGGGAGTTGTTCTGTGTGTTTTGCAGGATGCAGACCCTGTTTATCTCTTCTAGCATTCTGTTTTCTCTTTCCTTGCCAGCAGAGCCATGTTGACTCTGATCCAGTAACCCCTAAACATGTTTCTGGAGAACTACTATTTAGCCACATGCTTCCTGTGTTTGAGCAGTTAAAACTCCAACATCTCTTTTTACTGGTCCTGATTTCATTTTGCCCCATTTTTTCCCATCTGTCCCTGTGATTTGTCCAAAGCATTTGCACCCTCTTCGTTCAGCTCTCTGCTACTGTGAAATGTGCTAAACTTTGTACAAATGAAGTTTTGCTCTTCCTTGATTTTTAACAGTGCTGTTAAATCATAATTATTCTTATACCATGAATAGCTGACATACATTGTTCTGTAGGTCCTACTGTCCATGTTACCTTAAAGGAAAATTTTTGCTCCTTTGTTGGTGGCTTTACCTCTTCCTGTGGGAAATAAACCTGGAATTTCAGGGCCAGAGGGCAATTTTTCACATTTAAGCTGTCTTGCCTAATTTGCTGTTTTATTTATTTCCAAGTCAGATCATAATGACACTGTGGCATTTTTCATTAAGAGTATCTTCCTGTCAGAAAATTCATAGGACAGTGAAAAGTGACCCCCTTGAAAACTTCATCCACACCCTTGGCTGTCTTTCTCAGATGGTTTTGAGTTCAGAGATTTACTTCACTTCCACACCCCTCCTGTCCTCCTTCCTAGCAATGTCAATACTTTCTGAGACATCTGCATGGCAGAGGTACTCCTTGCAAGTTTCTGGTTGAGCACTGAAAAATATTTAAGTGATGTGACACAAGAGTCAGTGCATTTCAGAGGAATCATTGCACACCTCACTTAGAAGTTAAGGGCAGTAGACCCCAAACATCTCCGTTCCCAAGAAGGGCACAGACTTGCTGTGCTGAAGAACAGTAATAGAGACAAGAAAATGAGAGGATACAGGCAGCCTAGACAAGATTTACAGAGTGTTGTAGAAATAAATACACTGCCAACAGCTTGTCACATGCTCCATTCACGCATTTACTGAACTCTGCAGAAATAGATGTGTTTAATCAAAGAACTGGAACTTTTTAAGATCTGTTGGCAAGTGCACCTCTGCCAGATTTGTTTTCTGGACATAAACCTGTGTCTGTAGCAGGGTGGAAAATATTCCTTGATTCAAAGATTTACAGCAAGGATGAATTTACCAGACAGGTAGATATTACACCACATTTTTATGTGAATAATCCAAAGATTATCTGTTTGAAAATGAAACTTTTAAACTTTGTTTCTGAAATTTTGTGGACCTTACAAGTTACCTATCTGGCATAGAGATGTTTAATCCTACTGTATCTCTTTCTCCATAGATGGTTTAACCCAAAGGTGAGGAATTATTTTTGTGGAATAGTGCTTTTAAATGAGTGGATGATTTGGAGTGCATGAAAATATGGTAATTCTCATTATTGCTTTTCCTTTATTTTTATATTTAGTATCTCCCACATCTCTCTGCAGCAGCTCTGATGACCAGATGTAAATTCTGATTGCTGTGGACTTGGTCCTAACTTTCCATGATGAAAATAGGCTCAGGTCCAAAAGTCCTATGTGAATATTTGCAATTCCTGTTAACCTCAGCAGTGTGTAGCACACATTAAAATTACTTCTGGGATCTTCACCATATTTCCTATTAAATTGCTTACCTATAGTCTGGTCACCAGAAGTGTCCCCAGGGCTCAGTATTGGGCCCAGTCCTGTTTAGTATCTTTTATCAGTGATCTGGATGAGGGCACTGAGAGCAGCCTCAGTAAATGTGTGGATGACACTCAGTTTGGGGGCAGTGCTGGTTGCTGGAGGGCAGGAAGGCTCTGCAGAGGCACCTGGGCAGGCTGGATCCATGGGCTGAGCCAATTGATGGGGTTCAACATGGCCAAGTGCCAGCTCCTGCTCTTGGGCCTCAGCAGCCCTGCAGCAGCACAGGCTGGGCAGTGCCTGGGAAGGGGCCCAGGAAAGAGGAGCTGGGGGGGCTGGATGGCAGCACTGAACGTGAGCCAGGTGTGCCCAGGGGGCCAGGAAGGCCAATGGCATCTGGCCTGGATCTGGGATAATGTGGCCAGCAGGAGCAGGGCAGGGATTGTCCCCTGTATGGGCACTGAGGTCACACCTCGAGTGCTGTGTCCAGTTCTGGGCCTTCCATTCAGGTAGGAAGTGCTGGAGTGAGTCCAGAGAAGGGCAACAAGGCTGGTGAAGGAACAGCTGAGGGAGCTGGGGGTGTTTAGTCTGGGGAAAAGCTGGCCCAGGTGTGACTTTATCACTCTCTACAAAGAGAGTCCTGAAAGGAGATTGTAGACAGGCAGAGGTTGGGCTCTTCTCCCAGGCAACCAGTGTCAGGACTAGAGGACACAGTCTCAAGCTGCTTCAAGGTGGGGCTCAAGCTAGACATCAGGAGAAATTTCTTCACAAGAAAGGGTTTGTAAACATAGGAATGGGCTGCCTAGGGAATTAATGGAATCACTGTCCCTGGAGGTGTTCAAGAAATAACTGTATGTGACAGTGCCATGGTCTAGTTGACAAGGTGGTGATCAGAGGTTTAACTTGATGATCTCAGGGGTCTTTTCCAACCTAAATGACTCTGTGGTTCTGTGTGATAGCTCCTTATTAAATGTTAATATCCTCTGATCCTTTTTACTGGGTATTGTTTGCCATCTATTATCTTTTTCCAGCTTTAAGCTTTCTGACCCTGTATTTCACATTTTTGTATATTTAAAGATAAACAAAGTAACTATAAGAATCTTGACGAACATACCAACAAAATAAAAACCCATTGTACTTCTTCAGACCAAAGGTTCAGCAAATCCAGCATCCTGTTCCTCTTGATAGCTGTAAATGGATGCTTGAAGAAGATTAAATGTGAAAGTGTTAAGATTAATGTGTCCTTACCAATACTCTCCTAATCCTCTAGTACTTTCCAATTTAAGGATTTCCTGATCAATGTGTGGTCTGTACACCCAGAGTTTCCATCTTGAACCTCTGAAAATGTCTTGTAGTCCCACCATCCTTTGCTGAGGAGTTCTCCAGGTAGCTCTTCATACAAGAAAGTTGTTAGACCTCCTTTAGTGTGTTTTGAATTTCACTTCCACAAGCTTTATTTGATGATATTTTGCTCTATTATTGCAAGATGCTGTCCTCTTGAGGTTATGTGCAGTTGTTTCACTTCTTAGCATGCCCAAAATAATTTATTATGTCAGATTGAAGTGTCACAGCCTGTTTTGTTCTGCATAGAAATATTGTTCAATGTGCAAGTGTGTGTGGATGAAACCTAACTTTCTGCCTGTGGTAGAGAGCAGATGACTGAACTGTGTAAAATGCTGTTGCAAAGGAGGTGACTGAATCAAAGTTTCATTCATTCTCATGCGTGTCCACTCCAAGCAACTATTTTCTGCAATTAGTGAAGTGTTTCTTTTGCTTTCCCTCAACATCATCATAGGGTTTGTTGTTGACCAGTTTTCCTGCAGAGAAGCTGTGTATTTTGTTTCGGTTGTGTTCCTGCTCTGAGCTGGCATAGAGGAATGAATTGTGGACAGTCAGCTCTTGGGCTGATATAAATCAGCACAGCCCTGTTGATTTCAGAAAAGCAATTCAGCTGGGTTAGCCAAGTCTTTTGATATGTATGGGAACTGCTTAGTTTCCTATCATAAAAGTGGTTAAGTGTGTGCCTGACTTCAAGCATCTTCCAAAGAACGGTGCTGAAAAGAAGTTGATGCAATAAACCTTCTCTGTGATTCTATATCCCTCCTCTGATGTTTCAGTATATGCAGTAGTCAAAATGTTTGCACATGGGTTATTATTATTATAACCCCCAGTGAACTTGTCTCCCCAGCAGGAGCTCAGATATACAAGATAAAGTTAATTGGGCTCCCTTTCAAATGGAGAATTTAGACCTCCTTCCGGCTTTTCAGGTAAAGGAACGTGTTTTGGACTGTTCTTATCTCTGCCTTCTCCCTTGAGCTATGCTAATTCAAATACTGTAAGCTGATAAACATTATTCTAACATTGGTAACACTTGTATAAACTCCAGTGCTGTTCCCTTCTTAACACCTCCCACTTCCTTGCATCCGTGTAAATTCTTTGCCCCAGCATGGTGCACAAAGGTCCGATACGGATCGTGTAACATACGCAATACAATGAACGCTTTCTTTCCATCTTTGCTGGACTCTGGAACTCCTTTGCTTTCCTTCTGTTCAGCACTGAAACCCAGGCCAGCTTGCCAGTGATTTATTGGGTATTCAGGGTTTCCAGTGATTTACATTTTCCATCTTCCCTTGAAGGCATTCATGCTGCTTCAGGAGGATGTGGTGTTTGGCTTTAATGTAAAATATTCTGTGCAATGATTTTACTTCTGAATTCAATAGTCTTACCTTCTTTGTAGGAGTTTTAAAAACAGTACTACTAGCTGGATTTGGGCTTGAGAAAGAATAAAAGGAAAGTTTCTATTTGCAAGCATATGAAAAACCACAATGGTTTTTATTTGGTTTTTCTTTGCTCTGGAAAGAGAGGAAGAAGTATTGGTTTGGCAGACCTCAATTAATTCATCTGGAGTGTAAAATTAAGTCCATCTTTTCACAGATATTCATCTAATTGGAAGATGCTCCTTCTCCTCTGCTCAAGGTCTAGGTAACAAGTTGAATGCTTCCTCTCCATACATAATTGCTAGTGAAGGCTTAGCCTTTCTATTTGGGAGCATTTCTGGGAATATTTATGAAGAGATGGCATGCTTTGGTTAAAAAGTAAGGTCAGACCACTCCTTTCTCTCCCCCTGCCCCCTGTTAATTTCCAGGTTAGTTGAATGAGAGTTGCCATTTAGCCTTTGGTTCAGGGAGCCTGAAGATACTTGTTTTAAGGGATTCACTTGCAACTTCTGAGTTTTGTCTTTCATCTTCTCTGATGCTTCAGGCAGTGAACTGCCACAAGTACACTCCCCACCCTAAGAAGAGCTACCTTCCTAGGAACATAAATTAGAGCTTCCCGCTGCAGCAATTAAAATAATTTCAGTTTTCCAGGTAGCTGTGTGTCAACAGGATGCACCTCCCCTTTGTCTGGAAGGTCCAGCTGACCCCAGCATTTTTATTTACTGGGGAAGGAAGGTGGGCTGCAGGCTGTGCTTCCCTTTTCCTTCTGCTGAGGTGTGTCTTGCCTACTGTGTGCACAGTTGGAGAATGATTTATTCATCCCCTGAGAGCATAGGAGACCAAAATGGCAGCTACAGCATAAGGTTTCGACCCTCCCAAGATGCTGGCAGCCTCATGGAAACTGGCTGTGCTCCCAAGCTTTCTCCCTTTGTGCCTGAAATCTCCCAAGCACAAATTGCTTGGGCTCTGCTCCAGATACGAGTTACAAAGTCACATCTTTCAGGTGTGACAACTACTGCCATGGGTAAGACTGTAAGGCTAAGTTAGCTGCTGCTGAACCTCACCTTGCAGTCCAGAGTGGCTCAGTCTCTTTTTCTGTTGTACTGCTGATAGTGATAGTGAACGTGGAGTAGGGGGTGTAGCAGGAGAAGGAATGGAAGAAGGTGGAGGTTAGTACCAGGGAGCAGTGCAGTTCCACAGCAGCATTTGCACAATAAAAGCAGCATGGTTTTATTGTGAATCCAACAGCACTGAAAAGAAGCCACAGGAGAACATGATTCTTCCTCTGTGATGGTTCACCTGCTGCAGTTCCACTGGCTTTCTCCAGCCTCATGGCTAAGGCAAATGAAAAGATCTCTTGGAGTGTAATGTCAGTTTGTTTTATTTAGCTCTAACATCCTTGGGCCCAAAGTGAATATCTAAAATCCATCAGACAGGATACTTGTAATATCTTTGAATAAAGCTGTTGAACTTAAGCTCCTGTAAAATCTATAAAGCAGTTTGTCTTTCTTTTTATATCATTGTTGCAAACTATAATTTTAACTGCAATATTCTTTCTTGTGAGGCTTTTAAGGATTACTTCTTGGAAGGTGTTGGAAAGGTAAGAATGACAATTAAATCTTATCTCAAGTGTGATTTTATGGTTATATTGTACTATTCCCCAGAAGTATGAGTTTGAAATTGTTGTGGGCTCTGAGCAAATCTCTGGGGCATAACTGAGAAGAAAGTGCTAAAACATGAGTCTTTAGCCCAATTATTTTTATGTCTGCATTGGAATGAATTTTAAGCTTCTGAAACTTCTTTGATCATTTCACTAGCGTCATTAAGTAATTATAGTAAAAGAAATAGTCCTGTCCTTAAACATGCTATGTTTGTCACAAATTGTTGGAAACTGGAGAGCTGAAAGGATTCTGTCTGAATTCCTAGAACCAAAACTCTGTGTGTGTTCAAATGCAGATTTGAGGAGGCATTTGAAATGTCCCTTGCAGTGACTTCAGTCTTGAGCATGACTTATTCTTTCTTGGTGTTTCAGTTAGAATTATTTTATTTTTCAGGCAAGATTATTCTCTGCTATCCCAAAAGAAAAATGGAAATTCAGTTTTATGGTTATTGAAATTATTTGCAAGTCTGGATGAAATTCAAGTGTTAGTTTGGGCTGAGTAAAAAGACAAAATCTTAGGAAAGTGTAAAGAAAATGTTTTAATATTGATCTAAAGGAAATTTTCCTTTCTGTTAATAACATTTTTCATTCTTAAAGAATTTATATTTTTAAAAAATACTTTTGGTGCAATATGACACTTTCATTCTACTCTGAGAAAGTTATTCTGATTTATTCATTTTTGCTGAGAAAAATTTGGTTTCTGGTCATCCTGAGCCTACACATTTTAAAACTTTCTTTCATATTCATGTAGCCATAGTTAAATCTGCAAGGTTAGATCATGGGGATAATTGAATGAAAGGGAGAGTTGGAGGACGTTGCCTCTGCAGAAGCTTCTCACAGCATGGAGCTTCTTTCAGATAAAGCAGTTTGTTAGTTCATGCCTGCAAGCAGCTGAACCTTGAGCCAAGTCTACCTTGGAGCCCATCCACCCTGTGGTCCTGACAGTGTCACTCCTTTGTGGGTGACCTCTTCAAACTGGAGTCAGCACTCATGACCAAGCTCGAGCTTTTTTTTTTCTGTGTGCAGTCTGCAGGGGCAACTTAAAAGCTGAGGTTAAAAGGATGACTGAGGCCAGCAAATGCATCTGCAGCTCTTGAGTAGAATGAGACTTTTGTAGAGGGATTGCCAACAGGAGATTGGTCTTGCTAGGAACTAGGAAAGATGGATGGTAAATCTCAGATCATGATCCTAGAAATGATCAGACCTTACTGGTTTCAGAGCTTACTGGTCTGTCAGAACCTACTGGTTTCAGACTCAGCCCTGGATGTCATTCCTCTGAGAGCAGGAGGAAAGTTTGTGTTTTGGAATGATTCTGATTGCACACTTTGGATGGGTGTAGTGTATGTACCTGCCTGTGAGCTCAGCCTGAACAGGTCCCAGGTAAAAGCACATTTGGAGAGGCAAAACCCCAGGAATTATTCCTACACTACTAAGTATGATATGCACAGAGAATAGGAAACAAACTGAATGTTTCTTCTAATAATACTTAAACCTGCATAATATTATGTTTCATCAAAAGCTCATGTGGAATGTAATTTATTCTTTTTTTCCTTTTCTTCTTTGTATTTTAGACAGTTCCAATAGTATACTTTGTCAAAGTGCTTTACAAATCTAAGGGGTTTTAAATTAATTTTTTCTAAAGGGATTTTTGATATTTTGTATGGCTAACTGATATTTTTTAAAACTTCCTAATGAAGTCTAGGTCTAGACAGAGGTTGATTTTGTAGAAGCCAGGCCATATTTCTTTTTCCCCCTTTGCAATCTCACAATTGAATGACTTCTTCCTGACATTAACGGGAGTTACACATTAATAAGGAGAAAAGAGCACATTCCCACCCTCTCGCTTTAAAATGTATCCAGGAGATAATATGAAAGGCTTTACAGTCCTAATGATTTTTTTTCCCTAATGTTTATTTTAAAAAGTGTTCCTCTGCAGGGGGTTGATCCAAAGCCCATTGAAGTCAGTGGGAATTTTTCCATAGAATTCAATGAAGTTTGGATCTGGTCCTTAGATAGCTCCGGGAGGTAGGCTGCTCATTTTTTGCAGCTGTCCTTGGGGGTGTTGGAAGAGAGCTGCTGCTCTGGCAAGTCCATTCAGTGTGAAGCATGCTATTGATTATAAAGCATAACTCCTGCAAAATTTCAGCTGGAAGGGAGTGGGAGGTTCCACATAATAATCAATAGCACAATATGAGACTGTATCAAGGAACTGGCTTTTTAACAAACACTTTTAAAACAACAAAGGAGATGAGATGGTTTTCATTTAAAGGGCAAACTCCCCTTTATTCTTGGGATTCCAGGCAGATTAGCCCTGGTATGTCCTCAAATGCTGTACTGAACATATTCATGATGCTTTCTGTTCTCTTTGCAGAAGCAGCACATGGAATACTTGCCTTTCTAAATGTTCTGGTAAAGTTGCACCTTCTTGTTTGCTTTGTAAAGCTGCTCAGTATCTTGTGAGTGAGAGACTCTGGCAAAAATCAGAAACAGGATAGTTCAGAGGGAAGCAAACTGAAGAAAGTGATGAACCTGTACAGTATCTGCTTCTTCCAGTTCTATATTTTCCCACTGTCTAGTGGCATGAGCGTCCTCTGAAGCTCTATTTTCACACCCACACCACTGCTTATCTGTTCAGTGGTTGCTTAAGTGTGCTAATGGAGGGAGATTCATACGGGCAGGTAATGCATGTGTACTGTTAGAGTATATTAAGGTAAAAATCCTAATTCAGGCCCAATGTTAATCTTGAAAGAGAAAGCCAGGTTCATTCTGTTCATGGCAGCTCCCATACATGCTCCAGTAAAGCAAACCTGTAAAGCAAACCTGTGTAAGAGTTTGCATGGAGCTGCTGGATGCAGAGTTTTACCAGCTGTGCATAGCCAGATCTCTGTGCCTGCGAGGAGTCCTGTGGATTTTTGCCTAGTAGGTGCTGCTCAGGTTCAGCACCAGGTAAGTAGTTGAGGGCAGAGGATGGAGGATCTCTTTGTAGAAATTGATCCTTTTCTTTTATCCCAGGTGTTAAATTAACAGCTTGGTTGGGGTGCCATTGATATTAAAACCATAATTAGTCATACACTGTGGTGATTCCATCCAACACAGGGTGGAAAACCCCCTTGTTTTTCTTTGCACCACTTGTTTTCTACTGAGACATAATCACACAGGGCCATGGATCTTTTCGCTTTTCCACTATTCACAAAACTATGTAACTGTGGCCCCCAAACATCTGGATCATGCTGTTAGGGTGATATAGAAATCTAAGGCTAAACAGGAGTTAGAAGGCAAATACGTAATGGTGATATTCTTCTCAAAATCAATTATATAAAACAGAATAGTGAGACACAGTTCAGTTCCACCTGGTGCAGCTGCTTGCCTTGGGCAGCAGGAGATAATCTGTGAAGAGGCATTTCCTGGACAGGTTCTCCTAGCCTACACCAGATTGTTGTATGGGGTTTTCTGAATTGCTTGCTGTTATTTAAAACTCACCAGTGGGGAGCTTTTGTCCCTTTGTCTCCACCCCCATAACTTTTCCATTCCTTCTTTGGTTGTTAGAGTTGTTGGTGTCCTGGGGCAGGACCACCAAGGGGGGAGTTCCCTTTCGTCTTATACCACTTCCTTTGAAGTTCATTCGGCATCCCTCAATTCAGGGTTGGAAAAGATGGACCATCCTGGTCATCATCGTCATGACAAAATTTTATCTCTTTTTCCACACATGCAAATGTCAGGAGAGTGGGAATTGGAAGGGCCAAGTTTAACACTTATATGTAGGCTTGTTCTGAAACAAAGACATTATTTTGAAATATTAGTGATTTTATTTGCAGAAATCTGCAGTAACTATGCATTATTAACTTTTGTACTAAAGAAGTTTCCTGTAACTTAAAACACATTGGTTTTTGAAATTACCTCTTGGGAGTTTATTTAGTTTTGACTGAGAAACTGTTAAATTCTTTATTACTGTCATTTTGTTCCCATTTGACAGAAAAATTGTTCCATTTTATTAATGTTCTTATTTGCCACAGCAACATCATATACAATAGATTTGTTTGTATATGTTTTGTACTTCTGCTTCTTAAGTCACCCAGCCTTCCACAACAAATGTTCAAAACATTTCTTCTCCTCCTCTCCTTTATCTGTCTTGGGTTGAAACTGAATAGAGCTGATTAATGGTTGTGGGGGCGAGGGGGGATAGGAGAAGAGACCGTGTGAAACCTCTAATTACTTTTGTCCCTTTTCACATAAAATGTGGAAAAAAAAAATAGACCAATTCCCAAATGCAAAATGAAGAAAGCCCACTAGCTCAGAAACAGAAAAGCTGCCTGTGGGGCTCTGGGTGAATGAATGCAGGAGCCTGGTGCTCCACCAGTCTTGTGGTGGGGTGGGCCTGGGTGGCAAAACGCTTGAGCAAGTATTTTTGTGGAACTGGTGGTGTTCCTGCTGGTCACTTACTGGTTTGTTAGAGATGGGTTTGTTGCTTGGGGCAGGGCAATACAGGTAGGTGAGCACAGATTCTGGACTGCATTCTGTGTTCAGGGTTATGGTTCTGGACTGCAGCAAGGGTTAGAACAATGCCCACAATGCCTCCTGTGTGGGTGTGTGTGCTCCGAGTCCCAGTGATGATGCACGTGTGCAGATGTTGCAGAACAGATGTTGGTCAGTGGGGTAAGGCATTCCCCAAGGTAAGAGAGGAGAGTGCTGCAGTATTTCTGAAGGCCTTGTGCACCTTCTGCATTTCTGCACTGCAGCTGAGAGCACCTGCCTTGTGCTTTTTCCTTGATATTGCATGGTTTTAACAGCTACATTGTCAATCTGACCTTTGTGTGCATGACATACTGTATTTATTGTATGCCTGCATGTGTATATAGCATATAGTATATATGTATATATAATAGGCATGCAGTACATTTTCTGATTTAGCCTTTCCCTTAATTTGTTCCTTTATCACATGTAGCTCTCTGTTCTTGTAAGTGCTTGGCACAGATGACTATGTTTTTATTTCCAGGAGATGAGTCTTTTCCACCATCACTCTGAGGCGTGAAGGATCAGTGCTCTCAGTTGGGTTTAAATGGATTTAGGGAGCCAGTTGGCATTGACTGTTCTAGAAGTGTGATAAATATTTACTTATATCTATAGATACATTTAAATCTCACTCCTAAGACCCTTTCCCCTGCTCCGTTGAAGACATAAATGCTTTCTCTTTTTTCATCAATAGTTCTACAAAAGAAGGAAATTTATATTTAATGAGGGCCTGTCTCCTGGTGTTTACAAATTCCTCTGTGACGAGACTACAGCACTAGCACATGGAGACATTTATACTCTAATAGGATTTACCTTTACAAATATCTGAAAACCTTTTAAAGCAGAGATTAAATTGTTTAGCTCAATATTTAATCTGTTACTTCCTCTTTAAAGATGCCCAGTGGAATTTGTCATACACTGAGCTGATAACACGTAATATTGATCAGTCATAAACATAAAACAGAGAAATCTCAGGAAGACTTCTGCAATCTTTTTCTTTTTAATTAAATTTTGATCTGAACTGCTTTTGATTAATTTTCTTATTTGTAAGTATGTGAATTCTGGGGGCCAGCAAGTTTCTTAAGTTGCCTGGCATTGGTCTCTGGTGAGTGGCTTAGCTCAGGAACAGTATGATTGCATTTTTATGGTTTTCAGATATTTAATAGCTTCTTCCTGTCATTTTCTGAATGAGTGAATAAGGTTTAGCCCTCTGGGAGCCAGCACAGCATCAGAGAGTGGAGAAAATGAGTCGAATCTGTGTACTTGACTGATTGCCTTAGTCTTAATTGTTCTCTTAATTAGCTGCAGTAGCAACTGCATCTGGGGAGAGATCACGGTATTGGTAAACAGCTCCACCTTGGAGCCCTGTGTAATGCCTTTTGGAAACATGACAATGAGCTCTGCATCTCCGCTGAGACACAAACCTGCCAAATCTTCTGCCCCTGAAGTCTTTGGTTTCCTCGTGTGATCTGTCACTTTCGTCTGTGAGATGCAGGCCCCCAACTGTTTGTTCTTAAACAAATTAAGCTTTAATATGCCAAAAGCCAGCTTTATTGAGCAGAATAAGGGAAGGGGAAACAAAAGAGTGTCGGTAGAGGGTTGTTCAGACAACTTGAGGGTGTTATCCAGATTAGGAGTGGGAGACAGATGTGCTTTAGGGAGTCAAGGCAGGCTTGAAATGTTTTATGGTGGGAAACACAGGCAAACTGAGGTCAGAGAAGATGTCTCGTGTCAAAGCAACTTTCTTCCTGTGGGGGTCGGCTCAGGCCTTCAGTGTGAGCTGCTGGCACAAGCCAGCCACAGCCTCCAAAGGGAGCTATTTGCCATGTCTGTGGAATGAAATATATTGGGTGATGCTGAATTGCCCACCAGTCCAACTTCATTTCCCGTATACTCAGTGATTCTCTGAACACAACTGTGGGACTTGCAATGAGAGGTGTGAAGTTTAAGATGCATTAAGATTTGTGCCATTTAATCCCTACTTCAGCTTTGTAATGTAGTCTTGCTACAGCAGAGAACCTGCAATAATAGGCACAGTGGATCCCTAAAGCTGCTCGGTTTTAAGAATATCTGCTAATTCTTAGATGCTTTCATTGCTGAATATCTGGCCCAAGATTTAGACTGAGATGAAACGATTTTATTCATCACTTTACCCACACTGTGAGTGCCCATTACAGTGCCTATGGCATTCCATGCAACAGGGCACTGGCAGTAGGCAGTGTGAATTAATGGGATTTTTAAGTCTGGCTGAGGGAGGTTTGGAGACCAAAAATGTTTTCCCGTTTTTAATTAATTTTTTGTTTATTTAATCCTGCAAGCAAACACACTTACTGTAATATTGCAATATTCCCTTTTCAATAAACAGCATATTCCTTTTCATGTGCCTATCGAAATGAAGAGAATACTGCTGGATTGTTTGGTTTTGGTGCTGCCAAAAGGAAATGCATGGAAGGGCATGAAAGGGTTTGTGGCTGTGTCTTACCTGGCTTTCAAAAGGCCTATTTTCAGACTAGTCAGTATCTCCTTCTTAAGGGCCATCAGTGCTACAAGTTGGTTGTTTTCTACCTCTTACAGAAGTTTAGTTCACAACATCATTTGTTGTGTTACTATAAGTCAAACCTATTTATTAGCAAGATTACACTTAATCTGCACAGTTCACCTGATCCCTAATTAGCAACAATTTGTAATTATTTTGCATTGTAGAGGTGTGAGATTTGGAAGACTTCTCCTGCAGCAATATTTTAGATATTCTTCCTCTGGAAGCTTTTCTGTGCTTAGAAATTCTTTGTAACTCTAAATCTTCTGTTGAACCCCTTACTGAACTTTAAGCTGTGGAAAGAAGGCCCGTTCAGGTGAATGATGAGCAGATAATGTGCATGGGATAAAAAAGGCCGTTTAGTCAGGTTTGTAGTAGTTAATTCTGAAATTAGAAGTGAAGGTTAAACTACATTTTATTATATTAGGGGCAATAAAATTCTGTAGGGAGCTATGGATGCTGGAATCCAGGATCAGCAGTGGTTAAATTTTTATGGCAAATTAACTCATCCTATGAAACAAGCAGATATTAAATTTAGGTAGCAAACTCAAGCTATTTATTCTATGCATGGCTTTACCATTTTTAAATTCCTGTGGAGTACTGAAAGTGCAAAACAGATATTTAAAAAAACTGTTGAAGTGAAAAAATGAATGCATTCACTGTAACTGTAGCAAGTATCCTTCTTGCTGTTCTGAGAGCAACATAAGCATGAAAACCATTTCCAGCTGCAACAGAGAGATGTGAGGTGAGAGAGCATTCAACAGGGCATTAGAATTTGGAGGAATGTGACTCTAAATGTGTCATCCTTTCCTTGTTACTGCTTAGCCCTTCTGATCAAACATAAGACAGATGTGAAGGTGAGTTGTAGGAACTGAGATTCTGCATCTCAGGGCTCTGAGATGAAGTTTTTTTTTTGTATAGGATATGTAAATTAGAGGTGAATAAAATATAAATTTCTGGGTTTTATTAAAAATAATTAAAGTGGTTCCTCCTGATACAGCACCCAGTTACTTCTGTGTGTATTCACTCTTGGAACTCACTTATGTCAGCTCATTCTCTGGTGGTGACTAATGATAATATTAATGCCCTACTGTTTAAACCAAACCTAAACCCTCAGAGCCAGTGAGTGGATTATTACCACTACTCTACTTGTATAAATCCAGAGTTACCTCTGCTGACTTCAGTAAAATTGCAAATTATTGGGGAAACTTGTAGCAAGATCCTAATGTGATCTAATGTTAATACCACTTTTAAAAGCCTTAGTTAAAAGCCATGTGTTACTGAGTATTATGTTCTAAGGGCCAGAGATAATTAGCAACAATATACCTAAAACTCTGTTTTCTAATTTTTGCTATCAAACTGAGATTGAAGTTTGCTTTTCACTTGTTCTACAATGTTTTTAAGCTAACTTGGGCAAATTCCATTTCAATGGGCAATTTCCTATTCCTAGGTGGGTGAAGATAGATTTTGTTGGAAATAGACACTTGTGCTCATTAGAATTTTTTTTAATAAATTGAGATTAAGAAATAATTTGCTGGAGATTTCTTGTTGCTTCATTATCTATGTGCCTTTCCCATATCTCTACCTCAAGATGCTCTTTTGTATTAAAGAGGGTGATTCAGAAAAGTTTTGTCTGCTCTGTGAAACAAAAGCTGCCTGTGCCTGCCTAGTTTCCTGTTTTCCCCAAACCCCTTCTGGATGTGCTTGCCTATGCTGCTTATGAAGAACTATGCTAGGAAATCCCACAGTGTTTGAAAACCTTAAGGACAATAATAATAATAATAATAATAATAATAATAATAATAATAATAATAATAGTAATGATAAATTGACTGTCAGTCCTTGATTGTTGAGAATGCCAGATATGTTATGAGCACAGCCATAGATTCTTTCCCTGCCTGTGGTCTGGGAGCGGCAGAGCCACGTTTTGTGGCTTGCTGTGCTGCCTGGTGTGGCTTTGGGATGTGTTCAGGGATCCCCATGTTCCACAGTCAGCATCACAGATGTTCTTTCTCTGCAGAGTGCTTATTGTATGTCCCAAATAATGGACCATGCAGTTAACACTGTTCTTTTTCTTGATTATTTCCTACTATGGTATTACCCAATACATTGAGAATTCACCATAGCTTAGAGTGGTTATTTCTAAACCAGTGCAGTAATGATAAATGTTAGCTGCAAATGCAGAAGGTGTAGGCTAATCAAGAAAGGAAATAAAAAGCTGCTGTTTGTGATCCTGTTTTGTAAACATGATGCTCATTCCTAGAAGTCAAAGTCTCTTACTTTGGCTTTCAATCTTATGATTTGCTGTTCATCTTAAGCCCTGATCAGCCCAGTGTGTTTATTCTCCAGCCCAGAGAAGTTATCTTCTTTGCAGATTTGGGCAGCTGAGGCAGAATGAGAACAAATGAGCTCAAAGTTGCCAAGTTCACCCAGAAGGGCAGGGGTTGACTTGGAGGGCATGCTGAGCAAATCCATGCAAAACACCTCTCTCCTATTCCAGATTTAAAGAGAACAGAAATCTGATCTTATTCCCAAATCTGTTTTGCATTTATTTCTACAAGTAAAACTATAAATATATGCAGTTACAGTCAGATTTTCTCAGGAAGTCCATTAATTGCAAGTATCTGAAATTCCTCTCATATATCACTGTGCTTCTAACACACCCAAAATTTCACTTTATGGTAAAATAGATTATTAGATTATTAGACTACAGTTTGAATGACCTCAATATCTTTCTGCCACATGCTTGACTACTTCCAATAAAACTATAGGTATTGGATACATTTTAATTTACATCATGGATGGCAATAGAATTAGGCAGATTTTTGGTTAATCTTCATAGAGATTAACTAAAACAGAAAGATTCAGATCTGAGTGAATACTTGAATCACAATTAATAATTTATTCAATAAATTGTTTGTGCAGATTGCAGAATTCTCTGATTTATTTGCTGTAGGAAGTTGCTCACAAAGTTCTTCAATTAATAATTCATTGTTTGAAGATTGTTCATAAATACTTAGGTTTTTGGACTTGTGATTTGCAATTCATATTTTATAATTGTTAATATTTTTTAGCCTGCTGTCTGGTTGGACAATCAGCTTTCCTGATTAATATATGTAGCTTGTGAATGTTGCAGTTCTGTATTGAGGTAGAAGCAGAGATTTTTTTTTATAGTTTTGTTTGTTTGTTTCTTTACTTAAAATATGGTAGTTTTAATATTTGTTCACTTGTGCTATTCATGTCCAAGAATCAAAGTTTGGATTTGAATGCCTACTCATACACTCAATTTCCATGTGTATATTATACTGAGGAAGGGTGATACAAAAGGTCAGTCAAGTCAAAACCCAAATTGACAGCAAAGGCAGCCAAAAAAATTAGTAAATCTGCTTTGCTGTACTGAAATGCATAGTCATGCAGGTTCCCCCCACCTGCCACTGTCCTTTCGGCTCTACAAGAATTATATTCAGATCAGCATAAAAGTCTTTATTGTCATTAATTCACAGGTTGATTACAAAGGTGACTGAGGTTTTGCTCCATGCTTAGAAATGAAAATGTACTTGGTAACACTTTTATTTTTCTGTGACTTTTCTGTGTCTGGAGATGAAAATCTGGCATCACTGAAGATACCAGCAATCATCATGATATTTGGTATCCTTCTGGGTTTAAGAGTAAGGACTGATTATCAAGGTAGTGCAAAAGTTAAATTTATGTAACCTGCACAACCTGAGTTCTGAGAATCCAAAGTTTTTAACTCAAATACTGATTAATACAATTTTTTTTTTTAAATATATGCTTAATGCCAGTGCCTGGTAAAGCTTTGCCAAAGGGAGCTTATGGAGTAGGATTTCTTTTGTCTGTGACAGACCAAATCTCCTGGGTCTTTGAATGTACTCCTAAAAGATCTCAGTTCTGGTGCTGTTGATCAGAAGCCAGAATGCTTTCCTGAGATTTGGTGTGAAGAAGATTGTATTAAAATTTGTCCTTAGGTGTTTAGGAAAAAATCTCCATGAATTTGGACCTAAAAGACTTCTCAAAACAGTTATGATTAGCTTCCCACTACACCAGAAGAAAAGATGTAGCATCTTTTTTACATCCAAATTTTCATCCCTGATTGACTACTAATAATATTAAATAAGAATGACTTAACCAACTAATGTCAATCTTTATTTTGTCAAGAACTGATTTAACCCACACAATAATTATATAAACAACTGTCCACACTGGGCCAAATTCTATCCTGACTGAAGATGCATTTGGGATACAATGGCCCAGAGCTGTTCAGTGTAAATATTCCTGCAGTTCTGAATATTACCTTTTTTTTTCCTCCTGACTTGCCATTGTATTATATTTGGAAGGGAATAATGTCAAAAGGCTTTTAAATGTATATATATTATTTTAGTGATTATGTTATCAAAACCCCTCTGGGATATCCTTGCCTTTCTCTCCTTAACACACTACTTCCCTGGGTCCCCCTCCCCCTGCTCTCTCTGGTGTTGTCTCTGAGAGAGCAAAGTAAAAATTAAATAATAGTTGACATCATTTGGTTGGACTTGTGCTCAGATTATCTCTATTATTCATGTGACCTTTCTTATTATTTTTCTTTTTAATTCACCGTTATATTTTATTTACTTTAATGAGCGGGATGCTGGGCTTCAGCCTGGGACTTGAGAGAGACCTGGCGTGCTTTCAAGCTATTGTTTCACTGTGGTTGAGATTAACGTCATCAGGATTTTCCTCTCTGTTATTTATTAAATCTTTTTCTTCCTCTCTCCCTCCCTCTCTCATGTATGAGGAGTACCTTGGTGATGGTCATGAAATAGAAGCTACATAAAAATAGTGAATTCACATTTGGAGTCTTTCATTCCCACCTTTGTTTATGGAGACAATATTAAGTGTAGCAGATCTCCAGTTTTATTTGTTTGTCTTTTCAAATCTGAGTTGGATTCTAGCAGATGAAATATGTACATTTAAATTGGACTTGTGTAAATTCCCTAAATTCTCATTTTTTGCAGAAATTTCTGGTCAGCAGCAGCTCTGTGCAGAGATAGCCCTCACTAATAAGCCAGTATATATGTATGGTGGTAGTAAAAGAGTGACAGAGGACAAGTAAAGGCCTCTGTATCTCAGCTGCAAGGGGCAGAATGGAATTGAATTGCCTTTGCAGATCCCCTCTGCAGAACAAGTGTGTCTTCTGGACAATTTGAGCTAAAGATACACTTAGAGCTGTAGTCAGCTCTAGATCCTTAGATCTAGGTGGCTTAGATCCTCCCACCTGCCTTTTGCTGGCTCTAAGCTCTCAGAAGTGCCTGTCCGGGAGGAAATGTTACTCAGTTTTAGACAGAATATAGTCTCTTGTGGTTTTTCCCCACAAAGGTACAATTTAGGAAAAGGAAATATTTAAGCCTAGAATTTTTATATTCAAAGGGTATTTTTTTGTCTGAAAGCAATGTTTTCAGTGTGTCTGGCAAAGTGGAGCATCTCATTTTCGGTTGATGGCCATGAAAATGAAGAGGATTTTTATCTGGGAGTTCATTAAATACTTCAATTTTGCTTGGTCTTGAGATAGACTAGATATTAAGGGAAAAAGGAGGCACATGGGTTGAGTGCAATAGTTGGAACAAGGGCTCTTTCCTCAGAGTCTCTACCTGTGCATGTCTCTTTTAGAAGGTACTTCTCTGTGTTGCTTTTTTTTTTTACTAGACAGGATTTACTGCATCAGTGGTCTTTAACACTGGAATAAAAGGACAAACTGAGAATGTAATGAAGTCTGTGGCACAGTTTCTCTTAAAATGAAGAAATACTCTTTTGGGTTTTTTGTTTGTTTTGTTTAGGCTGTTTATCACACATAAGAATTTCAGGTGGGTTCCGGCATTCCCAAGTTGTTTAAATCAAGAGTCCTTTGTCTGTTTTCAAAGAACTTGGTTCCTAGGGAATATATGTGAGCCCATTCAAGTGTTTTGAAATACACACCTTTTTCTGTTGAACTACATTTCTATCTAAAATTTCAGTCATTGTGGAGGACTATCTTTAATTTTTTTTGTATTTCTTCAGAGTTAGTCTTTATTCTTAACCCTCCTTGTCCTGGAAAGGCATTTGTATTGATCCCAACGTGTGGTCTCAGACTATGAAACTTAGGAGCTCAGAGCTGACCTTTGAATGTCTAGTGAATCCATCCTCATTCTTTTTAGCAGAAACAGGGACCTGGATATCTGTTCTCATTTTTCCTTTGGAATCACCCATTTTTCTCCAGCCACTGCATCTGGGACAGATAATCTTTAAACTCTTCCCTTCTCTGAAAAACTTTCTAGGTTTACCAGTCCTGTGGAATAACATGAATTGCAGATCTTCTGGTTATATTTCAACTGTGTTGGGGCTGTGTTGAGAATGCAGCAACACCAAAAGAACCTTTAGGCTTTAAGAAAATTCAGTGTAATCATAAGACCTGTGGAAAGCATCTCAGAAAGACTCTTTTGAATGGATTTTTTAAAGGGATGGCTCAGTGGAAGATCTCTCAGTTGAGGGTTTCCTTTGTAAAAACTCCTTTGCAATGTGATTCCACAAATGATGTTTCTACTTGCAGTGTTAGTATAGAATAACACTCTTTCATTCTTGTGTGTGAAATTACAGATAAGCTGATCCATAATAATTGATCTATACTGCAGCTGGACCAAATTTTCTACTCAGGAAGCAACTCAAGATGCAGCCTGAAAGTTTCTGCCTTCAAAAGATATAGCTAAAGATAAAAGCATGGTAATGATGTTCGTGTTTTACTGATTATACATTTCCTTGGGCTTGGCACAATGCAGTTTTCAGGTCTTAATGGCTTTGCTGTATTCTGACTACATTTGCTAGTGTGTTGTGGGCATGTTCAGTAACACCTTGAGCAAACCAGGCCATGCACCAGAGTGGTCAATTTTTGGGCATTAATTAATTAAAGTGGTGCAGGGGAGTGACTGCAGCAGTTGTAGGATTAGTAGTTCATCAAAAAATACCGTTCGTGCATTAACTCTGTTCCTGGGTAACAACCTGCCATCCATATGTTTCTGGCTTATTCTTGCAACTCATTTTCTAAATAAAGTTGAAACCTAACTAATATGGTATTGAGTCCCTTGCTGTTTCAGTTTGTCAGACTTTCCAATAAAAGGCCTGTGTATGATGGCTTCATGCTTTTGGTATGTGTCAGAAATAGTTCTATGCATATACATTACAAAATTAGGATTTAATTTTTGTTGTGTAGCCATAAAAAATTAGATTATATAATTATTATGTTTTCCTTTCTTATCTTTTATATTTTTAATATAATTTTTGAGGATGCCACAGGGCACTCCTGCTGTGAATTAGCTGCAATAAACTCTCTTAAACAGATAAACATCAAAGAGCAGTAATGTTTTAAAATGAAGCAACCTGCATTCAAAATCCAATTGCTTTATGTTGTAGATCTTGAATGCTTCAGCTGCTAAAAGTGGATGGGGTTTCTCAAGGGCACAGGGGAGCTGCATGAGTAGGATTGTAATGCAACAGGGATCATTTGAGTGAAGTTGCTAGCAAAATCCATTTGTTTTCACAGGAACAGGCTTCCTTCTATTTTTCTTCTTCCTTACAGAAAATATCAAGATATGAATAAATTCTCTGCTACCAGGAATTCTGCACTTGTATTTAGACTGTTCTTATTGAACGAGTTCATAAAATCTTGTGGACTTCATGGTGAATTCTTGTGGATAATTGATTAACTGCAAACTTCAGTAGGAATATCAGCTAAATAAATTCCTTTCTAAATAGTTTAGGGGATTTTCTGTAGTCTGGCATTCATGTTGAACCTAGAGCTGCTACTAGAATTGAAGCACCAAGCCTAGATTCTATTGAAATGCTGTCAATGTGATAAAAGGCCCAAGTTTGCATTTTGGGACATCTACTTCATATAACTAAGGCACTCTACTTCCTAAGGCTAAGACTGCTTGGAAAAGCCACCTCCTGACAGTAATGTGAATACAGGATCAGAAAAGCAGGCACCCACATTGCCCAAAAAATACTCTGTGAAAGTTAATAAGACCTCACACATGGACTGTAGGATGTTTAGGGTCTTACCATCAAAGGTTATGTTTGCCTTGAGCTCTTCAAAATTCTCCAGTTTTCAACCTGACCTTGGTAGCAATTGTGCTTTGCAGGTGCAAAGGTGAAAATATTTATATTTGGGTACACAGCTGCATTTGGTTGCTCCATGCCTTTAATGCTTCTTTAGCTGTGTTGCCTCTTTCATATAGTTTCTTTCATATAGTTTTCTGATGATCTGGGGTCCTGAAACAATGGTCAATAAATTGGTATTTAGTTTAGTTTTAACTTGAAGTAGATATCAGGATGAGGAAAGACCAGAGCTGAATAAAGCTCCCTATTTCTTTTTTTCTTCTTAAAGCAAAATCTGTGTTGAAAGATGCAACCTCCCTGATACAGTAATTACAGGGTGCTATCCTTAGTGATGTTAAATAGCTCCCTTTAGTGTATCTGTTTGATCTTGAGCTGTGAATTCCCATTCTTTCGTGGGTGTAACTGTAAACAAGAGGATTAACATTGCTTCAGTGATGTTTTGCTTAAGTGAATCAAAGTTGAAAGGGTGTCTTGAATATATGTAGAAAGCTTTGTGTGTTGCAGGGTTCCTGTTCTATATATATGCACAGTGCACCTTTCATGGTAAACTTCAGTAATGCTTTCAAGTTTGAGTTCATTTTAAGCTTTTTATATTTTGGTTGGTTTTGTGGGCTATTGTGAGTGGAATCCTCTGGATCTGTGGTAGTGACCACAAAGACGCTGTGAAGTTCCAATCTATTATAGCCATCCTTTCAGCTGCATAATTTTTTTCAAGACCTGTCATGGAGAACAGATTCTCACTTTAAGAGGTTTGCCAAATTTTAGGCTTTCCTAAAGTGCAGTGATGGCAAGCAGTTAATACACCAGGGATGTGGGTCCCTAGGAGAGTGGAGTCCTAAACCGCTGTCTTCTGTTTGTGCTTGGAATGCAAGCAGAGGAAGGACTGTTTCTTGAGGGGAAGGTCTGATGGCATTCCATGGCCTGGTGCCAGCGTGGGTTGTCCATCATATCCATAAGGCTCCTCATGTGTTGTTGCTAAGCTAGTGCAGGACACTGAAAAGGAAACAAGAAAATGGGGAGAGAAGAGTGTGAATATTTTCAGTTCCAGTCACTACCTGACATGGAGAGGCTCCTGTGTCATGTCATCAGCTGTGAGAAAGGAGAGGAAGGAGCAGCATCCCTAGAAACTTGTCCCTCTGCTGGACTCCCCCCACTGCTCATCCACTCTTCAGCAGCCAAAATCTGCCATTAGAGCACCTTCTGCACATGCATTTTTTAAGACATGACCTTAATTAGAAAATACAGTCCTCCCCCCTTCCCCTAGATATCCAACTAAAAGCCCAATATAATGATTCTTTTTTTTTAACCTTAACTCAGCCAGATTCTTACTATGCCTGACACCTCTCTGTGACATGATTGATGTATTGAGGGTTTCCCTGTTATCTCCTACCTTCATCTGATGTGGCACTCAGAGCTTGTCAGTGTCAGAAGCTTGTGGCAGGAGCCCAAACCCTGTCTCTTGGAGGGGACTCACTCCTCCATGATTCCTCTCCAGGTTGTCAGTTGAGTCTGTTGTTTTCATTTCAGCATGCCTGGTTGCTCTGATCAGAAGGAGGCACTCTGCTCTGCTTGGAAGCAGTACTTTCAGAGGACACCAGGAGTTATGTGGTCCCTGTTTTCCTTCCTGTGGAGGAAGAAGCATTCACGTTCACATGTTATTCGTTGTTTCGAGATTATTTAAGGAGCCACCGCTGTTGAACTAGCAGGGGATCTTTCCTTCAGTGACCTTTGCCAGAGCAGCTGATTGGTGTGCCCCAGCTGCATGCCATCATTTTCTTGGGAAAGTTTTAAGACTGTCAGAAAAATGAGCATCTTCTTTCCTAGCCCTTACTGACGTGTATGGGCTTTGCTGGCCTTTCCAACTCCAGTGCGGGAGAGGTTGTTTGTTTTCCTTTTAAATGTTATCCTGCCATCCTCCTTTTTTAACAATGCTGTATATACATGAAGACTTGCTGTGTATTCAGTGTGGCACATGGATGGAGTGGATGCTTTGAACTGCTTTTGCAACAATGGATTCTGCTTGACTGATAATGAAACCATGGGATAGACCTCAGGGAGGTGAGTCATATGTTAATTTGTTCTTGACGTTTCCTTCATATGTTAAAAGCTGTGATCTTTCAGAAAAATCTCTTATTTTATTTTTTTTTTTGAAGCTACTTCCTGGGGCCATGGCAGATGCTGTTTTGGAATGGCACCCAATGAGTTGTTTAATGTAGTTCAGTGCTTGGTTGGCATTCTGCTATTGTGCGAATATTTTTGGTACTTCTTTTACCACAAAGATATTTTATTAAGAGTGGCACATTGTTATACACATGTGGTGCTATGAAGCTCCAGAATATGCATGGGACATAATGTTGAGCTGCAGAAACACAATAGCAATGAGTCACTGAAATCCCTTGTTGGTCACAAGAGTTTGAACAACTGCAGTGATAATCTTTTGAGACAATGTACAACTCCAGTGGTATTTGCTATCTGCTCTGTGGTCTCCCTCAGTTAGCTGCTTGATTGGCTTGGCTTTGTGGGTATCCTAATCATGTTGGCACAGTCACTTTGATTAACAGAGACATGCAACTTGGAAATCTCTAGGCTTGCACCGACCTCAATAAAGTTGTGTGCTTTTTCTCTTTCCAAATTTCAGCAGCTTCCTGAGGGCACAAGAAATGTTTTGCACAGCTTTCCATGATGGTTGGTGAATATTGAAATGTGGGGGTCAGAGGAGTCCATCTGCTTCTCTGTAAATTGTAGGCACAGAAAAAGAAAGAGTAAATAAATTAAAAAAAAAAAAGAAAGAAGAAGGGGTGAATGCAGGATCCTTAAATTTGTGTTATTTTTTCATGGCCTTTCCCATAGGTCCCAGGTCACTTTAAGCATTAGTTTTAGCCCTTTCTTTGGTAATACAAGAGAGCAATCTCATCAACATTACTTCATTTGTGCCTAATCTGGCCAATCTTCTCCTGTTACATCTACAGTATATTTCTAGGTGTCATGCTGAATGCTGTCTTGATCTTATTTAATTTCTATGCAGCTCTCTGTCTTTTGAGAGAGTAGGCTTGTTTTTACAGCCAGGTAAACAGAATTGCAGGTCCTTTGGCAAAATGAGGGAAAGCTTAATTCCTATTATACCTCAGACCAGAAGAAATAGAAGTTTAATATCTCATATTACACTTAAGGAAACTGTGAGGATATGAAATCCATATGGTGGTTTTACTAGGGGTTATTCCTCTGCAAGTTGGTTCTTGACCATATTCCCCAGTCTTCTACTTGTGTTTTTTAAGGAGATAAAATATTTTCAATGGCCATTATCTACTGCTATGTGGTCCTTGAATTGCCATCTCCATCACTGGAGGTTAGGATGTCTTCTAAAAGACAGCTCAGTCAAGCCAGAAGGATAAGAATTTAACTTAGATACTGTGGAAAGCTGAGTGTCCAGTGCTGAAATTTGAAATAAAATGTGATTTTGGAGGGAGACATTCCCATCTATCCACAGACATAGGTTTTTAAAGTATGCTTTAGATGAGGTAGTTATCCCAGCTGTTGAAAGTATTTTTTGTAGAGAGAGTTTGTAGATCCTTGCAGTTTTCATTAAGGTAGTTTCCAGGACCTGTTTGAGAGGTCTCTTTGTTTCCAAAAACCTTGGAGCCCCCTCTCCTCCTTAGCTCAGCTCTGCCTTGTCTCACAGGGGTTACCAGGTCACATGCGCATTTCAGGGGAGTCATCATTCAAACTTAAAACCTTCCCATCCCCTCTCTGTGATGTTGTTGTTAGGGGTCAAACCTCATGCTTCCATTTCTCATTGAAGAAATTGTTACTTAAAATATACCACAACACCTGCTTCCTTGACCCACTTTGCCTTAAGCCCTTTTTTATAAGATTCCTTTTTTTTTTTTTTGTAGTGGCAAAGAGATGAGGGATCCTGAGGTCACTGTGCCGTGTGGGACATCAACTGAATGTGCCAAAGATTGTGAACATGAGTCTTCTCACAAGTGAGTTGTTTCCTGGTGCTGAAATTTTTGCCATTTACAGTTATCCTTCCATTCCTTAAACATTTTTTAGGTCTTTAAAAAAATTATTCTTTAGTTGGAATTTATAGTAATAACCTGTTCTTACCCCAAAAATTGTGTTTATTAGTGATTACTTTGAATCATTCTAGGAATAGGATCTGCATTTTCAATCTTTCAGGAAAAGGAAGGGAATCACATTTTTTAGCTTGTTTTGCCTCATTATGAAAAAGTCCATTTAATTCTGTCTTTTTCTGTCTCCTCCTCCTTTTGTCTCTTCATTCACAAGAACATTTGGACTTACAGAGAAAAGTAATTTCAAAATAATTTTTTTTTTATTATTATAGAAGCTACTGTCTTGTCATGCATATTAATTTGACACTGTTGATCCTATACAAACACATTTCTGCTACTGGCTTCTTAGGAATGAAAGTATTTTAAGTATATCAGTGTAAACAGAGTTTACTGTAGTGCACACATCACTTGATTAAATCACCACTTATTGCATATGACACCTGCTTTTGTGTTCTAAGTTATTTGAGCTGGGGAAAGTTAAGCACACAGTAGCTATGAAAATAATCTTGTTTTCAGCTGTTTTTTTGTCTCTCTTTAAGTACTCTGACTGTAGAATGAGACATTTTTTCACTTTGAAGGGAACTGGTGTAACACTACAGAAGAATTTAAGACACTTGGATAACATGCTAAGAAAAGATACAGAAGCATCTGTATGAGAATATGATTGTTTCTTTAAGGAAAGATCAAAAAAGGGGGAGAGGTGGAGCTCTCCTTTGTTTTTTCTGCATGTTATCAAAATGAACATCCAGTGAGGATACTGCCTTCTGCTCTGGGCAGGAGCCTGTCCGCTATAAGGGACAGGAAAAACCCAGGGGAATCTACACAAATTCAGAGGATTTTGTACCTTGCATTTGTGAACTGAAGCTGGAATAGCCCCTTATTTTAACAAAGGATATTTTCCTGTTACTTTGGCTGGGAATTGAGCGTGCAATTTTATCTCAGTGTCACGCTACTGCAGATGCTGGATGGGAAAAAGAGGCCTTCAAATGGAGTTGAAAATACTGCAACCAAAACTGGACAGCTTGGGCTGCTGAAAACCTTTTGCATGAAGCCCTGGCTCCCTTAAAGTAGCTGGCAGTGCTCCCATTGAGTTCAGTACAGCCAAAGGATTTTGCCTTTATATATTTATTCTGATTTATGAAAAGCTCAGTCATCGTGGTATCTAAGCACTGAGATACGGTATTTAGTTACAAACAATCATTTTAAGAGTGATGCCAAAATCTACACATGCATTAGACTTAGAGATTAAAGAACATGGAGCTTTGGTTGCATGTGCTTCTCCAGTTGTAATTATTCTTCATTCTAAACACTGCAGACCTCCGTGCTGATGGGCACAGAGGGGCTCCAGACTGAGACAAATCAGAAAGATTATGTGATATAGTAAATAGCTATAAATTAATAGATCTTGCTGAGGTGCCAGTAACTACCTTGGTTTCCCTGTCAGCCCCAGAGGAATGAATAATTCCTCAGATTTTAGCCAGCCATTGCAGGAAATGATTTTAATCTTCTGCATTTTTTTAATGGAAACTGTTTACCTTGCAGTAACTTGTACAGCTCTCCACTCTGATGCTGCATTACAATAACTTGCAGCAGAAGAAAGCTGGTGGAGTTCAAGTGAAATCTATCCCAAGGAAAGAGTATCCAGAGCAGCTGGTTTCATTTATATATTTTATTTCTGAAGCTCATGAGCATTCCAGTGAGAGATGGTATAATTGATTTAAATCAAATTATGAAACACTATACTTTTTATTCTAAAATCCACTTTTCTGGCATTCAATTCTGTAATGTATCACTCACAGGTAATGCTGGTTGAAGTTGAAGAGGCTGAAAAATTCTCCTCTGCATCATGCAGTCCACTGTTACATGTACTTGCTGCGGAGTTGAAGTCACCGTTTCTGTTTGTAACAGAATCACTGTATCATTAAGGAATTGAGGCTCTGTTGCTTTAGGTAGATGCAAAACTGTATTCCTTGAATTTATTAGTAATAGAAGTTTTCCTTGGTTTTTGGAGGAACATCTTAATTCAGCTGATATAAGTGTACACAGAACAAATACATGGCAAGCAGAACAGAGCTGTTTTTGGAAAGGGATAACATTGGACATTCGTTGCAGCACAGGTTAACCTGCATTTTAAGAGGTTCAAAATATTCAGTGTTCAATTGTTCACTCAACTTTCTAAGTGTTTGCTGAGGCTGAAGACCTCGTTAGTGTGTTAAAATCTTGCCAGAGTGTTTGTTTTCCCTAATAACTTCTGAACTGGCTTATTCAAACCAGATTTTATGGAGGTTATGAAATTCCTATAAATTTTCTGAAAAAATTTTGGCTGAGCAGAAAGAAGAGGGAATAACTGGTGCTACCAGTAATGGAAAGGCTGCAGCTGGAGCTCAATTGCTCTCTGCTTAGGTTTGGCCACCCAGCTTGGCTGGCTGGGAGAAACACTGGGGTATGGTGCACGTGTGCAGCTCTGATCTAGGGCCAGCAGATACCTGCCCGTGCAGGAGGCATCAGCTGTGAGCAGGTAGATGTGTCTGCAGAGGAAATGTGTCCTCCATAAGCAGCGCAACAAAGGAACAAATGTGCTGGAGAGCATCCAGAGGAGGGCGACTAAGCTGTGAAAAGGTCTGGAGCATAGTTCTGATGAGGAGCAGCTGAGGGAGCTGGGGGTGCTTAGCCTAGAAGAAAGGAGGCTCAGGGGAGACCTTATCACTCTTTACAACTCCCTGAAAGGAGGTTGTAGTCAGGTGTCAGTCTTTTCTCCAAGATAGTTAGTGGTAGGATGAGAGGAAATGGTCTCAAGTTGTGCCAGGGGAAGTTGAGATTGAACATTAGGAAAAAAAATTCTCATGGGAAGAGTTATAAAGCACTGTAGCAGGCTTCCCAGGGAAGTGGTGGCCATCCCTGGAAATATTTAAAAAATGACTGGATATGGTACTTGATGACATGGTTTGATGGTGAATGCAGTGGTGGTGCTGGGCTAATGGTTGGACTCGATGATTTAAGAGGTCTTTTCCTACTTTGAAATTTCCATGATTCTGTGTCAACCTTGCACAAATGACAGTGTGATAAAACACTTTAGAGATCTCTGTAACTCCACTGTTTCCACTGCCTGGTTTGAAGCAGCTGCTGGGGGATGACTGGGGACATTTGCTCTGACCTCACTGGCACCATGCTGCTGCACACAAGCACATTGGAGCTGCCTGTGACTCACAGCCTGGGTTAAGGTACAGGAGAGTAGATTGGGAGGTGATATGGCGGCCGGAGAAACAATTGTACCTGGAGGCAAATTGCTTCACTAGGAGGTGAGTGTTACTGGCTTTAAGGAGCCAGTATTACAAAACACCATGACAACAGATTTGTATTTATTTACTGGCACCCACTCAAATTGAATGTGTATCTCTGAGCAGTGTCAAGTTTCAGCAGTGCTGGCACTTTTCCATAGAATCCAAGTGCTGGCTGGTGCATGTGGACATGATCATGGTTCTGTGTTTTACACTTCTGTCCCTTGCTCTTTGCAGGGCCTGTGGGTTTGGGGCATTCATTTCCTGGGATAGGCCAATGTGGAAGCACGAGATTCCAGCTTTGAAAAGCACTTTTCTAGAAGCTGTTAAAGCAAATGCTTTGTGCGCTGCACTTACCAAAAGCTTGATGTAGGATGACGGCCTTTTCAAGGTTTCTCCTCTTTTTTTTATTTTCCCCTCCAGTAGGAACTTCTATGCCTGGGTATAAAAGTCCACTGTGAGCCAAACTTATGTTACATTTCTCAGGTGCTCAGTTTAAGTGTGTTTGGGAACCACACAGGCAATTTTTGCTCAGTCCTCTAAGAAGAGTCCCTATCAGTGATGATATATCTGTGTTTCCTTCACAGCCCCTGTTGATGATGTTGGAGAAAGCATTTGTCCTGGACAAGATGGTTCTCAGCTCCTGTAACTCAAATCTGTGCTTATTATGGGGGACCATTCAAATAAGTTTCTCGGTGGTCAACAATTGTATTAGCTATTCCTCTTGGCTTAGGAATAGACTGAGAGACCTGCTTTAAAAAAGGTCTACAGACATAAATGATCCATTCTTATCAGTGTTTATACCATCACTAGCTGGATTTGAAACTATTCCCAGTTCAACATCTGATTGCCAATACTCTGAGCAGTCTTTCAAGGTCACTGAAGTGGCATCATAAATGAAGTATAAAATGTATCATACCAGTGGTTTACAACAAGCCCACAGCACAGCTCGGTTGGTTGATGGGCCATCTCTGTTTATGTTAGCTGTTAAAAACTCATGCACACAGCCATACTAAGTACTGATGCCATCAAATGTGGTCAACACAGACAGTTCAGCCTGCAAAAGTGAGCCAGAAAAGGCATTAAAATGCTTAGTCTATTACATACTTCCTTATTTTTGTCATTTTGACATTTATGCGTTGTATCATTGAGGCTTTTGAGAAAGAAGACACAATTCCTGAAGCAAACTGAACGGAGATGTTCAGTTTATAATGCCACAGCCGTCTGGTTTGCATTTAATTCCAATTGACCACCTGCATGCTGTTAACCTCTGGAAGGTTACTGTGATCACAGTTGTTGTTGTTTATTTAAAAGTTCTGTAGCTCAAGGAAAATGTTAGTAATCAGTTACTTAACCTACACTGTTTACTGATCTCATTGAACTTGCAGATGCAGCTTTGCTGGCCAGTGAAAACTGGGAGTTGTCTGGTGCCAGTAATAGCTTGCACTTATTTTTCAGGCAGGAGTAGGCTGAGCAATTAAAATAATTTTATTTTTTTAATAAATATGCTCTTCGTCTGTTGGCTATTTGTCTAATATGTCAAAATCCAAAATATAACTTAGAGCATGTGGAAGGTAGCTCTAAATGAGCCAAACTTTCACAGAGGCATGCTTGAGTTGTGAATGCTGCTGGCTACACAGGCAAACCCCCAGAGCTGCATGTGAAAACATACAGGAATTGCAGAGGTAATTCAAGTGTATAAGACAGATGCATTCATATTAATTTTCTCTGGCCAGGAATACTTAAATTACTGTAATGAAGCATTTTACTAAATGACAAAATTAAAAAATTCAAAAATTAGGAATTACTTCTTCAAATGTACCAGCATTTTTCTTTTTAAAACATGCCTGTTGCCAACACCCACCTAAGCTGATGAACAGAGACCCTGTTGCCCCTTCAAACCTTGCCTTTCCTCCAACAAGAGCAAAATGTCAGGACTTGGTGACTTTTAGACTGAGACTAAAGTCTCATCCATATGAGAGATGCATATGAGATGCAGCTATGCATCCATATCAATATGGATGCATAGCTGCATCCATATTCCTCCAAGAGCTTAGCACAAGATCATAGCGTGCATGGTCTCCAAATAGTTTTTGGTTTATTGCAAGCACCACCTAACCTTTCAGTTTGAGGATGCTCTGTTAGTATGGGCTACTGGAAAAGCTTTTTCAGGTAGGACTGATTGGGTGTGTAGGGGGTAAGGGGAGAGAGTTATTTCTGCATTCAAAATCTTGAATATTAATAACAAATCAAAGGCCCAATGTGGTTTGGTCTAAGACAGTAAACATGTATTCTGACTCCAAATCAATTTCTCTGATGAACCTTGCTTTATCTGTCACCCTGGTTGTCCCTGACCACAGTGTGCTGGGATAACTACTTGGACTGCAGACTCTGGGGATATGTGATAGTCAACCAAATAATACTGCAACAGCAGCTCTAATTTCTAAAAGAAAGGGAATTTGGTTTCCAGCTGAAATTTAGGAAGACTCAATGTCAACACCTTTTTCAAAGAGTCTATGTAGTTGAAAACCAAATTTTCCACCAAAAAACCATGGAGTAAAACTTTCTGCCAACCAACCTCTCTTAACCTCTCTATTGCTTTATTGGGTTTTTGTTTGCTTGTGTGAGTGTCTGTGGGGACACTCGGGCATGTGGATTCAAATGAGCTGTTCAAATAGATTAAACAACTTTAAACCCCTCTGTGGTCTTTGGAAGTGAATTAGATTAAAGTGAATTAGAGCTATTTTAATTCTGAATGAGTGAGTCCACATGGGCTTAATATAGTTGCATATAGAAACCCACATTAAAATCACATCCTTAGTTAACTCAGATTGTTTCCCGTGTAGACAAACCCATCCTGTGTCTGTTTAGCAGGGCATGCAGAGCTTGCTTCGTCCATAACTTGCACTATCGACAGGCAGAGGAGCTAAATCAAAAATGATTTTGTACTGGTATAAATGGTTCCACAAACAATAGGTCGGTAATGCATCTGGCCTGGGATGTGTCCAGAGAAAGAAGCTGGGCCTGAATAGCTTTTAGCTCTCATCATTGAAATCAACAATACTTGCCAGAAGAAAGCCTTCAGCATTAATTCCATAAGCTATAAATTATTACAGGGCTCTGATTCCTTGGAATGAAATGCAATAGATAGATGGCAGAGAAGTATTATTAATGGATGGTTTACTACGTTCCTAACTGCACTGCCTTCATGAGAATACATTATATTACTATCTGGAATAGCAATACTAGGGATTTATTGAAATGACTGAGTACACATTGTTAGCTAGGATACCATGCTATATTGGAAACATAAAGTATTCTGCATCAAAGCATGTAATCTACATCTTTCCTTTTCATCCTTAATTTGATTATGAACTATTACCATGCTTTGCCATAAAATAGGAAAGTTGTACATTTTGATGGTTTCTCAAATGCTGATTTTACTTTCTGCACAAATACTTTGTATCTTTTCAGCATAATTATTTAGCAGCCATTTCGGGTTAATTATTGTCATTAACAATATGAGTCCTATGAGGGAATATCAATTAAAATATGCACAGCTGAACTTTCAAATGAGTAAATAATTTAGTTTTTGAAAATGACTGGAAACAGCAGGGTAACAGTCAAAAGGGGAACAATTATTTTAATGCTTATTTGACAAATGAGTAATTTTTACAGCAAATTAGTTTCTTATTGTAGCACCCCTACTGGTAACAAGAGAGAAACTGTTAACGTGAGTTTTAAAAATAAAACCTGCTAAGATATGCATGCGAAGTTAAGAAAATAATTTGTATGAAGAAAAGGTGATTATGATACACATTGTTAGCTGAAGAATGTTGCCATGGGAATCTAATTAGGGATATAAATCACACAAAATTAAGTTTATATATAGGGCTGGATACATTAAAAGCACATGCACAGTTATACATCAATTTCATTCTTTGTCAAAGTATTGAAGATAGACCCTCATTGCTCTTCATTCTTGACCACAAAATAGAGCAATTGAAAGTTAACAAATGAAGCATGGAATTGCAGGTGTGAATATATGATGTTCACTAATTTGCATAACAAAAAGGAATGTAGAAAAACTTTGCAAGGTGATTGAGTTTTATCCCTGTTTTGGGGAAAGTTTTAGCATACACATTGACTTTTTAGCAATGCCATCCTGGTTGTTTATGTAGTTATTTGGGAGGGGCAGGGTGAAAATAAGAGGAAGTGTATAGAAACCAGAGCTATTGAAAATCTTTGCTTTTATTTTTTCCAAAGCACGGAGAAAGTGTTGTTTTGAAGCCTTCTATACATGTTGAAATGGAAAGGGAATTTCAGCAAAGATGTGTTTTATCTTTTTCTTATTTGCATGCTCTGTTTCATTTCTGATTTTCATATTCAGCCTGATTACTGCCTGTAGTCAGCCTCAGTGCTGCTGATGGTTTCCCACAGCTATGATTTGGCGTAAGTGGGTAGTTTATAGTGAAACACTGATTACTAAAGACAATTCAGAATTTCTCTTAGGTTTCAGTGGCTTTTTTTTTTAGTCCCTGTATCAAGTGTGTCAAACTGCACTACTGAGTTACATTGAGTGCTACTGAGACTTGTGCCCAGAGGAGTTTTAGTGAAGGTGACCAAACCTTTTAAAGATACTGAGGCTTCCTGGACCAGGGAGTGCAAATTGGGCGGCTCCAGTATGGTAAGGAATTGAAAAGAAATTTAGAAAAAAATGTCATGACAATGAAAAACTGAACTTGCCATTTCTTGGCAGGAGTGGGCAATTGTTTCTACTCTCACCAAATGGTCATATTCAGTTTTAAACTTAGTTACTATCAGACATTTTGCACTCTGTCTGTACTAGTCCAGAAGTATATTTTGGGACTTGATTCTATCTTACTAGGAAGTAATTCTCCTTTTCCACATGACCTCTGTGCAATAAAGGGAATTGCAGTACCCCCAGTGTGGTCACACGCTTTCTGTTGACATCCACAACTAAGCATGTAATTAAGGGTGTAGATTTACTGCTGTCTCATTTGAAAAGCTGCTAGAATTGCAATGTCTCTTTGACAGAGATATTCCCTTACTGCCTTACTGGGATATGTCTTCCAGATATTTTTTTTTTGTGTAATGAGGCAAGGGGCAAGAACCATATAGGATGTTGAGAAACTTCATATTGTATACTAGAGTAGCTAGGGCTGTAGAAGGCTGGAATCAAGGAATGACTATAAGCCAAGCAACAGCCTGTTTTTAAGGAATCTTTCCAGTTTTTGTATAAACATTTATTTCACAGTAGAGCCTCTTTAAGACAGTTTCACCTTTTTTATTTGTCCACTTCACCACAGCATTCTCTCACCCTAACTCAAGCCACCACACAGCTTCTCCTTGAAATCTCACAGCACAGAAATTCCATAGGAAAACACAATGATGTCATTTCAGTCAGACCATAATTTTCCAGCTGTTGGAAGAAGGCACATTGTGGTGTTTATTTCACTACTTATAAAGATTTGTGGCAAGGAGGGAAATACTTTACTTCCAAGATCATTGTTCAAGCAATTGAAGCTGTTCATCTGGTGCTTTGTGCCAAAGTGGGGGGAGGCAGAAGGGATGATGCGGGAGAGCGGCCGCATGCATGGCCTGTAGGTTAACTGTGTGGATGAAGCCTCAAAGGAATTAAGGGATATTTTTCACTTTTGTTCTTATGGCAAGAAGGAAAGAGGCATGGAGTAGGCAACTTTTCAGCATATATGTGCCAGTGTGAACTTCTGCAACTCCCATTATTGGCTTTGCATTTGACAAGACTTTGCCTGGATCAAGCAAGGTCTCACTTGGGCTGGTGTCAGGTTGTCTCTTGCATCTATCATGGACAAGCCTTTGTCCTGAGCTGCTTGGTCTGGTGTAAGCCAGAGCTTGAAGGATGGTGGAAATGGCTTATTGTAACATTGGTCAATGTGGATTTGAAAGCTTCATGGCAAAGATTTCCAGAGGCAGCTGGGACTTTCAGCAGCTTAGAGTCTACTGAAAATGACAATACTTGGCTGTTGCTTAAAAAATTCCCAAACCAACAAAAATCAGTCCTGAGCCCTGGGATATCTCGTCTGTTCAGAGTGGCAAAGCTACATCATGTTTTATTAGTGGCCCAAGCACTCCTCATGCTTTACAAAAGCCCTTTTTGTGTGTCAGTCTAGAGAAGCATGATGCCCACTCATCTCTGGAGATGACCAGCTGTCCTCAGGCAAATGAAGGGCGAGGAAGAAGGCAGGTGCCTGAGAGATATGACATACTTTGATACACTAATTTCTCATTAGTAAAGTAGCATAGTGGATCGTGGAGTGGCTCTGACATGTGAAATTTTGGGACAGTCCTTCTCAGTACTTCAGTCAGGAAATGCTAGCCAAGCTTGCCCTCCAGTTCATCTGAGAACTCCAGAAGGGCTGGATGCAATAATGAACAAAAGCTTTTTGGATGCTGCTGTTGCTCATTTTTTCACTGTGTGGGTCCATTAAAGCATTGCTGCCTTTTGGGAACTCAGCTGGAAGAAGAAAACAGGCCTGGAAAAAATAACTGCATTATGTGAGACCACTGGCTACTGCTGGAATTGTGTCAGTTTATAACATGTTAGGCAGGTTCCCTGTGCATCCGCTGCAAAGCTTCTGCTGACAGGACTTGAGCTCTAGCAATGAGAGCAGCCAACAACAGCAAAAAAAAGCTGTGGGCTCTTGGATCATATGTGATCCCAGAGGATGTGGGCAGCATAACTCAGTAGGAGAGAAAATGAAACTGTTAAAATGTTCCTCTGATGTGCCCTGCAGCTTGTAAGAACAATCACCTGTTCAAAGGGGTGATTTCTTTGTTGGAAGGAAGATCTGTATGTGAGTGATAGACAAAATAGCTGCTAGTTTGATTTATTCCCCTGATTTTTCATTATGGACAATTCCACATAATTTGACTTCACTCTTTCCCTGCTCTACATGCCTTTTCTGTCATGCTTGGCACCACACTTTCCACTCAAAATGCCAATTTAGGAGAATAGAAGTAGTCCAGCACAGAAGTGTTTGCTAGCTGGACACACAGTAGCCACCCCTCGCCGGCGATTGAAGCATGGACAGAAGAAGAGCTGAAATTTGGCATTGATTGGGTCCAGAAATTGAAACAACCCCTTGAACCTGACACATAAATATAGTCACTTCAGCTTTTAACCCTGCTCCCCATTACCTCATCATATTTTACCATGAAGGAAACATATACTATAATGTATTCTTTGTCAGATACAGTCTGCACCCTTATGTAAACTGCATTTTCAGTCCTCTGCCCGTGCAGACACATTCCCCAACAGGCATTCCTCAGACATGCCAGTCAACGCTTTACTGCTTAGCAAATCTATCGGATTAACACAATTACAGTAAAAGCGTGGGACAAAATAAATATTCCCCAAAGAACCTTTAGGAGGATTTTGCCATTTCTTGGTTAGTAAGAGATGATCCCTCAACAGACACCAGGCTGACCCTGCTTCGTTTCTCTTATTTCATCTGTCCCAACGGAGCAAGAAAAATATATCACTGTATGGGCAGCAGGAGAATGAGCAGCCTGGTATTATCTGTGCTTTTTGATTCAGTCTGCAGGGAAAGCTGAGAGTCAGGGGAAGAATCAGGGAACTCTGTGTTCAGCCAAATTCCAAAGCCTTTGGTGTCTGGCCAGATTTACAAAACTTAATTTTATGTTTGTGTTGTGTGTTGCAATATCTCAGAGGTTTGCAAAGTGGTTCTTGTGAATCCCTTTCGGGTGCTTGGCTCCTCCAGACATTCCCACTAAACACGTGTGCAGTTTCCATGCTCATGGTAAAATGTCCCCACACCCAGTGCTGTGGTGGTCCTTTACCTGTCTAGTCATCCCAAGGGAAGCACAGAGGGAGGCTGAGTTGCTCAGTTGGTCAGCCTGGAGCTGTTCTGAGGCTTGTTTTTCTCCAGGGTGTTGGCATCAACTCCTGCTTTCCCAGCAGGGATGTAGCAGAAGTGGGTGGTAGCTTGTCATACCTGCCTCAGTGTTCTCTTCCAAAATGCCCTGAGGCAACTTCAACTGTTTTAGTTGTTCACTGTTAGTATTTTCCTTTGAATTGTGTTGCAGTGGATGACTGCTGCTTTTTCCTTACAGAGGCACCATTGATGGTTTTTTTCCCCACTACTCTTAACTTCTTGGTCCAGTTGAGTCATTCAAGCTTGGAACTCTCCAGTGAGTTTGGACCTGGATGTGACTGGATTGATCCGTGCTAGTGCCAGTACTTCTTTAGTGGATAGGGGGAGAGAGAAAAGGAAAAAATGAAGGCAAGCATTGAATTTATAGCACTCCAGATGTCAGAGAAATGAACATAAAAGTGCAGATGCCTTATAGGCAGGCAGACTGCTCAAATGTATGCAAATGGGTGACAAGTTTATGTGAATATGGTTGAAAAAAGAAAAAGCAAGGGGGAACTGCTTAAATAATCCTGTTCTCATTGCTGTAAGTCTTGGACATTTGGTTTGGTGGGAATCACGATTGTGATGACCCAAAGAAACACAAAGCTCTGGTAAATGTGGCCAGCTGGATAGACTTTGACTGGTCCTAATGTTCTTGGACATACCATTAAAGTAACATAAATTCATTCCTTCTAAGTTATGGGGCCTATTGATCAAGCTTTTCCTTGCACAGCAGTATTTAGATTATTCTGCAAATCATCTTCATGGCTAGCTGTGAGAGATGGCTACAGTGTCTTTAGTTAGGGTGTGTAAATGTATGGATTTAAGTGAAAGAGATATATTTGCATGTACATTTCACATATGAGCTTCTCAATTATTTGGGGGTAACAAAACAATTCTTTCTGTCAAATGTGCTTCCAACTTGTGAATTAATTATATCTGCCTTTGTGCAAACTGTTTAAGAGCAGCTGGTCTTCCTGGCATTTTTATTAGCTTGCAAAGAAGCTTCTCCAAAGCATGAAATGCCAAAAGGAAAAACCTCTGGCTAAGTTCTACTGTGCATGGACAGAATTCATTGCTGTCTGTCTGCAGCCAGGTAAAAGAAAGAGCCAATGGTCATCAGTCTAAGATGTCTCTCTGTGCAGGACCTTGAATAACTTTCTGTGCCTTTTTGCTGTTGGATAAGAGCAACTTAAAATTATAGTAGTAGGCAGCCATAACGTTGAGGAAAACTGATACAGTCTGGATAATCTGCTGCTGAACAGCTTGTGTGGGTCTGTGTCCAAACCCCATGTCTTTAAATAACATTTCAAGCCAACTAGCTTTTCTGGATTCCTTTGCTTAAAAATCAGACGGAATTTTTGTATGGCAACTGCTATTAAAATTACAAAGCATTGCTTGGGTGTGTTCCTTGCTCATTTGTGCAGGAAAAGACCTACCGTACCCATAGTCCCATGATGCAATACCAGAACCTTTTAAAAAGTTATTAAACAGGTTGTAAAATCCCCTTTAAAAATATGCTTCGATTTGTACAATTTCTAGAAATGGCAGAGGACAAAACCACATCCTTACCCCCATTAAACTCTTGAACACCCCAGCCACACCACACACCTCCAAAGCTTTAATTTAAAATATCTTGGTTTTGCTATATAGAAAAGGTGAGAAAAACAATACAAGTTAAACAGCACACTTACAAATACCAGCTTATATGAGCTAACACTGGCGCTTAACATCTTAGATTTTTCTCAGCAATAAGCTACATCTGCAGAACTTATGAGTTGGGTTTTATAAAGTTCACAATTCAAAAATGTCTCTGTGCTAAAGGGCTTTGGCTTTCTAGCTCAGGGCAAATTTTATATGCTACAGTCTGTAACCATCTTTGTTTCTAGAGAAGTATATGCATGGATCATGGATTAAAACATTTTACTATGTGCCATGTGGGTTTTATTATCTGAATAGATCATATCCTAAACAGGTCAACTGCCTCTGATTTAAACACATAGAGAATGGGAAACAGCATTTATTCATGCAGAGGGTAAATCATATGGTACTGCAGGTATTCTTCAGTTCCCAGTCACTACCCAAAAGGGAGAGCAGTATGCTGGGCATCCAAAAATCAACATCAAATCTAATCCCACTTCATTTCAATAAATGTAAGTGTTGGTACAAAGAAATAAATCTCAGCAGTCGTTGTGATGAGGCATTGTATAGAAGGCATTATATATAGCATTGTAACTGAATTGATGCAGTGTTCTCTCTTGTTCTTCCTGTTTGCAAGATCATCTCCTTGACAAAAGCTTTCCTGTGCACTCGGAACCATAGCAGGGACCAATGGGAGTGTGGTATAACTGCACCCAAAAAATAGAAGGTCAGGTGTGCCTGGATGCTCCAGGCACCTCTGCAGATGCTGAAGTGCATTGTGATTGTGTACAGTGGAAAACACAAATATGTAAGTATTCGGAAATCAGAGGGGAAACAGAAAAATAAGTAGGTATAATATCTGTGAATGGAAACAGTTGTCTCTATGGGACAAAGCCAGGAGGGGTAGTATTACTACTACATATTTATTGTTGCAATTAGCTGCTATTAAATATGTCTCAGTATTGTATTATTGTTTTCACTGAGACCAAACTGACTATTATATAGCTGTGCAACAATTTCCCAAGGGAAGTATGGGGAAGCTATTTACTGATTTGCTTAAATCTCTGTTGAACAAAGCAGTGGAAAATACTTTGTAGGAAATAATCACCCATTGGTAGGAAGCTGGAATAGGTTACATAATAGGGATCGTATTTCTGTGACAATGAACAATTCTGTTTATACAATATTCATTGCTGGTCATGCATTACCCTGCACTTTGTTTATTTTTGTCTCATCTCAAAATGATAAGAAGATAAATCCAACTTTCATTTTTGCCAAAGTGTTCTAGAAAACTGTTCAGTGTTTCTTGCCTAAATTTTCACATGGCACTCTCACCATGCACACAAAGTTTTGCTTCTCCTGGAGACCTAGATGTTTTTCTACACTGAATTCTTAACAGACTGTAGTATGAATAGAAAAGGGAGAAGGGAGAGGGTCTTGGGAGTTATGCACTGATCAGTGTAACCTTGACATCTTAAAAGGTATTAGATACTAGAACAAATTATTAAGCAGTCCATGTGTAAACACCATGCAGATAAAAATGTGATAAAACAGAGTCAACATGTATTTGTCAAGAACAAATCATGTTAAACCAATCTAATTTCCTTCCTTCCCAGGGAAACTGGCTTAGTGGATAAGGCAAAAGTGGTAAATGTGATACATCTTGACTTAAGCCAGGATTTTTGACACTATGGGAGAGATTATATGCTCTCATGTAAACTGGAGAAAAATCGAGAAATTTTGCCTGGATAACAGGGGAAGGCCTCATTCTATAAAAACCCCATTCTGAGAAGGCAGTTAGCAGTCATACCCTGCTAACAGGAGAATTCATTTTTGCTCTTGAAAAGGCTTAATTTTGGGCCTGGTTCCCATCAATATTTTCATTAGTAGCTTGAATGATGAGATAGAAAGTGAACATGTAAAAATTTAGACTGAGGGTACAGAAGTGCTTTAGCGCACAGGATTAGAAGAACAATGGACATGATACATTGGGAAAAATATATCAGTATGAAGGCACTCAGATTATAGAACTGCAAAATAGAATATGTCAGAGAATCTGCAACCACACAGGGACCTGGCATCAGGAGAGAAGGTGGAGCTTTAGTGCCTGGAAAGTGGAACAGGAATAAAAGATGAGGTATTAAGGGAGCACTTCTTAGTGTGCAAGACATCTCTGTCCAGTGGCAAGCAGTCAGCAGCTGGATTTTTGGACCTGTGTTTTTTCATTTCTTTTTAAAGTGATACAGAAAAGTGGGGTGTATTCTAGAAGAATGACCCAAATTATTTGAGACTTAGAAAATATGATCTGTGCTGAAAGGTTGAAAGATTTGTGTTTGTCTAGAAAAGGTAGGTCTGAGGAAGGGTACAAGTCTTGTAAGCAGCTGCTGTTAAAAAGGGGATGCAGATCTATCAGTCACCATGGCTGGGGAATGTAGGACTGCAAACACTATATTTTCTCACATGGTTAATAGAAGGCTCTCTGTAAAAACTAAACTGAACTTAGATTTATCAGATCAGTGCTTTTCTTGCTCAGGCATGTGAAAAGTGTATTGCACACTTAGCTCTCAACAGTGCTACTGACTCTGAGCTGTGCTTGTTGCTCTCTCTGCCCAGATTGCCATTGTGTCCCTGTATTTAATTTGATATCTGTAGGGGCAGTGTATCTATAGCCTTGCAGTCAGCTGTCAGTGCTTTCAAAGGGGTGGAGTTACTAAAGGGTAGATTAATCTAAGGTGTAGATTAAAGATGTGAGAAAAATCCAGAGATTGGCTTCATCAGTAGCAAAACAAAGCTTTCGGTTGCTTAAAAAATATCTGCACAGCTAGGATTGTTAATCACTGGAATAGGTTACCCAGGAATGTTGCAGACTCTCTTCTAAAGGTTTTGATAAATTTGAGGGACATATGTCATGGCTGCAATTAAACTTGCTACTGCTTCTAGGTAACAAGATAGACTGGAAGCCCTCTTAAGATCACTTTCAGTCTGATGTCTGTGATTTCTCTGATATAATGTTTTGCAACTATATATTTTATATCCCTGCAAAAAAAGCACAGAACTGACATAATCCAGGCAGTTGTGCTTTATGTTGAGAGATGAAAATGTACATATGCATTCATAAAAGTCTCAGGAAAATAAATGCCTGATTTGACTTTAAATAGAAATGAAAATGGCAAGAATGATATGTTGAATAATGACCCTGCAAAAAAAAAACTAGCTCAGTTCCTCAGTACTAACTATCACAGGGCATTGATTATCTATCATGTCTAGTTTGTGTGATAACATAAGAATTTAAATTGTAGCCTCACCCAGAACAAACACAGATGCATTTTCTCTAGGTGTTAATCTCCCAAAGGCACACAGTCTTGTAATGTAAACAGACCTTGGAGCCCCAGCCTGGCTCACTCTGTATCAAATAAGCTGTATTAATATCCTGGGTCAAAACTTCCTTCAGGCAGCCTGAGGGCAGAAACCATCCAAATCCATGTGCACTGACACCTTCCCAACGACAAGCCTCTCTCTGCTGGACCCTTGATTTATGGCTTGTGTGTTTTCTATTTGTGAGAAATGTAGTGTTTATTTGACACGTGAGGCTTCTGATAACTCTGCTGTTGTTAAATTTCATCCTGCTTTTGCAGGGAATGCTTGCCATTCCCCTGCCCCCCCCCCCCCAAAAAAAAAACCAAAATAAAAAAAAAATAAACAACCTAATGAAGGAATGAAAGGGAAGATTGCAAGGAAATCTACTTGCACTCCTTAAAATACTGCTTTGAGAAAGGGCTTTGGAGTCAAGCCTTCTCATTCCAGCCCCCACCCTTTGCATTTTCTCTGTACTAGAGAAGCTCAACCTGACAGTGGTGAAATTAGTAAAACCTTTGTGTGAAACTGTTCCTTTTTTTCCTCCCGATTCACTACCATATAGCCCCTGGCTCTTGAATTGGAGTATGTGCTTACTAAATCAGTGATTGGGGATCATCTGCTCCAGGTGCCCTCCAGCTCTTCCAGGGAGGCTCCTTCTGTTGCTGCCATGCTGGCTGCAGGAATTATCTTGGGTGCTGCTGGAGTCTATTTTGGGAGGGTAGCTGTATTTCTGGCCTCGCCTTGTTTGTGCTGCGAGTGGCCTCTGAAGGCAGGAAGGCAGAGGGCAGTCTTTGTCTGCTGAGCACAAGGCCTGAGAGGCTGTTAATACATGGCTCATGGCAACGGAAAACAATAGCTACATGAGAGATGGCTGTGTCCCATGGGTGGCCTTTCAGGAGCAGGGAGATTTTGAAAGAAATATGCTGCTGTGCCCAACTTCCCTTGTGTACATGCTGCTACCAGAAGCTCCCCCTATGAATCCCTTTTCCTCAGAGCCGAAGCCAAATCCTGCTGCTGCCCATAACCAGAGGAGCGTCCTGCTGACTTCTACGGGAGACTTGCCTGAGGGTGGCATGAAATGGCTCCCAAACAGCGAATCCCTCCAGCTCCCTTCCTGTGAATGCTGTGGCTCAGCTCCACTGCTGGTCTGGAACACGACCCCGCCCTCGCCCATCGCTGCTTAACCCTTGGAGATCTGCGAGTCCTGGCGGTGCCTCCTCTGTCCATGGCCGTGGGGCAAGATGGGGATTGCTGCCGAGTTCAGTACCAAATGTCAAGTGTTGAGCACCTCCTCTATTTATCACATCAATTCTGTGTTGTCCTATTGGGTCTTTGCTCACAATACAGAGCGCTTACAAGCCCTGAAAAAACCTGCAAGTCCTACCTAAGCATCATTGATATGAATTTTAAGGAAAATTATTGAAAGATTTGACCCAAAGAAAAGCTTGTGCTCATTTTTAATGGTTATTTTTGGCACTGCTTGTCTGACTTCGAGGTATATGAAATGTCAGCTTTGGTCTCTCATGGCTTCAGTGAGGGACTGTGGACATTTGGGAAGAAAGTAACTGTCTCTTAGGTTTCAGCTGGAATAATGTATTAGATTTTCAGACTAGGCTTTCTTCAAGCACAGTGTTGACAGCATGCTCAACTTGTAGCACTTGGAGTTAGATGGATATTTACCAAAGTAACACATCTTAAACAATTTAACAAAAATGGAAACAAGCAAAAACCTCAAAACAAACACTTTTCTGACAGATTGCTAGTAACTGTCCTAGTGTGAGTGACTTTGCCCCTTCCTCAGTTGTCAGTGTTTTTTCCCCAGGACCTTTGCTATTACACCCCCAAAGTTTCCAACCTTCTAATTACATGAAGGTATAAACAAATAGAAAAAAAAATAAAAGACAAGAGCCTAATGTGTTTTCAGTTGTACATTGCTCCTAATGAAAGTCATGTGTGCAAAAACCTCAGTGATTTTGTCCTGGCTTACTGAAATTAAACAAAGAATGATACCTATTTATAATCCTGAGAGTCCTGCCAGTAATATATTTTATCACTATGGTTGCAAAAAAACAAATAGCTCCTGAGGAAGTATTTTTCACAAAAATGAATGAGCATAGAGGGTTCCATGGAAAGAGTTGCTGCTTGTGGTGGAGTAGTGGGGAAATGTGAAGCAAGTGAGGAGAGATAGTTAAAAGCAAAAAGGGACTTTACTTTTATTATGGTGCTGATGTTTACTGTTCCCTTTCATTTCATCAGCTTAGTTTGCAATAACCTTCTGTCACTTACATAGGCTAGTTTTTCTACTGTAGTTTCAGCAGGGAAGAAAAGCACGATATTTAAAATAATTTTGTTTGTAATTAGAAAGCAAGTAACTAATTTCTTTTTCTTAAATTGAATTGATTGCATTTAATAAATAAAACAGAGAGCTTACCAAAGTGTTCTCAAAGTAATGTAAACCACATGTACCATTCCACAAAAAAAAGGACATCAAAATTGAATTTCTGAATGGTTTTATGTAGATGAATTTATTGTGGCTAAATGCAACCAGCCTCCTTTTCTGCTCCCCCATTGTGTTCAGAGCTCACCAGCTGGAATTAACTGCATAGTATGGTCCCTAGAAGGGAGTGGCTGGAGCACCATAATTGTGATAGGGTGAGGCTATAGGTGTGACTGCTGCAGGAATCCATCCTCAAACTCTACCTAATCCAAAAAATGCCTATTGCAGGCAATATGCTATATGTGACAGGTCTGAAAAATGTAATAGCAAGATTCAGACCTGGTGATCATCCATTTCAAGGAGCATGAACAGAGTTCCTTGGTGGTGGTGGCAGCTATTTTGGGAAGACTTCTGAAAGCTGTTTGAAAAGTGAGACTCCAATCTTTACCAGGGCACTCAGGGTATGAGCAGTACTCATCACCAGTGCTAATGAGCCTGAAGGTGTGGTGTTCAAATCCTGTTTGTCAAACCTTCAAGGACTCCTCTAGATGAAATTTTCTTTACACTTGTCATCTTCTAAGAAAAGAAAAAAAGTGGTTTATTCCTAGGGAGGGAAACTTTAAAAAAAGATATTTGCAGCATTAAACCTTTGTTTTTATAGGTGCTGCACCTCTTTGTCTCTTGTAGATGTGAAGAGCTGGTTTCCATCTGGCATCTTCCATAACCCTACATTAGTACTTGTCTGTCATATCAGGTGTGTAAAACTAGTCTGCCTATTATACAGTGAACTGTGATTGAATCCTTTATTTATGACTTCTACCCCACATTGCATTAATTAGAATGTAAATTAAGTGTTTCCTGGAAAGCTGCTGTTTACTTCTGGCATACTTTACATGTTTCATTAGTCTTAGGACCCTGACAGTCAAGTTATGTCAATTTAACAAGTTATCAGTCAGCAGAGCTGCTGTAATTGTGCACACACATGCATGTAGGCATTTGAGGGCTGCAATGGGATGCAGACTTGGGTTTGCCTCCAGAGAAAGGTGCTTGAGATATGTTATCTTGCCTTGTCTTAGCTACTGGGCTCAGCTAATTAGAGGTAAATTTTTTCCAAAAAAATTTCCAGTGCTTCTGAATTCAACTTTGTAAGATGTTTTTAACTGAGAAGCTCAGTTTTTGCTAGAGTAGGTTATTTGGCCACTGCACTTGTTAGTAACTGAGCAGTTTTGCATCCCTGAGTAGCAGGACATAAGAATCATAGGATGGTTTGGTTTGGTAGGGACCTTAAAGGTTATCTGGTTCTAATATTCCTGCCATGGACAAGGATGCCATCCACTAGACTGGATTGTTCAAAGCCCCATTCAACCTGGCCTTGAACACTTCCAGGGATAGGGTATCCATCAAACTCTCTGGGCAACCTGTTCTTCTCCTTCACCACCCTCTGAATAACGGATTTCTTCCTAACATCTAATTTAAACCTGCTCACTTCCACTTTAAAACCACTGTCCCTTGTCCTGTCACTTTTTTCCCATTAAAAAGTCTGTTTCCCTTCCTTTCACAAGCCCCCCTATAGGTATTAGAAGGCTGCAATCAGGTCTCCTTGGAGTCTCCCTTTTCCAGGCTGAACAACCCCAACTCTTTCAGGCTGTCTCCATAAGAGATGTGTTCTATCCCTCTAATTGTCTTCAGTGATCTCCCCTGAACCTGATGCAGCCAGGTCCACACCTTGTGCTGAGGACCCAGGTAAGGACCAAAATGAGGGATTACAACTGAACAGGCCACAGATTACAGGGAGTTTTTCTGTTTTGATCATGCAGTTTAGCACAGTCCGCACTTTCATGTGTGTCCCTGTTTACCAGCCTTTAGGGGCTGACACTTGAGTAAAGTGGCCGTGTTCTGTGCCTCTCTAGGCATGAGGGCACCTGCTGAGGTTTGGCAGTGTGTCTGAGCCTCATGGGTTCCATCACCTTCCTGGCACAGATCCAAAGAACTTTGTTGGGACTGATGTCCTGCCTGGAGCTTCTCTTTTCTCTTCCTGCTTGTTAGGTGGTGGTCTGCAGGGGAAGCCACATGAGGAGCAGCTGATGAAACTTGGTCTGTTCAGCCTGAAGAAGAGGAGACTGAGGGGGGACCTCACAGCAGCTCGCAACTTCCTCATGAAGGAAAGAGGAGGGGCGGGCACTGATCTCTTCTCTCTGGTGACCAGTGACAGGACCCAGAGGAAATGGCCTGAAGCTGAGTTAAGGGAGGTTTAGGTTGGATATTAGGGAGAGGTTTTTCATCCAGAGGGTGGTTGGTTCTCTGGAACAGGCTCCCCAGAGAAGTTGTTGTAACACTAAGCCAGACAGAGTTCAAGAATCATTTGGACAATGCTCTTGAGCACATGATGTGGTTCCTGGGGTGACCTGTGCAGGGCCAGGAGCTGGAATGTGAGGGTCATGATGGTGCCTTCCAAATCTATTTTTCTATAGCTGTGCAAAGTGCAGAGTTGAAAGGTTACATTTTCTGTTTTGTAAAATGTTGGGAATGATGTCATTTTGGTGTTAAATCTATTTTGAGGGCATGGTTAAAGAGTGAAAATGCTGGTGTTGCTGTGTTGATGGTTGGACTTGAGGATCTTAAAGGTCTTTTCCAACTGTAATGATTCTATGATTCAAAAATAAGCACTACTTTCTTAGCCTTTCAGGATGCTGTGATGAAAGACGTATCTCTGGATGTGCTTGAACCCCAGAGGAAGAATTTTCATGCGAGAAGGGGCTTACACCAAAGTAATGAAGAGTTTGGCCCCTGTCACAGTTATTTTCCTCGGCTCCCACAGTGACAGAAAGGGGTGGAGGGAAGTAACCTATCCCATTTCTGTTTGAAAATATTTAGCTTGAGTGATGTGAAGATTTCAGTAGATCTGTGACAAGATCAAAGACTATAAATTATTTAACAGTGGTTCTACTTTTGTGGAATTATTTAAAGTATCATAATTGCAGCTCAGCTTCCCAGCCTTCATTTTCAAGTCTGGAATTCTGTTGGGAACTATCATAATCACTGAAGAGTATAATATTACAGGCTGGGTATAAAAATATCTTTTTAATGACTAGCAAATTAGTGAAATGTCTTGACCTAAATCTAGACCAAACAGAAGACAGTGTTTTTATGGAGGGGTAAGAAAGACTAAATTGTCACCACATTGTTATTCTTGTTAAATTCTCCACTACTTAAAATGTCAGTTGATTAGATAAAATTTGTAACACTGTGCATCAAGGCAAGTGATGAAGGGCTGTGTGTTACATAGTATCTTGGCATTTCTGCACTTTTGTTTTCCTTTTAATGGTAGCATGCACATTTTGTGGCTGAATCTTGGAAAAATAAAGGCTATTCATTACTTTATTACTCTGTGAACAATAGAGATCATGAAAGGCATCGCAGGGAACTCCTCTGTGTGCTGGCTCTTCAAGAAGCAAGATGAGCCCTTGGAGGGTTTTCTCATAGGCTTCAAGTAATTGTTGTGTGCATGATCTGCCAGGCTAAACTCTTTGTGTCTGACTTAAATAAGATCTAGAAGAGACAGGAATGTCTCACTCCATACTATGTGATTCATAGTGTCAACCAAGTCTCTGTTAACATAGAAACAGGGACTTATTCTCCAGATTCTGGTTTGCAACGACTTAAAGGAAACTGAGCCCTTGTGTTCTTGTATGTAATCAGTTTTCAGTGGCAACATACTTCATTTGGTGAATTTTGACCATACAGTGAAGATACCATGCAGGTCTCTGCAGATTAGGACTCTATTTCCAATTACATTGCCAATTTTCACTGCAATTTGGGGCGAGTCACTGGCCTTTCTGTACTTCATTGCCCCCAACTCTTGTCAGAAGGGATAACACTGACTGGTTTACATGTTAAGCATTATGGTGCTGCAGCTCCATTTGCAGGGTAGAGTCTGTAATGATAGAGGAAAATAAGAGTGGTGGTACAGACAGGCTGTCTGCATTTTGCCTTTGTGCCAGGGTACAATAGATATTTCTGAGGCAGAGATCACTTAGTGTCCTCTCACAGAACTCTGTATGCAATGAGGCTGCAGTCTGTAACTCAGCACCAAAGTGAGCAACAGGAGCCCAGAGATAACACAAGGCAGGAACAGCAGTGGTCTCCATTCTTGCCTTCTCCCCACATGGCCAGGGCCCATGGCGCTCTGCATTGCAAAGACAAATGACAAATTTGTTCAGCACCTGGCTGCAATGAATGTGATTAGTCTTTAATTAATATTAATTAAAGCATGAAGCATGCATGAGCATGAAGGAGATTCATAAATTAAATGGAAAAGACTGTTGTCTTGAGAATTTGTATCCTGGTAGGACCTGTGTAGCAGGTTGGAAGCCATCTACAGCAAGGTTACACTCAGTACCTGAGTGGATTGTGGATGCATGTCAGATGTGGAATGTTCTCCCAAAAGACAAACACAATGTGAACAATCCTTTTTACTGGCAAATGTCATCTGTTAGATATCAGCCTAATTTTCTCCAGTGACACAAAGCAGACTTCACCCTCGCTGTGTTGAGCATTTAGTTTGGCTGTGTGCAACCTAGGGCTCTGGCTCAGCTACTCCTTCAGGCTGCGTGTTGACACACACTGGGGAGCTGGAGTCTCCAAGGCGTTTAAGCAAGATTGTATCATGGTGCAGCCATTTCTTTCGCTTCTCCCTACTGAGTAACATCCTCCTACTCCTTGAAAGTATGGTAGAAATATGTTGCTTGAAGAGTTTACTCATTTTGTTACTATTCCTTGCTGTCTGGTTGTGCTGACAGACCAGGAAGGGCTTAGAAAAGGACATTAGGAGAATGATCAGAGATCGGAGACTTTACTCACATAAGCTCAGTCTAGTTAGTTTATCCAATACCAAGACCTAATGATTCCTAGATGTACTTTGAATGAAGAGCTTTTTGATTAGCGGATAGTTTTTTCCTGTCCTAGGAAAAGGCTGGACAAAATAGGAAATGAGGATTTTGTTTGGGTATTTTAATTTTGTTTCTATTTTGTTTTGTTTGCTTTTTTCCTCCCTTAAATTTTAAGAGTGATTAACTACTGCTTTCCTGGTATGTGGTAAGGTCTTCATAATTTTCAGTCTTTTGAACTTAAGCTTTTCTTTCAGGAGTCAGGAGAGGGTTTTATGGCCTGTGGTTGTAGGAGCTCATGGTCAAGCAGACTTGATTCTTCCAATTGTATGTGATTGGATGCAATGACTTTTCTGGTCGCTTCTAGCACAGTATTCCTGTCCCCGTCTCTTCCAAAAAAACCCCATCCTTTGATTTTCAGGAATGAAAGTTTGAGTGAAGCAACCACTATCCTTAGATTTTCCAGTATAAGAGCTCAGATATCCACAGTACTTCCACATGGCCATAAATCTGCAGCTGTACAAACTTGTCTTGATAAATGGTAGAAACTGTCTTTCACTGAAGAAGCTCCAGACCCCTCTCTTTACCAACAAGATTTTGCCAAGAAGTCTCTTGGTGAGACGGTGCTGTATGTAAGCAGGCTTTGGAAATCTTCCAGATACATTCCACAATGTACACAGGATAGACAGGGCTGAAATCTCATCTAGTGTGTGTGTCCTGGAATTACTACTCGTCCCTCTTTATAATAAATGAGTATTGTTTGGCTATAATCTTTCTAAGCTGTAATGCAGTGGCATCCTGGAGTGCAAGAGTCCTATCTTAGATGACTACATTCAGAACATACCCTAGGGACTGTTAGAGAAATTTATAATTGTCCTTTTAGAATCCCAGGATTAAATTCTAAGTGGCAAGCAAATAAATAAACAATGTTTCTCCCTAATGCCTATTTGTTTACTGTAGATCAATGGAACATTCAAGGATGAAATTGGTTTTCTCAGAGGATTAAAGATATATTTAAAATAGGCTTTATTATGAGAATTAATAGTGTGGATTCTGGAGGGGTGAAGGGTTAGTGTGTGCCAGGTTATCAGAAACTGTTCCATTCTGGAAGAGCTATTTAGGGAGAGCAGAAGAGAAATTCAGTTAAAGAACACCTAATTTTGGTTCATCAGTTTGACATGCTGCTAAAAGAAGTCTCTAAAATTGCCTACTTTTGCTGGGAACTGGGCAAACAGTGTGGAAATACATTGATATGTGACATGTGGGCCAACAGATGGGATTGCAGTACCTGTTCGGGGCAGGACCTGTTGTTTGCCCTCTTTTTGTGCCTGGTCCAGAAGAGCAGATGACATCTGTGTGCATAGAGATGACCTCGGCAGCTGCAGAGGGGCACCTGGACTGCACCTCACTCCTACCTCCTTGGACCAAAATACACCTGGACACGGGGCAGGTTCCTCCTGCTGTTGGACTGGCTGTGATAATTGATGCTATTTTCCTTTTCTAGTTTTTACTGGGCTCCTCATCTGTCTGAGTTTGGAAGGATTCTTTTGATTCTATATTGCCAAAAGGAAAAAGAACAGCAGCAGCAGAGAGTCCAGGGCTAAAGTGCAGCACTTGGAGTGCTGTGGATTGGGGAACTGTTTGTTGCCACCTCATAAAAAAGCCCTACAGCACTCTTTTTTCATCTTTGGGAGAAAAAAACACAAAGCAAAAACACTGAAAAAACAATGTTAGCAACTATGGAATGAAAGAACAGCCCATGCAGTCTGTAAGAGCAGAGTTGTTAGACCACAACCTCAGTAAGTGCCCAGGCGAACAAAAGACCTGTGAAAGGAAAATATAATATTGAAAATATATTGTGTTTGTATAGATGTTTTCTTCCCTCTCTTTCTGGTTGTTATTCTCTGCGGTTTCTGAGTGAGCTGCAGTGTTGTCAAAGACTGACAATACTGCAGCTCTGTTGACCAAGATGTAGATTTCAATGTAGCCTCTACTGATGAGAGAAAGAAGTGTATTCTGCATTGAACACATGGAATCTGTAAGAGTGTGTGTAGATTCTCAAAGAGTCTTCTATGTGCTGCATGTATCTTCTCTATCCTTACAATTTTTTGTACTGTTTTTCCTATATATGTATTTTTTTTTTATTTAGTTCCATTTCTGCTGCAAGCTTTACCAAAGCTGTTAGTTTCTCTGACATGATGGTGGTGACACCTGAATGTTTCACTTTCAGGGCTGTAAAATCCTCCTTTTGAAGATGTGTCTATACTATTTCTTTCTAGTGCACAGGAAGTGGAATATACACCTGGAACTCTTGTGCTTCCAAGATAGAGGAGAGCCTGTTACAACACATGAGAGACTGTAACAACACATGAACAATGGCAGGACATGAGGGAAAGTTCCTTTTGATTAATTTTTTAGCACAGTCTTTTTTTTTCTGAGTTAAAACTTGTGTTCCACAGGAGGCAATGATTCCTGCAAGGCAGCTGTGTGCCACTCCAGCCAGGCAATGCAAAAGAGTAAAATGTTATTTGGTATCTGTGACTCACAGGCTTCATGTGCAAGAGGGGGATGGCAGTGATCAAAGCAACTATGAGAAAGAATAACTGGGGCATTTGGTTAATGATAGCTGAAATCTGAAGAGGAGGGATGGCAACATATTTGAGTACTAGATAGTGAACAGGAGCCTGAAGGAATGTGGAAGATATGTACAGTGGCAAAAAGAGACACTGCAGGTCTATAAATGATGCAGGAAATTGTGAAAGCTAAGATACTGTTGGGGGACTGATTATATATAAGTGATGGACTTAAAAATTCTTACAGGTGTCTGGAGAGGTTATATGAAAAAGAAAATCTGCACAATGGGACTAAAAGGCATTGCTAATTGATAACGATAGACTCTGCTTTTGAAAGGCCATGAGAATTTTAAATGATTGGAGGGATGATTGTGGGCTTTGCAAATGAACTCTTTGTGTTGGGGGGAGGTGAAATATTCCTCTACACTTTGTTGGAGGACTGGAGTTTTGGGGTTGTTGTTAGGGAAATGCTTATGGCTGTAAATTGCATTTTTTTAAACTCTCTTTAATTTAAAAAGCCTTTGTCCCATTTGCTGTATTAGTCTTACAGTTCTTGCTTTAGGCTTATATTAAAAGTTGGCTTTCTCAGCTGGAGGAAAACTAGGGGATAGGTCAGATGCTAATTAATTTCATGCTAATTGTACCATAATTTGAAATCCTGTGGATTAGTTTTCTGTGGGAGAGCTGAAATATATGGAAAGACAAAAATGAATAAGGATAATTAATCCCTGTAAAATTGCTGGGATGCTTTAAGAAAAGAGGGTTTGTTTGTTGCTTTTATTTTTTGTTTGAAGTGTTTTAAAGGCGCCTGTGCTGTGGATTGTATGGAAGATTCATTTCTGCTGGAAAACAAGTTTTTGTTCCTGAAACACCTAGAAGAAATACCTCAGTGGCTAGCTAATCTCTTGCTGAGGGCTCCCTCCTCACGGGATGAGTGTTTGGATTTGGACAGAGCTCCTGTTTCCCCACCATGGGAAGGTAGTCCAGACTTCTGAGCTGAGTGCCTGGGAGAGAGAAAGCAGTACTTGTCATAGGATCACAGGGTGCTAGGTTGGAAGGGTACTTTGAGAATCACCGGGCCCAAAGTTTCTGGCAAAAGCACAGTCTAAACTAGGTGGCCCAGCACCCTGTCCAGCTGAATCTTGTAAGTTGTCTATTTATTTCTTTTCTAGAAGCCGACAAGGCTGGAATGGACAAGGGATGGATGCCAACCACTTCTCGCTCTCTGCATTTCCCTCCTGCCGAGTCTCCAGTGGCTGGTTGGAGAGCTTGACTTGGAGCCAGACTGGGGGGAGTAATTTACTGCTGGCCTCTAATGGCTATAAATTACTACATGCCCTGGGGAATTGCAGCTATAAAGGTAGGGCTGTGACTCAGAGCTGGGTTCCATGCTCACCACCTCTAACGTCTTTCTCTTACACGTGGAGCACCAAGCTATGACTGACCTAAAAAAAAACCCCTTCCCTGTGTTTCCAGGCTGGTCCCATACAAAATGTTGCTAATTATTGGAGTTTTCTCCATATGTATTGTCAGTCTACTGAGGTTCAGCAATGTAATTCTGAACCTCTGGGGAGCAGTGACTTCCTGAGAAATCATCTCTTGTTCTGAAATCCAAGGAGCTCCAGCTCAATGAGGAGATGGAGGGGAATGGCACAGGTTTCACCACTGAACTTTTGTTTTGCTTTCTGCTTATGAACACCATACAGAACTTCAAATAACATTACTAAGCAAAAAGCTTTATGATTAATTATGCCTGGTGCAGGTATAATTTAAACATATTGACTTGTCTGAAGTAAGTGCCAGACGGTGCAATAGGGGAGACAGGAAGTGGCTGGTCAAGATTGCTGAACCAAGCTGGAATAAGAAGTCAGGGAGAGGAAGCGCATCATCATTTAACTTTGCTTGGCAGCTCAGCAGAAAACTGATGCAATTGCTGATGGACACTGATATCAAAGGGAGAAAAATCATGACAAATTCTTTGTGCTTTTAAAATTAATGTAAAGCTAATCAATAGCTTGACTTGGTGCAATATAAAAATGTAGTACTGGGACCTCCATTAAAATGATTTTTCTTTAAACCTGTATTCTGGGATTGCTATTAGAGAGGCTTTAGAGATAATAACGGCAGTTAAAAGAGAGCTTTCCAATTCCCACCAGGTTGTTGCATTTCACAGCAACTAGTCTGTAGCTGTGCTGGGAACTAGGTAATGTCAGCCCTTGAAAGATTATGTTTTCTTTAGAGTTTTTTCTTTACAGGCCAGTGGGTCCCTAGGAATATTTAAGATAGCACATAATGGGGTCAGGAATGGAGAGAAAAAGAAACCATTTGACTGTACTATACTCAGTGTGCTAAAAGAGACCTTGGCTTTTTTTTTCCACACCCTCCCCCCCCTCAACTCTCTCCAGAAAACTGTGACCATATGTGAATCCATGAGCCACAATTCAGAATCCAATCAGCTGCCTTAGGTTTCTGATAAGAGATCATATTGTAGTGAGGGCTCTCTTGCCTTTGATAACCCTTGCGTCTAAAACCAGAATATGTGTATTTTTCTCAACTCAGTGGGGGTGTTTTATCACCCTGTGCTCACATTCTTCACTCTCTCACTCAAGCTGGTCATAGCTGTTTAATGGTTATCACTGTGCCATCTGTAAAAGTGTTACATGGTTCTCTGCAGTCCTGCTCAGAGACGTCTATTCCTCCTAAATCGTGTCTCTGTGGGTGCTGGTCACAGAAACTCAGCACTCCTGGAGCCGACTGGTGATTCATACCTGCAGAGTTCCCTGATGCTGGCTGTGCTGAAGCCAGAGGTAAGCCCAACGCATTTCTCCCTCCTCCTGCCCTGAAATACGCTGGACGCCGTGAAATCGCAGCTATGCAAAATGTTTGCACAAAGAGTGAATGTTGTGCAACTAGGTGAAATTTGCATAGTGTGGTTTTGGAAATGGTTTTTTTTGTCTATGCAGGGCACTATTCCAGGTGTTCTGGTTTTACTTTTCTTGTGTGAGTAGCCTCTGCTCTGAGAGAGCTGCAGTATTTGCTGGACATACCTTTAGGGTTCATCAGGTTTGCCTCTTATATCACCTCAAATATGTGCTGAGCTTCCCTGTAACCTCAGCTTCCCTGTGCTGCTCTTCGGAGTCCTGTAGAATTTGCCAAGGCTGAGTCATGGTTCTGTGGCAGCTTCTCCACTTCATTTTTCAGAGATTCCAGAGGAGATGATTTTGTGATTATTCTCAGCAGATGTCGCCAGTATCTCTGTGGGTGAGATAAAGATGCAAAATGATTTGGTGTTGCATGCTGGCCTTCTCCTGAGTTAGTCCTGGAAGCTTTGTGATGGTAAGTTACAACTTCATCAGGAATGCTTACAGTTTAACTTCACTGCTCTTCCCTTTTGACAGCAGTGGTCACAAATATGATGTCTCCATAAATCTGCTACTCAGGCCATGGCATTGATAATAACCCATTATATGAGGCTGAAGCGAGTCTAAAGAATTGCCTTGGTGTGACTCTTAAACATGGCATAGGATTTTTGATTCCACTCTTAGGATTTCATTTACATAGGTGGGGACATGGGAATGAAGGAAGCCTCCAAAGCTTAACATGAGCATCTGGATGGGATGGTAATGAAGTTTCACTGTGGGAGAGATTTTGAAGGCATGGAGATGGCATTGTGAGTTGCTCTGAAAGCTGCCAATTGTTGTCAGTATGTTGACAATTATTTTCAATTTGTTTTGTTTTGGTTTTTAATTGTGAAAATGTTCCCAGAAGCTTAGTAAATGAGGACATGTTCTTATAAATATTGAGCTAAAATGTAAAAGCTCACATGGCCCAGCTTTGGTTATGAAACCTACTTCTTGCAGTTGGTGTCATTCTGCCCCTTGAAGGCCTGTGTTCAGAAGTGGTGCCTCTAGTTGTAGGATGAGGGTATTTATCTCAGCCTACAATGAGACAATGCTTAGAGTATGCTTCTTTTAAGCTGCACATGCAGCCTTACAAATGGATTTAATCCCACTCCAGCACATGGCTTTGTTTGTGGACGTAGGATGCCAGGAAATAACAATATATTCTGTATGATATTTATAAGCTGCATGCAAAACTGCTGAACCAAAAACCTAGTCTTCAAAAATTAAGATCAGGATTGTGTTTGCAGACATGTTTTGTAGTTAGTTTTCTTTCATCCCTTAGATATTTTCTTTTTCAAAGATGATGGAGGTTGTTGAAACTTCTGGTTGTTCATTGAATTCAAAAATTGTTTATGAAATACCACCTCGAGTGGGTCTAAGAGATTTCTTCCTACTTTTGTGCATGACCAAGATCAAAATCAAGTGACTTCCTCACAGTTGTTTAAGTAGCTATTCCCAATAGTGTAGTGGGGACATGGCAGATCTGGGTAGCCATCCCAAAGCCAGTTTCTGAAAGCCAAGTGTGCTCTGACTAGGGCTGAAAAAAATGGAAGGATTTTAGCTTTCTGCTCACATATTTACATGAGTCTTATGGAAAATGTGTAACTTGTACCCTTATGTTATTTACCTACTAATAACATCTCTGTTCTTGCCTATACAGCAAAAGACAAAATAATGAGCAATGAGTGGACTGGAGGCCTGAATTCCACTTGATTTCTTGATAGCTCCAATGAGCCCTCCAAATGAGTACTTCAAATGAGTACTGCTTAGAGAGTATGTTATCCCTCACTGTGAACATAAGTGGCAGAATTTAGCTCTTTTGTTTCTGAAAACCAATGTTTCTAATTCTATGCATTTTAATTCTGCAAACTGTTTATCATGGCTAAAGAAATTAAACTTGCAAGGATGTAAGTTTTGCTTTGCTGCTGACAAACCTGCTCCTACAAATACTTTTTTATTGCAAAAATAACCCCTGCTGACTTGTGCAAAGCAACACCTTGATTTATACCCGTCCAAGATTCAAAGCATTCAAACTCATCTGTCAGAAGGAAATATAGAGAGGTTATTAGGAATTCCTCTCTTTATGGGCTTTTCCATGTCTTCTGTGGTCCGTCTGTGAAATGGACCATAAGAAGGAAGCATAGGGAGTGGGAGATCAGCATAGTGGGAAGACAAAAACAATGAAACCTCAATGAATTGATGATGAAAGGAAGGGAGACAAAAAGACTCCAAAGTGAGCTGTGGGTGAGCTGGGGGAAAAGAAAGGAGAACATAGTGTCTGAATGCCCAGAGGAAAAGAAGGGGCCACAGAACTGTTGGCCAGTTAAGCAAAAATGAAGAAACGAATGAATGGGGAGAACAGCAATAAGCTGATGCAGTTAGCAATAAGTTTTCTGCATGCAGAATTAGAAACAGAGTTTGTAGAGAGGAAAGGAATACATTTTGCCTGTTGTGTTTTTATTGAGTAGGACCTTGTCCTGTTTTCGGCTGGGATACAGGTAATTTTTCTCTTAGCAGCTGGTACACAGCTATGTTTTGGGTTTGGGGTGAGAACAGTGTTAATGCACTGATGTTTTGGTTGTTGCTGAGCACTGCTTGCCCTAAGTCAAGGATTTCTCAGTGTCTCCTACTCAGCCAGCAAGGAGCAGCATAAGAAGCCATGAGGGAGCACGGCCGGGACATCTGACCAGAACTGGCCAGAGGGATATTCCACACCACAGAGCTTCGTGCCCAGTACACGAACTGGGGGAAGCTGGCTGGCAAGGGCTGACCACTGCCTGGGTTTTGGTCAGTGAGTGGTGAGAAATTGTGCTGTGCATCACTTGTCTATCTTGTTTTTTTTAACTTCTCTCTCCTTTTTTATGACAATAATATCATTATTATTATTATTAGTGGTAGCATTAGGTTTGGGGGGGGGGTTAAACTCTGTTTTAATATTAAACTCTTCTTATCTCAATGCATGTGTTTTCCTTTTTTTTTTTTCTTTCCTTAATTCTCCCCGCCCCACTGGGGGAGGGAGTGAGCAAGCAGCTGCTTTGGGACTTAGCTGCTGGCTGGGGTTAAACCATGACAGACCTTAATCTCTGAATGGTTTACCTGTCTTAGTGGACCAACTGGAGAAATTGGGTGTGATGCAGACTGAATGAGAGGGACAGCATCTGGCTCTAAATTTGCTGTACTCCTTCTGCTTCATGTCAATGCCACGGAATAAAGTTTTGTATTAGGGAAATTGGAACCTCCATTAAAAATGTATATCATGTTAGGTGATATATTACTCGTCCAAACCCTGGTCGTGAACATCCAAAAATAGCTTGCTGTGGACATATAAGGCAGGTCATAGACTCTAGTGAACAATATTTAGTGTTCCATGGGGATGGGGAGAAATGCTCTAATGAAATCACCAGCCTTGAACTAAGCTGCTTTTCTTAGGTGGCTCCCCCAGACCTCAGTAAAAACGTGTCTGTGCAGGTTCAGCCAAGCTGCCTGTTGAATAGTTTGGCCAAATGCAGGAAGCAAGATCTTTGACCTTCTGCAGTGTCCTCATTGTAGACGCATGCATATAATTTCCAGTAATTTAACAGGAGCTTTAGTTTGAAAAAGATTTGGGTTTTATTACTTTCATTCATCATCATTAACTCATGCCATGTGGCGGAGAGGAGGGAATGACATATTTCCGCAATTAGATTCAGTATTTTGCATGAAAAAATGAGCTGTTACAGCAAATGCTTCTTTTGAAATAGGGACTAAAACCAACGGAAACAAAAGTTGTGATGTGTGCGTGGAAGACAAGAGTTAAAAAAGGATATTTTTACTATGAAGTCTTCTTTAAGTTGTGGTTAGAAATGATTTAACATTATAACCTGTTCCTACTGTGTACTTGGCTTATGCTCAAAAAATGTTTTCATCCAGTACCTTGATGCACTTCTAATTTGTCTGTTACAAATGTGTTCTATTTCTGCTTACTCTTAAAAGTGCACTGACTTCGTCTGCTGAAAGTACCTTTGTATAGGGCTGCTTCAGTGTGCAGGGGGAGTGTGAAATTGCATTTGATTTTAAGTTTGTGTGGGTTTGCTTTGCTTGAATTTTGATTTAGCTGAGCCCAACAACTTAACACAAAACACAGGTAGAAAAATCATATTTCCTATGGTACGGAATGCAAAAGGGATTAGTTCTTTAGAGTGGCTTGCTTTTGGGCTGAGGTGCACTTCAAGCATTTTGCTACACTTTATTTTTTAACCCTTTGCTGGGCAAGGGCCTGATCCTGTTCTCCATTTAGTCAAAGGGAAATTTCCCATCATGGGAACAACATGGGGCCTGACGTAGGTACTGAAACTCAAAACTGGGCAAGTTTTATGTGGTTGAATGTTCCTGCCAGCATTCCTCACGACTGTGTGTGACACATGCTCCCTTGATAATCTAATGAAGAATATGTGTGGAGCCAAGCATATATTTTATTTCACAGAGCCGGCTGCATTTTCAGTAATTTGCCTTTTCTCCTTGTATGCATCTCATTCTTGTGGATGTTCACATGAGCCAGTACTCCTGATAGTTTTTCTGCTTTCCTTCTTAGAATGTTGGTTTTCTTTTCTGCATGTTCAATTACATGTGCACATTCATCTATCATTAGTTCCTCTCCACTGGAGGATATTTTGCAGAGCTCTTTATGCAGCATTCATAATATTCTCATCCATGATTTGGATTTCTTACTGACAGCAAAAGTTCAATCCTTTTTGCTGCTGTTTTTTTCATTTTATAGCTTTATCTAGATAAACTACTTGCAAGTTCTATAGTGGAATTTTAGTAATTTGGTTGAATTTTCCCCTTCTAATTCAATTGTGCATTGAATTCTGTTCAAATTCATATTTATTTCTACTGGTTTTAAGGCATTTAAAAATGTAAGGTCCTCATTTATCAGGATTTCTCTACTGATTGCATTCTTACATTGTTGTCATAATTCTCACTGGATTTGTTTGTTGTTGTTGCTCTCGCTTCTCTTTGGAAAAATGATTCTCATTGTTTGATTATGCTTGCCAGCTCATTTCTGTTTCAGGAGAAAAAAAAAATGATCCTTTGTGTTGCTGCACTTTATTACCTATGTTAGTAGTGGGAGTATACGTGTCTAGCTGTAGGTGATGGGGAGATGTACAGAAGCATATCGCTGTAGTGTCTCCCTGGACCAGCTGCCCTCAAGACTATTTTTTGCTAGAATATGCTCCATGAGAAAGACACCTATTGAAAATGTCACCTAAACTCGATTTACAACATATTTTGTGACCTCACCACAGGCACAAGAGGAAGAATTCAGACGTGGTTTGATTTCTCTCCTGCATCTTTGGAAGAGCATGATGCCTGCCTGGCACTCTTAGGAAGGTTAAAACTTGTCCTCTCCACAACAGGCATGTCTGGGGCCTCAGTTCTTGCCCTCATTTCAAACACACATACAGAGGTCAGCACAAGATTACATGAGTAAAAACTTTCTGGTGTGGACATATTTTCATGACAATAAACTAAAATGCAGTCTCTAACATTTGGCATAAGTGTCAGAAAAGAAGTTACACCAGTAATTTATTTCTTTTACTAATAATTCATCTGGCTATTGATCAAGGTTGAGTTTGGCTTCAGCTCTGCCCTTCAGCAGCTTTTTTGTAAACAGGTTTTTCTTCATGAGTCAGGGTTTGACATTCTCACTCTGTGCAATAAATTACACCTGTGTCTTCAGTACCATGCTAATGCCTGGATTTAGTGACAAAAGGAATTTGAGCTCAAATTTTTATCTTGGAAGGCTTTGCCTATTCCATTACTCAGGCTCCACATGGAAACTTCTTTCTCTCTACCCACTTTAGTGCCTTTACAGAGAGAACAGTGTGAAACAAATTCATTTCCCATCTTTGGAAATCTATGTCTTAGTCTACATTCTTAAATTTTTGGGGTTAAATTTTAATTAAATTTAAAGGTAAAATGTGGAAGGGTCATAAGATTACTCATGTAAGAAATGTATCCATAGAAGCAAATAGACTCTCTGCATTCAGGGAGATTATTAATATGAGGTGAATTTACTGAAGAAATTCTAGGATCAGGCCCATGATATGGAATTTGATTTAATTCACTCATACATAATGATTACCCACAGCTCTGAGCAGATGTAGTAATGACTACAATTACTTGCAGATCATTTTTTACTATGATTAAATCTGTACATTATATTATTCTTGAGGCAGCAGTTTTTAATATTCAGCTTGCTCTCTTCCCTCATCAACACTGACTGTATACAAGCTTAGAGGCAAATACCCAGTTCAGCAATGAGTAGCTTTTTGCCAGGAACAAGTGTTGGTTTATGTTGGAGTCCTTTGGTGTATTCATCTAATGCTCCAGGTTCAGCTTTGGAGCATCCAAATTGCGTGTGTGTGTGTGTTTTCAAATGTATTTCTCTTGTGAAGCTCTGCTCCAGCTTCAAGACAGAACTTTCAGAATAATGTTGAGTGTGCAAATGGAATTGTCACCTGTGATGTGTCTCAGTGATCAAGGGCTGAAAAATGGAGTGACCAGCAACCTGACCTAGAAGTTTGATCGTCCCGTAGGAGCTTTCAGCTGGCTCAGGTTGGTTTTGCTGGGGCCAGCAGATTTCTGTGTTCCACTCTTGGATCTGCCTGAGTCTCTTTGTGTAAGCCTCAAGAAGTCTACAGACGGCCTTTTAATTTGTTCTTTTGTGAGATCAGGGTAGGAGTTAATTTGAGAGCAGAAAGACTTGAATTGTATGAGGGAATGCTGAGGATATGCAGATGCTGGTGGCAGGCATATGAGAGAACAGGACTATTTGAAGAGGGCATTTGCCAAATGCTTGTCATTCATGTGTGATATTTATCTCATGTTTTAGATTAAGCACAGCAAATATCACAGATAGACCAAATGGAGATAAATATAACATTAAAAAGTCACTTTATAAGCTTTATTGTTGTATTTTCGGTAAAAAAATAATTTTGATAATTGGAGACCAGGTTAGAGAAAATCAGAAGGATATCATTGTCTGTGAACTGGCTGGAGATTTTCTAATTAAGAAAACAAGTTTCATCAGCCACCTCCTCCCTGAATATTTCCATTTCAGCAAAATGAGACTTGTCAAAAGATACTCACCACTCTTGACTGTGGTTCTTTATCCACTTAGGGAGGATCACTGCATCAAACAAAGGCATCTGTCACAGTTCTTGTCATCTATGTTTGTTTCTGGATTTGTTTTTCTGATGAAAGCCATGACAAAACCTCTGATTATGATGAGGCAATTTTTAAAAGCAATGAATTGGTTGGGAGGTGAAAAGTTGTTTGCCTGTAGAATTTCTACTCAGCTGAGTGACCAGGAAGGAACCTAAGAACCTGTTAAGGAACATTTTATTTCATATTGCTTCATGGCTAATACTCTTGATTTCTAGTTTGCAGTAAATTTTAGGAATGCCTTTGATTGCAGGAGATGACCTAAAACACAATTCTGGAAAAAACACTTCCTGTTGCAAACCGCATGATTTTAAACCAGGGGAATGTGATAAAGGAGCAGAAAGAGAAAAAAGAAAAGAAAAAGACTGATTCACAGTAAAATGCCAAACTGTATGTGTAGAAATCAATTCTTTGCACAAAGCAGATGAAATGAGTGTCAGTACTCTTAACAATTATATTTATCTTAATGATTAGCTGCAGTAACACTCAGGAGCAGTGGACTCTGCATTGATTTCAAGAAAATTATGCATGTTGCTCGATGCAGATGAATGATGTTCCTGAGTGACAAGTTGATGTCTTCAGATTGAACAAAGCCCCCTGTGTTTTATAAGCTGGCCTCTGGTCAGAAAGGGTTACTGTGATCTGCAGTGTCTCGAGGTGTGCTAATAGCAAGGTGGGTAAGAGCTGACATGATACTCAGGGTTTGGTTTTATAAAAAGTCATTGACCACTTTAAGGGACACTCTTAGCACTCTAGGCATAACTGCAAACCTGGAGGCCATTTGTCATAAAGATTATTACTAGGTGGTTAAGCACTTGAAAGGCTACCACTTGATGCAAGACCTTCCCTATAAAAGCTTGGCTATAGGTCGGTAATTTGCCAATATTCCTGGGTCAGGAGAAAGCAGCTTAAGATCAGAAATAATAATAGAACATTTTAAAGCTGACAGTACAATGCCAGAAATGGGGGAAGTATTAATAATTTTCATGATAAAAAGACCCTATCAGGTTTAGGGGGAGGAAAAGAGTCACAAAGGAATCTAGCTGAAGATTTGAAGAGATACTTCAAAGGGCTTCATTAGTATAAAAGGAAAGATTAGCCCAAGAACAAAAGAATAGGAGAGGAGTTTGCAGGTATAAGCCTAGCAGAAGAATTATTATAATGTCATACATGGGGTATTTGAGTGAAAAGCTAAAGAGAAATTAAAACAAAGCTATCTTTAAACTTTTCAATCCAATAATGTCATTAAGGATATCGTCCAAAAGTTAATATGAGGTTTTTTATGGAATTCTGCTGAGAAACTTAATTTTGAACACAAATGCAGAGCTGGCGCAAGGAAGGATAAGAAAAGCAGCGGAGGACTTACAGCCACTTTCATACACAACCTAGGGCCAAGTTCTTCTGTTCTTTGGGAATTTCGCCGCTTTTGTGAGACAACAGCAACTGTAATTTCTTCTTCTAGGGCTTAGAGTGTAGTCCAAGAGCTTAATAAAACAACGTGAAAGAAAGCTCATTTGCTTGACTTTGTATGCAAGTTCACATTTGAAACTGAAGAGCAAACAGTGCCATGAGATACCCATTGTGGCTCATGAATGGAAAATGAATTATGTTGTTCAAGTATCATGTTCACTTGCATATTTCCACGTTGCAAAACAATGGCTTACAAAATACTGCACGCAGCATGCCTATAATTTTGGGTTGGAGTTGAAGGGCAATTTAGTAATATTTTGCCCAAAGGCTCCAAGCAGCATTGACACAGTTTTGGACCCTTGTGATGATCCCTTTTTGAAGACACAATAATGACCTGGTTTACATCCCAGGGAACTTATAATCTAATTGAAGATCCAAGAATGCTGATGATAAACAGGGAGGGAAAAAATAGATGAAGCGAAAAGGATAATATCCATTCACCTACTGATAGAAACAGTACCTGTCCTCTCTACTGCTGAGCTTCCATTCAAACACTGTTCAACGCCTGTAGCATCCCTACTGCAGCAACAACATGTATCAATTCAGAAGCTCAGCAACTTGAGTTGACTGAGCTCCTCAGTTAGTCTGGATGGCTTAGAATTTCTTTTGGATTGAGGGAACAGTGTGCATCTAGCTTTCTGCTGCTCCTCGTGCTGTATCTTAGTTTTTAGATGCTTTATTCAGTGTCATAGGAGAAGGGTGTAGGTGAGCTGTAGCCAAAAGTGTTGAGGCTCTGCTGCTGTCAGATCCTTGACCATTGCTACTGTGGCTGGTGGGAAGGAGCTCCTTGAGGTGATGTCTGCACTTGCATGGAGGGGGAGGCGTCTTCTTCCCAAGCTGCTGGGAGTCCAGTGCATAATTTCTCCCAGGAGAAGGCAAAGGCTGTCCTGTCTGCAGAATTTAGGTCAAGAAAATATCCTTCTGGAAAAAATGAGCAGTTCTGTTGAGTAGACCCTGTTAATTGACTTCTTTTCACAGTGTGACTGCATTTTTAGAGACACTTTTATACCCACATGCATCTTATTGGCAGCTCTTGTAAATAAGTTTGAGTTATTTTTCTTCATCAACATTCTGACTTCTGTGGAGGCTTTTTTCATGTCTTGATTATTTTAGCCCACTGTTCATTGTTTGCAGAGGTACTGTATACACACTATTTTTAATTGACTATCCAAATGAATTACTGTTGCTGATTTGGTTACACTAAACCCTGTTCTGTTATCAAACAAATTTGCTGTCAAATGAAAGATCAATGTTATTTTCCTATGCCCCACTTATGGATTAAAAAGGGTATTTATTCTAATTAAACTATCAAGAATAGCACACAGAATGTTCTAAAATGGGCAGCACTTATAGTCACAGCTGTTAACAAATGTGGTACATCTGATTCAAGATAAAGATACAAAGGAAGAGCAATTAGAATTCAATACATTAAATAGGTTCTTAGGACCAAGGTTACAGTAAAAGACAATAGTTTTGAACATGCCTGTATGAGAAGGTAATTTACTATGTATGACTTAAAAGCATAAAACCTTTCAATGACTCAGTTCTGGATCAACTACATAAAGTGATGATGATTGCCATTATATATTGTTCTTAGGATGGACATATCTCATGTACTGTTATTTTGCTCTTGTGAGTAAATGCATAGGTAAAAATTCTTCCAAGACTAGAATGCATGGCTATCAATCATTTCTATCAAGCACAGACAGTCCTGCTCACCTGTCATGGCAGACAGTGCATTTATTCCTTTTCTGAATAGCTGCAGTAAGATCTTTCTTTCGTTGTGGAATGCAGGCTTACTGTGTTACTACTGAACTTTTTTCCATTTGAATTGTAAGGAAACAGAAAATAGTTGGTTTAACTTGGTTTCACAGTACACCAGACAGAGCTGTACATTATCTTTAGGTTTTCTTAGCTTTCCATACAGTCAGACAAGTTTTGGCTCCTTCTGTCTAATGCTGTTTCCTCTAATGGTTGAAGAAATGGAACATTATACTACCTAACGTGTGGGGGTCACATTAATCACAGAAAATTCTTTTAATGTCTCAGAAGTAACTGTCAAACTGGACATACTGAATCTATTTAAACTAAAGCATGCCATTTTTTATCTACAGTGATCTTTAATTCACATAAAAGGGTCAAGAAAATGTGATTAAGTGACAGTTTTAAAATGTACTATAATATTAAATAGCTTGATTAAGTGACAACTATAAAATGTAATACAATATTAAGTATCTGGCTGTGTCCCAAAAGAACTTTAAAGTATTTTGAATGGTTTGGGAATTCTCTAGCCCATCATGAGTTACAAAAGAGCATTTTTATTAAACATAAACAGGTGAACTCAGGAGAAAACCCAACAGATAATGTCTTGTCATGGTGCAAATAGTGTCAGTCCTGGCTTCAAATTAAAAAATATGCCTTTTCAAACAAGATCTAAAGGAAACAAATAGGACTCCTTTAATTGTGCCACCCTCATGAGAACACAGGAACAAAGAACCCTCTGACTAAGGGTGTAAACAGAATAGACCAGTGGGTCAAGTAAACACTTTTACCTTGTGTGGTTAAATAAAAAGTTCATATGTTGCTTTCCTAGCTTTCCAAGTCTGAAGCATCTGTACAGTAAAGTGCTTATCACTCTAGGGAATAAAACCCTCAGAGTGCTGTCTGTGTGAGCATGAACAGGCTCCCATAAACTGGGGAATTCTGTTGTCTCACCTCTTTGTAGCAGATTTAGCTTTTAGTTGCTTTTCAAACAGAAATTTATGGTTTCACGTGTACTCACTTGTGGGTTTAGTGCTGCTTACTTGTGGGTTTAGCGCTGCTTGGTGTTTTAAATTCCCTTGGAATTTTAGTTTCACAGCTTTTCCCTAGGTGAAGGTGGGAGATTTGCTGAATTTGGGCATGGGCATTTTGAAATTCTAATCTGTAGCACACCTCGTCATTCAGTTTCATCTGTTATTGGTGTTTCCTGGGTTTCCCTGAACGCATTCAAAGGGCTGTGAAGTTTAGCAGTTCTCATGCTAAGACACCTGAAGCAGAGTCTGAGGGGTATGGGGTGGACTGACAGGAAATATCCACAAACAGGATCATGGAGTTTTCTTATTAAATGGCATCCGATTCTGGGTTACTGGGAGCTCCAGGCCCTCTGGTGAGCCTCTTTACACATGTCTAATGTGTGGTTCAGGGTATACAACCCCTTACTCTTCTACATGGATTCATATTCAGAGCACATATGAATGAAGAAAATCACTCCCATATTGTGCAGGTTCTGACCAGTTCTGGAGTTTTCAAGTCAGATGCTAAGCCAGTTTTAGCACACATTTTCCAATTTCTTCATGCTGAGCATTGTCCTTTGCAATTTTTTTCCAGGGGCTATGTGGAGAATGGGTATGGTTTCCCTTTAAATATCGGGAGCCACTCTGGAGTTGCAGCAGTATCTGTCACAGATGAAAATACTATAACTATGTTTCTCTATAATCCATTCATTGGTTTATGGACCCCAGATCCTCAGGAGAGGGACACAAATCCACATAATGCTCTTACATGCTGGCTTTTGCATTTGGATCTCTGATGTAGCTGACAAATGTGCAAAATCCCATCTAGCCAGATATCTCCCTTCTGACTACACAATCCGTGGAGATTGAGAACACACATTATTCCAGTTAAAGCCTTGAATCCAGGCTAATAACTTTCCCTCCTGATCTGCTGGTTTCAGATGCCATCCTATGAATTAGGCTTGTTAGATGTTATCCTTAATAAGTCCAGGACAACAGATAAACTTTGCTATTTCCTAAATTCAATAATTAAATGACTTGTAAGTTCAGTAGGTGATAGAGCACAAATGAGGCTTAATGCCACTCTGCTGAAAAACCTTAAATAAAAAACCACTCTGCCGCAAAACCTTAAATACAAGGTTTTATGTTATTGATCTGAGAAGCAAAGGAATTTTCACAGCAGATGAGGTGTGAGATCTATCAAGACCTTTATGGCCTCTTTAGAAATGTCCAAAAGCAGAGAATCCAGAAAAGAATCTAGGAAATTAAAATTTTGCTCTCTGCCACTCAGCACTGGGTTTCAGCTTTAAAATTTAGCTGTTGTCCTTGTAAGAGGAAACCCCAAACTTTGTCCTGGAGTCTCAGAAGCGCCAGAAGAGATGTTCCAATCTGATGATTCTGCAGCAAGCACAGTTGCCTCTGGAGGCTGAGCTCCTGGGTAGGGTAACTCCTCAAATGTTTGCAATTAAACATGTCACAATTTATATGTCAGAGACAAGGTAGTTGGCTTGTGGGGGTAGGAGTCACCCTGAATATCCAGCACCTGCACTGTAATGTTAGCAAGGATAAATATTGGAGTAGATTTTTTTCCGACCTTAAAATAATAATTTCCACAATGGAAAAACCAAACAGATCAAAAAGAACACAAGGAAATTTCAGCAACTGTGCTGCTTCTAAGTAAAAGAAAAAAAAAAAAAAAAGAAAAACTGTTGTCTCCAGTTCTCCTTAAAGCAAGAACCCATACTTCAGTTGAGATGGATGATTTATAAGTGCTTGAACCAAATATACTAACAGTATATATATATTTTAAGTTTTTTAGGACATATGCATGGCTATTAGAAAATGCTGCAGTCACGTTGGTGATGTTATGTGGGGTTTTTTCCATCATCAGCTGATTTTCTCTGAGGTGCTTTACCCACAGAGGGAGAAATTGGATTTCTGACATGCTGGTTCATTTTCACACACTCTCTCCACCTCCACTGTCCTTGTGGAGATATAGGCAGTTCTGTAGAAGAATAGCTGCTTGCTCCAGGACCCACTGGAGCTAATCTCAGTATTTCAAAAGGTAAAAGATCCATCTAGGTGACTCATTCTGGATTTTATGGCCAGCTAAGTGATTGGAGTTTGTGAAGAAGCAGCACCAAAGTGAAGAAAGAAGCCAGCAGAGGACAGTTCTGTTCAGGACTGGGTCTCCTGAGGATTACAAGGAGGGTGAGGACAGGACCCATGTGTTGGGACTGACTCCAATTAGGTGAGATCCCTCCAGGAATTACCAAGCTCTTCTGACTGTGCCACAGTGTGCACACATGCTTGTGTGTGGGAAAGCAACCCAGCCTGTTCCTTTTGCAGCTGATGACACATTTGTTGGTAGCATATGCAGAGTCTGGATGTTTGCTTTCATGATGAATCCAGGCAGTGAGTAAACACCTACCAAGTAACATCCACCCCCACCTTCTTCCAATCAAATAGCTGTCACTTGGGTCTTGCATTTTTTTCTAGGCTAACTAGGATGATATTGAAAATATGAGCTCCTATCCTTCAGTAATTTTGAAGCAAATTGAAATCCATGCTGGGAACCTGATGTGCTTGCTTTAGCTGACTTGCTAGCAGCATGTAAATTATTTTAGTTACAAATTGTGTTTGATGCTCTACAAGACTTGATCCTGCAATGCTATACAGACCAAGTGCTTGAGATTTGCTTGCAGAGTGATGCTTCCAGGTTTGTGTGAGCCTTTGAAACTGAATTGAGCTGGAGGAGCCTGATCCAAAATCCTTTGAACTGAAGGGAAAAAGCAATCTACCAGCTTGGATTTAGATTGAGGGATTTGTTTTGACTAGGTCCATCTTCTCCTTCAGTACTTTTCTGGTTTCTTTTTCATGTATTCTGGGCTTGAATGGATCTGAAAATTTTTTTTGCAAATGTTCTTCCTCTGTGAATTGACTGTTTCAAACATGAGGGATATTTTTTCTGACTGGCTGCATAAGTCACCTGCTGGTGTTTCTATTCTGTCATTGGTTGTGTAGAAATATTCTTCCAAAGTAAATAATGGCATTTGCTTTAACATTTGTTTTCTGCAAACACTTGTGCCAGGAAACCAGATTGTATGGCTGAAGTGAATGAATATTTTTATCTGCATTAGTCACCCGAATCTAATTTTATATCTCTAAGGAAGAGAGAGGTGGGAGTTCGCCTGATTTGTGCTAATCTTAGTTGAAGATGTATGTTACTGCTCCAAAGTCAGATCCTTTTAGTACCCTGCTTAATAATCAATATATGAGCTAAAACATAGTTTGAAAAGATTTTTACATTGGCAGTAACAAATTATTTTTAGTATATTTTTACTGTATTTTATTTCTTTTTACTTGTGGGTGCTATTGGCGAAGGTTGCTGAAATGACAGTGGTAGCTTTATTAAAATAATAGAGGCTGGAGTTTTCAAAGGGACACAAGAAAGAAGTGCCTCCCATTGAAATTCTATGGAGTAACCTGTATTGTCAGGATCTTGCATTATAGTCTGTTTTGTGAATGCATTTTTGAGGCTGTGTTGTATTGCAGACATAAATATTTATAGCTGGGGCTGTGATCCTGCCTTTGCTTATGCATGTGTCTAACTTAAACACATGTGAGTATTCCCCTTGGCTCCAATAGGGCTATTTGCATTCATAAAACTGAGGAGCATCTGGTATTTTTTCACGGAATTGTTAATAATTCTACTGTGTGAAACTACAGATGCTTTTTTGTGAGAGAAAAACTACACCTCTACCTGGGAAGATACAGTTCTGTATCAGTTGATGCTTTTATGACCTTCACTTTTATACTCCCCGGACAGAAAACCTGAGATGGACACACTGACCATCTATTCATTCCTTGCTATGAATTTTTTATAACTGCTTGTCTTTGTAAGATACAAAGCAAAGAGGCAGATGCAAAGTTGGCCATCAGTTTTCTAATGGAGCGAGAGCATAATTAATCAGAAATAACACCTAAGAATAACTGGTGGAGAAGAGTATTTCCCAGGGAGGTAACATAGCCTCCTCGGGATGTAAGTCAACTTGTATTCATCACATTATAAGATTGGTGACAGTTTGCCTTTACAAGCCTTTGGAGATGTTACCCAGCAACTTTCTAGCTAATTATTCAGATTTGTGCAGGTTTTGATTTTTGGTAAGGGTGAATGGAATATTGGGCCAGAGATCAAGAGTCATTGAGTCAAGCAGAAATGCTGGAAAACAATTCTGACGGTCATGAAAGTCAAATTATTTGAATGGAGACAGGGACAGAGCATCACCAGAGCAGCAAGTGTTGTGTCCCCCTGACAGCTCTGACAGGATTATTAATGTACTGCAAGCAGGCATCAGGGCTGAGCCAGGGTGTGAAATCTGTGTCGTGTTTACTGCCATTAGCGAATGGCACTAAATGGGGTCAGAACTTTCACTTCAGACTCTTGCAAAAGATCTGTTTTGGAAGTTGTATGGCTAAGAATGGTCTCAAACTTGGAGCTGTTCTAATTACTTTTTTTACTGGCTCTGGTGATGCCATAAATGAACCCAAGAATAGGTTAGTGTGCTGATGATATATTTTTTGTTACTCGGATATTGGGTCTATTGTCTGTGGCTGTCTTAGTCCGGGAGCAGTCTTGTGTTGTTTTTTGTTTGTCCCACAGTATTCCTAGCACAGAGATAAGGCAATATGATGGACAATCACATCACATTTTGCTTTTTTTTTAATAACACCTTTTTCTCAGAAGATTTTAGTTACGATTTTCACTGTTATTCACAGCTGTTAGCAAGTGCTTACAAGTAAATGTGTGTTTTGAGCTGTTTTCTGAAAATAAAAAAAAAAAGAGAGCCTTAAACACATGCTTGAGTGCTTTTCTGAACCCAGGCCTAAGACAGGTTTGATTAGAAAAAGATGATGCGTTGCCCACATATATAGTAGTGCTTTTGTTTCCTCCTGAACAGTAAGCTGGACATTTGGACTTGGTTCACTTGGTGCTAATGATACATGACCCTGTAGGCTGTGGTCTCAGCTGGCTTCCATTTTGGGTTTGCAATTTCCTCAGCAAATTTTATAATGGCTTTTTGAGTTGGTGATGAAATCTTATTTTTCTCTGTAGCTATCTGAATGTGAGTGCTGGCCATGGAGAGATCAGCAGCTAAGGAGAGATCGTGCCTCTTTCTGCAGCACGTGGGGCTACAAAGGACAACCTGGACATAGGTATGTTTTTGAACTCTTCTGATCTATTCTTCCTTAGGAGAACTTTCTCTTTTGCACTTTACTTCCTTGGAAAATGCCATGTGGAGGTCTCCCTTTCTGTGTGCTTCTGGTTGTCCAGAATTCCCTCTAGTTCCTTATCATCCAGCAGAGTATTCCATTTCCTTTGTGGTAGTGTTTGTGTTGCCCATCTTGTTTCACAGAAGTCCTGACACTGACTTTCCCAGCTGCCTGGGGGCTCTGGTGTGGTGCAGTTAATGCTGTCATTCACTCCTGCTTGTACACAAATGGACATTTCCCAGTCTTTTCAGAAGAGCTTATTTCCTACCACCCACAGCATGATGAGGAGTGTAATACTTATGAATTTGGATTAAATTCCACGGCCCAATGTGCAGGACATGTTGGACAGTGTTTCCACAAGTCAAGATTTTGGCAATACAGGTAGGAACATTTCCTGAGTGCTAGAGAATGCTAAATTTTCAGGAAAAAGAACTCTCTTGTCCATACTGAATTGGTTGTGCAGAAGAAAAACTATTTAACTGAAAGGTGTCTTTTTCCCCCCTTTAATGTGATCCAGGGACCTTGCTGGTTCTCCTGTTGGCTGGGTGGTGGTGGGAGATTACTTGAGCCAGACCTGAATTTCTACTCTAGAACCCAAATTGTCATATCTTTTTAAAAACCCATAAGACACTGCAGTTGCACAAATTCTGTTTTTCTTTGGGCAAGTCTCTGTTCCTTCCTTAAATAGGGAATGTGTTTGCTTTTTATACCACTGTTGTAACCACCAAAGAAAGTTTTGGGTTCCTGTACATGTAGGCCAGAACTAACAAGAGCCATGAGCTTTGCTAGGGCTACACTGATTTTCTCCAGTTGGAGGCTGGATAGACCTGTCTAATTTTGAGAATCTCTTACCTTTTTTTCTTTGACTCAGACCATCTGATTCTCTAAAACTGAACAAATTCTGATTCGTGTTCACGCTCTTCCCATTTCTCCTTTGCATCTGGTACTTGCTGGAATAAACAGTTGATGAACTGTGGTACAATAAGTGTACAGATGTTCTCTCAGCATGCCAGCTGCACTTATGATTCTCCTCTCCATAACTGTATATCTTGCACCTTTACTATACTTGAGATTACTTGTAGCTGTTGAGCCTGGTTTTATATGGGAGAGCTCCTGTTGCGCAGCAGAGGTTCATGTCAGCTCCCTGGGGTTTTTTCTCCTCAGGTTAGCAGTGCTTCAGAGATTTCTCTCCAAACACAGAATTCCTACAAGAGCATGAAATGTTTTGCAGAACAGTGGGCATTAGGAAAATTGAAGAGTTGAGGCTTTGATTTAATTCTTTATTTGCCCTCCACTTGTGTATGAAAACAGATGCCATCCATGGCATATACTTACAGAAATATTCACCCTGTTAATACCCTAGTATTCATTTTCACAGCAAAATATTCTAGGCTTCTTATACACAAAACCCCTAAGAACCAATTTTCTCCTTAGAATTATTTGACAAGCTCATAAGTTGTGCAATGATTTTCTTTAATGTTGTTGTTTATTTTTTTTAAATGTAATTTCTCTCTGGATTTTTATACCACAAGTGGTAGCCAAAGATCAGGTATTAATTTCCACCCAAGAATGTTTGTTTATATCTTCCAGATAAATTAAAATATGATTCAGTGCATCATCAGGGTGTAAATTACAATACTAGGGAATGCTAATGGTTTTATTAGGAGCCAGGACCAAAATTAATATGAAGACTGTTGATCTGTTTGGAAGTGTTATGTTAGGCTCATCAATTTTTCTTGGGCTGACCTAATAATTACCTTCATCAAGGCAAGGCTTGTATGCCTTAAAGTCCTACTTGCTTTGTTAGTTTATACTCTAATCTGGTTTTGCCAGCACCTCAAATACAGTTTTGTTTGGGGGGAGTAAAAAATAAAACAGTTTTGCTTTTTAGGTGACACTTCTAAGGCCCAGGGGCTTTTTTGGTGGAGGGGCATGTGTAGAGGAATCCTAAAAAACCCTCACAGGAGTTATTTCATTTTAATGCTATTACAATAGGACAGATTAGTTCTCCTGAGCTGTGTTTAATTTGGCTGTTGTGCTGCTAAAACACTGGAGATGTTGTAGCCCAGACTTCTGGATGTAGTTTGGGCTCCACATGGGACACGGGTGTCACTGAACTTCAGGCCACTGTGCCCTAACCTCCCTGTTTTTGAACTTTGATGTCGTGGTCCCTTTTTCTTTCCTTGTGCTGGAGTCAGAGTTCCCACCTTTCCTTTGGAAGGAGACATCTCTGGTCACAGCCAAGGCACACATGGCCAGGGAAGCTAAGGTACTTCACCGTCCCTAGTTGCTGATGAGGGGCAGATTTTCATGGGACAGCTAAGAAGTTTTATCCAGAGAGGTTTTATTTGTCAATCTAAATAAGCAAACATTTGTACTTCGTGGATGTTCACAATCATGATTGCTAATAACCAATATTTTAATTTCAATTTGAAAAGTTGAAGACCATGTACAGTGGGTTTTTAAAAAATATCTCCAAAGGTGGAGATGGTGCAAATTTCTGGGCAACTTGCTACTGTTTAACCACAATTACAATAATAATACTTTTACTGTGTTTAAAGGGAGCTTTCTGTAATTCAAATTGGGCCAGTTGCCTCTTGAGAACCTCTGAGAAGAGCCTGGCTCCATCTTCTTTACTGCCATCCAAAATCCCCATCAGATATTTATGCACATGGATAAGGTCCTGGGCCTTCTCCAGCCCATGCAACCCAAGCTGCCGTGGTCTCTTTCCATGATGGATGCTCCAGCCCGTTAATCACTCTTGTTGCTCTTCACTGGATTTTCTCCTGTATGTCTTGTACTGGGGAAGACAAATCCATTTCCTACAATATCTACATAGATGTATGTAAATTAAAAACCACACATTGGAAAGACCACCAGTCCTCTCCTTTCCAAGTTAGGTGCCCTGTGTTTTCCTGAGAATGTTCCCAGTGACAGAGATCATGAGCACTGCTACATTTACTTGGGTCCTGGTTGCAGTGAAGCACAGGGGTGTCCCTTCCTCCCTGTGCAGCAATGTTGGCTGCAGATTAAGTGATGTTTTTAAGTGTAATGAGAGTATTTTAGATATAAAAACCCTGGTCAGAGTGCAATGAAAGTGGAAAAAGCTGCTAACATAAAACCTGCTATATTGAAGCACAGATAGAGGTTAATGCAGGGAACACTGACCTGATCTATGTAGTCTATGAGCATAAGACTAGAAAATTTTGGGGGCATCCACTTGAATTAAAAGGTATGAAATCATAGAGTCAATTTACATTCTAAGCACCCCTATATCCTGTCTAAGGCAATAGGTTTTTGCCTAAAAAAAGCATTAGAACTTTTACCAAATTGAGTCAGTCTCATCTCACTGGTATGAGTTTCCAGCATTCTGCTTTGGGATGTCTTTAACTATGTGAGGGGTTTTTTTGACGGTAGGGTGTCCTAGGTTGATGGTCAAACCATGACATAGGGACACCAACAGTGATGTTCTGTAAGTGCTAAGCTGACTCTTGCTAGCTGTGATTTTATTTATATAGTTATTTATTTATTTATTTTTCTGCTGACCAGTCAACACCTAATGGCACATAAATCTGTATTTGCTAAGATTTGGCATGAGATGTGGTTGGCAGGTTAAAGTGTTTCACCTTTCAGGGGAAGAGCAAGCTTTATGGAAATCACTTTTCTTTAGGGACCAGCTGAAACATTTGAATTCAATGACTTGCTTTGCATGGAGCAGGTGATATCCTAAGTAGATAGGTTTGACACAAACCAGTGTGGCTGCCTCATGCCACTAAGCTCTGCTGTGTAAATACTGCGAGTTTCTCCAAATGCTGTTCAAAAGCATAGAGGAGCATTCTGGTGCAAAAATCTATAAAGACAAGAGCAAAAGACTAATTATTTTGGAGAAAGAAGAATAACTAATTGGCAAGGAAGCTCAAGCTGCTGCAAGAACGCAGTATTCACAAGCGGGTCAGTAGCATCACTGATAGCAGCTAACTTTTCCTTATTACCACTCACCCTGGTCTTTCATTGTGTTTGAGCTGGAAAGCTGCTGAGAGTAGATGAAGACTCTGCAAAACACATGTGGTGTCAAGTCTTCATGAACTTAATGTGTCCTGTTATGTTAATCCTCAAGCTAAAGGGGCATGCTGGAGCAGGAGAATCCCTTGGGTGTGAGATCCCTTTTACCTCTGGTCAAGACAAAGAACAGAGAATCCCTTCTCTGATTTTTTGCAGCCCTGCAAAGGGGAAACCTGGTGACTGGAAATTTCTGCTTGGCAAAAATGCACAGGGGCTGCCTGGATGTTTATGGGTTGACACATACCCAACTATATGAAGCAGAAAAAATCAAGTAGGGCTTCAGCCCCCACACTTCCAGAAGGAAGGTGTGTTTGTATATTCTTTTTCACTCATTTACTGATATGAGCTCCTATTAGCTAAATTGGTTTGGATATCTCTCCCCTTTCTCAGACCATAGAATTGGTGATCTCTGTGTCAATTATTAAGGACAGGACTTAAAAGAAAAAATAATATTTTTCATTTGGAAATTTTCTTTAATTCCATTTCCTGTAAAGTGTGCTGTAGGGGGGAGAGAGCTTTGAGCCTGCACTGTTGACTGGTTAGTGACCTTCAGCAATTTACATAAGTTATTTCCTCACCTATGGAATGAGGATAATGATACTCTAAAATCTACTTTAAAAGATTGCATCAGGGCAAGATATTGTTGAACTACTGCTTTCATACAAAGAACAAATCTTTAGTGTAGCAGAAAAATTTCTGGAGACTTAAAGTCAGTGGAGGAAAGTGAATCTTCAAAAATGTGTTATTTATAAAAATCTTTAAATTGAGACAACAGGGAAAAATTAAAATGCTCTTAACTTTTTTTCTTCCTCTTTTCTTCCCCCCACCCCCCGGTGTTTACTTTTCAACATGGTGTTGAAGTGGGTTCTGCTTTTGTCTATAAACGGTTCAACCTCCAAATTCTCAGCACTGCAGAAGTCTCTATTTATTCTTTGCTCTGGAATTCTTGTTTTAAAGTCATAGGAATGTGGTGGCTCTTGCAGCATGCTGGGAAAGCTTATTTGGCAAAAATCTATAATTTCAGCCAAACTTGAGATGACAGCACTGGTGGTAAAGCTGTGACAAAAAACTCGACAGAAATCAGACAATTCAAAGCTGAAGTAGATATTCTCTTATTCAGAATGGCATATAAAAGACTTCATAGCCAAGTAATGTTGCCCAAATTCCAATATGAGGCATCTGCTGATGCCTCAACAGGTGGTGCTTGAGAAAGGCCAAGTATCATTAGCCTCTCATTAGCCTGGCTGTGGTTTTGTTTTCTTAAAATTCAAGCTTCTTAAGTCAAGATGTTGTGTGAAAATCTTATTTTTCATTAAATCCTGAGGTCCAGGACTTTGGAGATGACTTGAAAATATGAAGCCCAAAGATTCAAAAACCCCACCAAAAAAGTCAGAAAAAACATTGTTTTTTTTTTCCTCGTTTAAATGATATGTTTTAATAAGGAACTCTTTGAACTATTAAGAATCCCAAAGGGTTATTTTTAACACTCGAGGCAGTCTGTTTGGGAATTTGTGTGTGTGCATGTGTCATCCCATTGAAATAAATTATTTTCTCTCTTCCCTCCTTACTTTTCTTTGTGTCCTACTCAGCTAAGGGTGGTGGGTATGTGTTTTCTCACTGAGATGTGCGTCTCCACATGTCAGTAGCAGGAACGATCTCTCTCAGCATCTCCATTCCAACTCAGTCTCATGGGGAGCTTCTGTTTCTTCTGGAAAAACTGTAACTCATCCCTATGAGTGCTGACTAGCACTTGGCTCTAGTGAGAGCTGCTCTTCTGCTGCTTTTCTACTTCAAAGTATCCCTTGAGGTGGCATAGTGCAAGATCACTATCACTATTGGGGAACATCATCCCAGAGTGGCAATGTCAGGTGCTGTGGGAAACCACATAAAAGTCAGTGAACTATTTCTTCAATTTGGACTATTTTTTCTGTTTGGACTTTCAGCATGTCTGGGCTGCCCGCAGCAGATAGTCAGCTCCCCTAGAGAAAGCACTGCTGAGTTACTCTCTCAGACAATACTCTTGGCAAAAGCTTGAGGAGCAGTATAGTTGTCTGTTAGGGAGATTCTTATTGTCTCAGGGACATGATGTGAGCTGCCTTGCCTGGGGATGTCAGGATAAAATCCTACATACTGTCAGAATATCTTTGGGAGCTGTCTCCCTTCAGCTCTATTCCTTCCTCCTGTTGCTTGTAGCATCCCTCCTTGCCAAACTGCTGTGTCCAGTAGATGCCCTCACAGCAGCTTTTCCAGAACCAAAGCATGCCCAAGATTATGATGATAGCTGGTGATGCTTCATCATCCTCCTGGAAGGGACTGGAGACACTTCTTCAGTGTCTGGGGATGTGAAAATGTGCATGCCTGAGAAATATAGTAAAAGATCACATCCTGAAATCCATAAGACCATTTGGGAAGCAACACTGTTGTTATAATTGATCCATAGGATGGCTGCATCTCAAGCTGCGTCTGTAGAATTTATTCAACAAGCAGCTTGTGAAGACACGGCTGGTTTTGGTAGGGCTTGGGCAGCCCTTCCAGCAGCAGCTGTCTCCATCCTCTTCCCACCTTAATCTTGCTGTTGAGACATAACACCTCATGGCCAAATCTATTTTGCCTGCGTCCTTGAAATGTCTCTAGTTATTCCATAGTCTGAAATTGGCCTAGTGTTTTGGCAGCCGGAAGTAATGTGCCTAGTGAAGTCTTCCCTATGGACACTATTTATAAAGCTAATCTCATTTCCTTCCACACCTTGTGCGGACAATAAGATACCTTTGTGGTTTTCGTTGTGCAGAAGAATAGAAGCCCATTCAGGTGTTTACCTTGCCATTTCCTTTCTTCAGGCAGAGATGCTGGTTACATATTACAGGCCAGCTCAGAGATAAGCTGTTTCTACTCTGGAACTGACTGAATGGCAGAGTTCTTGTGCTCCCCACCAAGTGTGTACACACAGTTCCGTGTCTGACTGAACTATGGGTGTATATTGTCCGAAGGACCCATTTTCAGTCCTAAGCTTTGGGTCATCCCAACTAATGGGGCTTTTCAGTAGGAGAGATGTGCCTGTGGCAGGGATGGATGAGCCTGGACTGAGTCCTCAGACTTCCAGGCAGCTGTGAAGATATTTGGTAATGCCAGTGGATGCTGTCCCTCTATTATGGGTTGGTTTTTTGTCTTGGTGTGTGGAGAGCCTGGTTCAAGCATGGCTTAAAGAAAGAGGCCATGAAGGTATTCAGCTAAGGGAAAAAGCAGCCTTTCCCAGGCTTGAACCAGGCTCTCCACATTGGTGGAGTTTTTTTGTTTGTTTTTGCTTTTGGGTGGCTTTTTTTTGGGGGGGGTGCTTGTGTTGGTTTTTTGTTTGAGTTGAGTTTCTATTTAGAACTAAGCATTTCATTCCCTTGCCTGGACTTGTAAAGTGACATTTATGTTGCTTTTAAATCTGAAGAAGCTGTTCCTGCATGGTTTTTCAGGATAGGTTTTCATAAGGTTTCACAACAAGAGCAAGATTTCCAAAGCACTGCTGGGTGGGTTTTCAACAGGACTCAGCCAACCAGGATGCTTAGCTTGGTGACTATCTGGGTGCTGATTTGTCTCCAAAAACCATGTCCCAGATATTGGTAATACCTTCAGAAATGTTTGGAAATAGCTTGATGGGTTCACTTGTGTTCCCTGTGCTGACTACATCTGCAGGTTACAAAGCATTGAGCAAAGCACCAGGTGAGCTAGGGATTATGGAATATACAGGTAGAGCTCTTCATCCTTCATGGTTTTGAGTGAGGTCACGTTGGACGTGCTGGAAAAAGAAATTCCTTTTTGATGTTGCCAGTTCTCCAGTATACTTGAGGTTACTTCTTTTGCATGTTTTCCTTATGGGTGTTGAGCAGTGATGTGTCACTCCTTCATAAATTAATGTATATTACATCTTGCTGGTCATGGACAAATGCCACAAAATTGTATCATTGGGCAAAAAGGGAAGAGAGGATATTTCAGCGTGTCAGGATTCCTACTTTTGAAGATTTGTTGGGGTGTTTGCTGTGTTCAGCAAAGACCATGCTTTCTCCTGGAAAACAAAATTTCTGGAACAATGCCTGTCACCATATAGCCGATGTATTGAGGCAGATTGTCTCCAACCTGTCTGTAGGCAGCCAAACTGAAATTTTCCCCATAGCAGAGAAGTGAACATCCTTTCACAGAGAAGAGCCTCATGGGCAGCACACCTGTGGGCAGATGCACATATTGTCCTTTATTCATCCCTTTGGGGAGAGTGGGCAGGGGCATGCATCAAATTCTCTTACTGCGTTTTGGATGTGCTGACTGGGTGAGCTGCTGGAGATGATATGAATCACTAGGAGTGGCTGCAGCAAGCCAGCATTACATCCCCTCCTGCTGGGTTTTTTATTTGAGTAGTTTGTTGATCACAAGGCACCGCCTTTTGCCTCTCTAAGAAAGCTGTGTGATACTATCTTATTTTATCATGCGTTAAATGTACAGATTGTTTTATGAATCACTACTCACTTCTCATTCAGTTTCTCAACAAAGTATAAGCTGCAATACAACCTGTGAAACACTTTGCTTTTAGCAAAAGGTATAATATTTGTTAATGTGGTCTGGACTCCTTTTATAAAATACTGAGTCTTAAACTCATTTCATTTGGAGTCCCTGGGTTTTCATAATCTGTAAGGATTAAAAAAATTAAAGCCCTATGATGCAAGGAAATAACTTGTGTTTTCTTTACAAATTAATAAGGTCTATGAAACCTTGTATATTGTATATAAGGTAAACATTGTATATTGCTTATTAAAAGTGTATAATAAAGACCAGAGGAATGTGCTGCTGCACGGATGACCACAGTGGAAGAAAGACTCTTTTTCTCTGTTTTGTTGTGCTAAAACTCTCGGGGCTGGTGTGTTCTTAGGCTGATACAGTAGTGTTGTTTTGGGTTCCCACTCACCGCCTAGAGCAGTCCCACATGGCTGGGTCAGAGTAAGCACTGCCTGTGGATTTGGAACATGAATACGAAGCATGCTAATGCTAGAATCAATTAGACAGTGACCCAGAAATTCTTGGAAGAATGATTTTTCAGCTGTATCCTGTCTCCAGGGCTAACAATCCTAACAGTAACTCCTCGCTGACTCCTATGTAGAAAGCTAGAACAACTGGGGAGTGAGCCAGGGCAAGATGAAGGGCGACAGAGCTGAGATGCTTCTCCTGAGACAAACAAATCATTAAGGCAAAGGCATAATCAAACCTCTTTGATGGATAACGAAATAGCCATTTTAATTATATGTGCCCAGGATTGTATCGGGCCCGAGTGTCATCTAGACAGATATACTCACAGTTTGCTTTCCATAATAAGTGTTGGATTTTTGAAAAAAATTTTAATGACATCTGGGCATTTTACTAGGCCTCAAATTCTTGATAACTTTCCAGGTCATGCAGCCACCTTTGCATCATCTGGCCTCCCAACCTCTTCCATTCTTTCAAGGTCTTATGAAGAACATTAAACTTGCAGATGCAATTATTGTATAATAAAGTATTGATTTCCTAAGGAACCCTTTAACATCTGCTGTCATAATTAGCATTTACAAGGCATCAAAAATTAACCATGTACAGCCTTACCAATTAATTACAAGGCCGTTTTATTTCTGAAATAAATATCAGTGCCCATGTGCTGAGTAGAGCTGAGCATCTTATCTAACTTCACTGAGTGCCAACATATGATGTGTCTAAATAAGACTAATGTAAAAGCAAAGTATCAAAAGGAAATTTTTGTCTTTTCATATGCCATTTGATAATTGTCTTTATTTACCCATTTCTTTGGGCTACTTGGCATATTCTTCTCATGTGTGCCATAATATTTTTTCCCTGGTAATTTCTATTTTCTTCAGCAGTGACTGTTCTTGAGAGTAGCTCTGGTCAAGTCCAGACATGACAGCAAACAAGGCATTTGTTGCTCAATTAGATGTTTTCTCTTTCAATGGTATAAATGAAAGAGAGATGTTATGGCTCAGTTTTTGTCCCTCACAGGGGTAAATTCCCTGGCAGGTACTGTCTAATCAAAAGCCTTCGCTCTCTGTTTGTGTTGTTGCAGATGAAATCTGCAGGAAAATATTTTGGTGCCCCAATTTTGTGCTGAAGACCTATGGAGGGGCTTTTTCCTCTCTGGGTAGATTGGTGGCTCTGCAACAGCAGCCGCTGTTTTAAAATTCTCATTAGTTTGGGCTCTGTGTTCCTCAGCAACCTGGAGATGTCTCTGTGTCCACTATTGCCCCACACCAAGCAATTTGTTCCCTGCTTCCCCCATAATTGTTGGTGAGACACAGGAAAACATGCTGATTCTTTTTGTATGGGTTTTTCCATACTGTCTTTGGTGGCCTAAAAAAACCTCAGTTGTGGGGTTTTTGGTCTAAAACTGAACCAGAGACAGGCAGTAGTGCCCTCTTCTCTTAGCAAAGGAGGAATCCTGTTTCAAAGGCGTGCTCAGAGGATTTCGCTTGTGTTGAACAGGATTGAGCTCCATGGCCCAAAGCAACACAAGAAAAGACCCAATGAAAGGATGTAAGAATGGTGTGGGGATCAACAAAATTTGAAGGAGTCTTCTTTGTGCTTCTTGGACTAATAAAATCCTGAGAGTGGAAAAAGACAACATTTTTCATTTATTAGTAATGGGCTGAGTTTGACTCGTAGCAAAGGGAGGATGGTGAAGGCTCTCAGGAGGCAGAAATCAAGGGGATTAAATGTATTAACTCACTGTATCTGACTGGAGGGTGTTGGAAGGAATCCCCCCCAAAAACAGTACAGGAAAGAGAAACTCTGATAACCCCAAAATTACAAAATTTAAATTGCAGCTAAATTGGCTTCCAGGGAGTATCAGGCTGATAGTTGCCATAAAATCAAAGTTCTGTTGACATTTTAGTCAATAACCATCTCATCCCACCATCCCAGGGTATCCAGATTTGGATTATGCTCAGATACTTTCTAGTGCAGGTTTATGCAAATTTTTGTCTTCCAGAATAAATTTTCAAAAAGAGATTTGAGCAGAGGAAGTGGGAGAATATGCATCATTTGGAGGGTATTCTTCTATTTTTAGGAGCACAATTATGATATCATTTCAGTTGAAGAAAATCTTTGTATCATCCTTCGTATCTACTGACCAAAACACTTCTTTTTACATAGATTCTAAAACTCTGTGTTTAGCTGCAATAGCTGTAAAAGTAGAAACATCAATATCTGATGCCCTGCATGCCTGGTCCGAAGTTTGTTTTCAGAACCAGCCTATACTGCACCATTCAAGAAGTTGGTCAATTCAGGTTTCAGAAAGGCAAATTTTCTGTGGCAGGGAGGTGTTATCTGCTGGTATTCCAAAAAGGCAAAGTTCTCTACCACAGCCTCTGCCTTTTTCTGTTGCTTTGGCTGTATGTGTCTCTTGTTGGATAGACACAGCATGAAAGCCTCTGCACCAGGCTTTGATACCTAACGGTGACAGAAAATATGCAAGAGTGCCAATCTACCCATTCACTTACTGACACTTACGCATACAGCTGTTATTCCTGCCAATTTTCCCAGCAGGATTTGAGTCTCTCTTGGGTTCACAATCCAATTGACTCCTCAGAGCAGGTATTCTTCTGCCTGTTGTTATCCACTTGCTCTTCCCAGCTGCAGTGAACTCAAGAAGAGTATCTCTGAAGACACTGGAGTCTGCTGAAGCCAGATGCACTTGGAAGAGCCCCAGCTTTCCAAGTATTCCACATGAAGATGTGTAGCTGAGACCTGCACTGCTGTTGGCTCCATTACCTCTGCTTGGAAATGCTGTTTCTTGACTGGTTCCCATTTTAGATGAGTGTTGAAAAGGGAATGCCCCAAGGGAAGTGTGCTGACCCTTGTACAAGGGCTGATCACACGGGTGTGCTGTGGACCAGTTACTGATCTATCCCCCATTCTTGTTTTACTGCAGCACAGATTTCTGGCTCTAGTTTAAGTGTCGTCCACTTATCTGTGCTTGGTTTGTGACAGGGGAATAGGCAGGCACCTCTTCTGGATGAGAGCTGGCCATCCCTGGGTAAGAGGCAGGAATGCTGACCTGCACGTCACAGTGCAACAGTGACAATACCCTCATTTGTGCTGCTGCTTCAAGCTGTTAGCAGGTATGGCTGTCAGGATTAACCCTGCATTCCAGAAAATTCCTTTAAATAAATCACTTGGAAAGTGGCTGTGGGCAGGGTGCTCCTCCCTCTGCGAACAGGTAAAGCTCTGAGGGTGGTACAGTCAAGTTACTGCATTGAGAGTTGACTCTTGGATGGACACATGCACACACATATATTTGTCTTATTTGGGGCGTGGAAAGAGGGATTACTTAGATTATCTGTTCAGGATATTTTCTTTTGAAAGGCCCTTTGTCTGGAAGTACCAGAAAAGATGAGACAAACTGGTTGCCTTCATGGCCCAATGAGCAAAAAGAAAGCAGTACTCCTGTTACCTGGAGACATTCAAGAAGGCAAGTGCAATTAGTCAGTAGATAATTAAGCTGTACATAATCAGAGTAGTGGAGACAAACCACCTTATTCCACAGATGTAGCAGAGCAGGAGAAGCTCTTTTTTAGAAACTGCATGACAAGGAAGGGAGGGAAGGCAGAAACTGCTTGATCAACATTATTTGCACCATATCCTCAGCAAACAGAAGCTCCACTGGGGCCTTTTCTTGCAGCCTTCCTCCCAGGAATGCTGTCAGGGGAGGGAATATTTCAAAGCTTGTTGTCTTCACTCTGGTCTTGCTGAGGCAAAAGTTTCACTGATGGAAGCAACTTGGAGGGGCTTGCTATTTTAGTCCTGTATTACTGGGAGTGAGAGTATTTAGGAAATGAGCAATGCCCAGGAGCATTGGTGATTGCTCTTGGTCTGCCCTCTGTTCAAGGCTGCCCCAGTGCTTGGTGCAGGTCTCAGAGAGCTGTTCCTCAGGACCCCTCTGCTGTCCATGTCAAATCCTTGCCATGCCTACAGGCTGGGGTGCCCAGCTATGGAGGGCCAGTGGAGCTCAGCACTTCCCTCCGCCCAAGGAGCTCAGAGCTGCTTGCGTCAGGAAGCCCAACGGGTTCGTCAGCCTGCTGGCTCTGTTCAAGGCACACTTCACTTAACCTTCAGGAACATTTATAATTAATGCTTAATTGATTTCCATAATGCAAGATCAACACATTGGCCTCTTCCTGTACATCTCTTCTCACATGAACAGTCCTCACTAACCTTATTTTGTCTTTTTTGTGAGGTTTAACCTCAGGCAAGATTCTTGATGAACTTGCTGCTCATAAAAATATCCAAATGTTCCTAGCACAGATCAAATGCTGGCCTCAGGCCCTTTGGTGTTTCTTTTCCAGGAAGGGTGGCTTCTTTTTATCATAATGTTAGGAGTCTGTGTCTTTTCCAAGACTCAATTTTCGTTCTTGTATCTGCCCCTCTGGGGAAAGGTCATATTCACTTCACTCTAGCTGCCAAATTTTGAAAACTCAGTCTTAGAAAAGTGATTCTGTGTAGGATCACCTCTGACATTCTGTTCATATCAATGTTGAGTTTTTTCTCTTCTGTGCATCTACAGGAGATTTACCCACTCTGGAACTGAGATTGGAGTATTGTTCCAATAAGCATAGCCTGTGCTAGATTACTTTCAGCCAAAACTAGCCCAAATCAAGCTCTCCAAACCTCATATGAGAGGTTCTTGTTGAATCCAACTAGAGATTCCTCAGTATATAGATGATCCAAGGAGTCCAATGGATGCAGCATCAGCCACCCTCCTTATCCCTCAGTCTGGGAAGAGGGGAGGACTTCCCATCTGAAATAATGTTGTGGCTTTGCTTCATATCTGTGAGAGTGAGGACAAATGCAGGAGGTGAAGGAGTTTGGAGAAGGACATTAATAAAGGCCATAGAAAGCAAACAGTCTCGCAGGAAACAAAACAGTTCATGGTGTCAGGTGGGTGGCCATTCAGTCTGTTTCTGCTGTTTGTCGTTGCACTTTTCAGGTGGCTTTAATCAGGTCACACCTGTGTGTTTCTTCACAGGTGTGAAGAAACACACAGGTGTGGCCTGAATAAAGCGAGACTGTATCACTAAGACAGAAAGAAAGTGTTGCCATTGTCTCTATCCTTTCAAAGCCTGAGGTCTGAGGTCAGAAAACAAAGTCAGCGATGACCTGCAGTGCTGCTTCAGGTTGGACCAGGCCTTGGTCCAACCATTTATTTTCTGTTTGTTGATGGAACTTCTGCAGTTGTGCCTAAACAACATTATTTTCTACACAACTCTGGCAGTTTAGCACCATAGTTATGTGTTGTCTCTGTTCCTGATTTCTTTTACTTCTGAGGTGAAGAATTTGGTAAAAGGGTCAGTTTAAGTTGACCATGTGTTTTTTACATTTTGTGAGTTACACTTTTATTTTCTCTTTCTCTTTTTACAAACTACAATCAGGTGATATCCTTGACCTTCTACCTAACACCTTTGCAGACAGGACAGATTTTGATTGTCCAAGGTGACAGCTGGTCTTCTAGAAATCATGGAAAGAAGGATCTACCATACTAAAAACTCAGCATTTTCTAGAGCAGGTGAAGGGAGAGGACTTTCAAACACATGTGTGCCAGAGAGAGGAGAAACCAAACTCCTGTGAAGCTCAGCAGGGACTTTGCTCTCAGGAGAAGAGACATTTTCCATATCACAGTTACAGCTCTTTTCTACTATCTCCTGCTATCAAGTACCAAATGACAAGTATCAAACTAATGACAAATATTGATGGATGCTGCTTCCTTGAGGTGAGAGAAGAAAAGTGTTGCTGTTGGATTGTCGTGTTTTGTAATTTCAAACATCAGATATATCTTAGTTTCAGTACAAGAGTGTAATTCACAGGCTGCTTTTTATATATCAAGTGTAATTTGATAACTAAAAATAACAATTTTCCTATTGGTGCTTAAAAAGAACAATGAATTCTATATCAAATGCTCTTATTCTGTTTGAGTGAGCATGCAGGATCACATGGGAGCCTCAAGTAGGCATCAGGAGCACATACTGTGAGGTACTGAGGTAGAGAAAGTGAAAACAAAATCTTTCCCAAAAGAAGCTTGTGGTCCAAACACATCAGTTTTGAAAACTGGCACATGTATAAAGAAATTCCAAATAAATCTACATAGTAATGAGAAAAAAGGGGCTACTGCAGAAAATTAACTACAGGATCTGTGTGTTTAATCTTTTATCTGAAATTAGCAGTGTGTGTATTGAGTGGATCAAGATGAGCACGCTACTCTTATAGAAAACTTGTACATGCAAAACCTGTCATCTCTTATTAAAAGACAAATGACATTTTGAGGCATTACATAAATAATGGAATCACATGGCCACCTGATCTTGGTTATTTCTTAGTGAAGGGTAAGACATTTCAAACATCCCTTTATTCTGAATTGTAGAGCCGTAATTCTCCTGAACTGTCAGCACAAGTTGAATAGCTCTAAAGGCTTGGAATGAATTCCTAGTCTGTTTGAAGTCAGTGGGAGTGGTGTGCCTGGCTAAAATGAGGCAAAGGTTTAAACTTCAGTGCCTGGGAAGGGGTGCCTCTGGCTCTTGTTTGCTAAAGGAGATGTCCAGCCACTATCTGGAGAATAGAAATTTTGTCTCTGTTTTCATCTAGTCATTAGTAAATTCTGCTAAAACAAACAAATAATTTAGTCTGGTGTTCTTAGTTTGGATGACCTGCCCAAGCTGTGCTTGCTCTTTAGGAGGGGATGCTTTGTGCCATGAGTGGCAGAATGAATAAAACTGGATTTTCTCTTTATCCACACCTGCCATGCAGTTATGCTGCAATGACACCAGCCTGTGTGGCTGTACCTCTGGTTGCTGTTGGGTGTGTGGTCTGCCTGGAGCTCTGTACACACAAACCAGCAGGAGAGGGTGGCTGCTCCCAGCAGCTGAGCCTGCTGTTCTCTCAGGAGACAGGCACTGATTCAGACCTTTCTTATCAATCCAACTGTTTTTTAATGAAATTTATAAGAACTTCCTAATCCCTGAAGTTTGTAGCCCTCTAGCAAATCTGGTTGAAGCTGGACAACGGATTTGGAAGATATTGGTGGGGTTAGGCAGACAGCAGGAAGGCATCGGCTATAGTTTGAAATTGAATGAGTGGATAACAAACTAGAAACGGCACAAATTGTTTCCTTTCCCTTTATTAAAAACACCACAGAGTTTAGGAAGGATCAATCAATTTCATAGAGGGGTTGATTCAAAACTTTGATTAAATGAGGCATCCATCCTAAATAAGTTATTTAATGAAAAAGAAGAGTATTTAATAGAAATCTAGCATAGGTATTGTTAAAGGTATGAAAAACAATCAGTTTCCAGTTATCTGCAATGGGCAGCAAAAAACGCTTGAGTTCGCTCTGTTTGAATGAATTCCATGGTACCTGTTTGAAATCAAGGTGGAAGTCTACACAATTTTGTCAGAATTGACCACAACTGGTCACTGAAGTAAATTGATTTGTACCTGGTGATACTATAGGTTTTTGTGGTCCTCTGTCTTTCAGTAATGGTCCAGACTTTGGAAGAGATCCAAGAATTCATAGGACTTACCAAGTTTATAGAAGCTACTTAGCATGCACTGCTGCCAGAGTTGGGTGGGTCTGCGTCTTCATTTCTCACTTTTCCTCCTGCATCTGGAGGGATAGGTGAAGGTGTGTCTTCCCAAAGCTGATAAAGGTTGTTTTGGGAATGATTTGCATAAAAAAGTCAAACAATCTAAGTTGAATTTTAATGTGCGGAAAAAGCTGTGAGATCTAGGGCTGGAATTAAACCAGGATTTATAACAAACAAAGAGTTTGGATATGATCAAAATAAATGAAACGGTTTGCGTATCAAGTTTTATAGTCAGTAAAGTTTTAAATGACAGCTCAAGTCTGATTATACAGACATTATATACTGGCTGAAAACTGCCTATGTGGAGAAATTTCCTTACAATCTTAAACATATTGTATTATATTCTAGTCTTAGCTTATGGAGTTACATTTGAAGTAAGACTGATTTATCTAGTGTAGATTTACATGCAAACAACAGAGATAAGATTCTGTCTTATTTTCAGTATTGGCCTAAACTCTATCTCCTCAGAGCAATTTTTGTCTTGACACAGAAGCATCATCTCTCTTATTTTGTCATTTGAAGCATTTTTCACATATTTGTCTGTGTCCTTCACCTCCTTCTCCAATAGAAATGCCATTTGGAAACACAGTGTCTTTCCTCATGGCTCCTAATGCTCTTTTTCTGCTTCTCTCATCAGTTACTTACTTTTAGCTGTAGTATTTGAGGTAGAATTACACAATTAACATATAGGATATTCTGAATGGGATCCAAGGACCAATTGTACCCATCTATGTAGGATGAGATAAATTCAGCTGAATAAGGATGATGAGGAAGTCTGATGGCTAAATTCAGGGAAGGAAATATGCAACTACACATTTGATGGATAGTGTTAACTTGTCCCTCTAAAAAGGGCTTTGAGGGTCTGGATAAAGAAATCAGAAGTCTAGAACACCATGACAAACTTCAAGAACAACATAGTAGAGGGGGGGAATCTGAGAAAAAGAAGAAATTGTGTGAAACATTTCAGAGCAGTGTTAAAACTAAGACCATTCCTGCTGGCTTTTAATCCTTCACATTGCTTTCTCCAGCTGATAGGTATTCCACTGGATTTTTTTTTCCCTAAACTTACAGAATTCTGCAATGAAGCTTCCCGTGTACCACGTGCCAAAGGCAGATTGATTCTCATGTTCTCCATTAACAACATGGTATTGAAAATATATAGGCATGTCAGGTTGATTTTTCTGAGCATTTTCTTTAGAATAATGAGTTTCTTCTGTGTTTGCATACCACTGTGTCTCTGTTTATGTATGGTTTCTAAACATAACACTATAAGCTTTTTTACCTCTTCACAAATCAATGCTATTGATGGTTTCTCTTTTCATTGTTTTTCACTCCTGTTTTAGAGAGCTGTCAGCTGGCCAAAAAAAAAAAAAAAAAAGAAAGACCTTGAGTGTGGCCTCATGTTTCTTTCTTCATGTCTTGATATGTTTGTCATTATTGCACAGTAAAGAATTTTCACTCACTGGCTTAATCTCTATCTATTTATTAGTAGTACTTCCTATGGGCTAATTAATTCCATGTTTAAAAAACCAGTGGTTCGTGATGATAAGCAAATCATTAGAGAAGGTATTTATGTATTTACTGAATTCTAAAAGAGGAATTTCTCTGTTAGAAAAGGGAAATTAATTTCTTTTTTGCACCCTTGCTTTCTCATGCTTTCAGAATTTACAGAATTATTTAGTGAGAGAACCTTATGGGGCCTGAACAGGGAAGAAGTTGAGAGTCTCTGAACCAAGCTGTTCGCAGTTTCTCCATCACTGGGTAGTTTGTTTCTTTTTTGCTATACTAGGGCTGGTTTCCAACATTTTATCCCTAATTTAGCACCAAAAGTGCACAGTGGGGCTGGCTTTCCCCAGGCTTTTGTGTGTGTTTTTGCAATGTTGGCATTGGTTTCCTCCCTTGTCTTATAGAGCACTCAAGAAACAAATGCAGCTTGTCCAAAATACACAGATGACAACTATCCCAAACATACACATTTTGCTTTTATTCCCACATATGTTTTGGCAGGGTAAAGAGCTCATTTGGCTTCCTATATATTTGAGCAAGGAGGGAAAGTCTTGTCGTTTCTCCCTTCTATTCTGTGTTTTTATTTATTCATTATATTGTTCTTTCAACCCGCATAAAAAAATCCCAAGCACTATCACAACTGGCAAAGATTAAAATCAGTGACTAATAATCCTTGCTACAATAAACTTTACCAACCCCTAGCACAAGACATAAATAATACAAAAGGCCCTCTCATATTTTGACGAACTGATATGAAAATTATAGTAATTGTTCCACAGTTAATGGTAGGAGAACTCAGTAACACTTAAGGACCTCCATACTGGATTTGATTTGCAGCCAGCTGGAGCCTTTCCATTAAATCAATGTGGTTTAGACTATGCCCCAAAAAGAGGCGGGTAAAATTTTCATATTCAGCTTGGACTTTTCCTCCGTTTTGAACTCATTCTTAGCAGCTGAGCGAGAAACACTTGAAGGGGTAAATAAGCACTTGAGTGCTTATGAGATGACATGGTTGCATTAACTCTGTGTTTGGAAAATCTGTCTGTATTCAGGTCTGTGCCTGGAGCCCTGGGCACAATGCTCTGATCTTGTAGGGGAGAAAGAGCCAGCCTCTCAGCATCAGCCAAATAACCTAATAATTGCAGCTCTCTGAACGCTGAAGCAGATCCGAAGACTCAAATTAACCAAAAGGAGGTGCTAGGGGGACAGGGGAAAGTAGCCATTGGCTTTTCCTCAGGACTGTAATTAGTTGAAAGGATATTTTCTCCTATATGGAATGTGTGAATGGATGATATGAAACAGCTGATTAAACCTTGGCCCTTGGATCTAAGCACTGCTTTCAGACTGGCTTGTGACCCAATACAAAATCTGATTTAGAGATGGGAAGTTAATGAACTTCATATAATCCAGGCAGGTGAGTTTAGATGCTTGTTTTGTTTGTTTTTTAATACTAAGTTTTCTCTACAACAGTAGAATTCAGGAAAATGGTTCAAACTCTGAAATAGAAGTGTCACAACAGTCGGGTTTGTTGACTGTCTCCACCAGGTGTGAGGTTGGGTGCACATTGCTGTTGTTGTTCAATTCAGCAGAGAATACAAATAAAGGATGAGGTTCCTCAAAGACTTTTTATTAGCATTACAGCTAATAGTTACACTTGAATAAAAATTAAGGCTCAAGCTGGTGCAATTTGGAGCTGACGCCAGTGAGATTTAGCAAATGGCCACGTTCCCAGGCTGCTTGGGGCATGATGTCTAGTGGTGTATGGGGATGAAGGACTGGAAACATTAAAAAAATAGCCAAAAGAAACCCATCGGGCAGTGGGAAAATAGTGTGTGGTCCTTATGCCCTTGAAGGACTGTGTGTTCACTCTCCCCAGGAAAGGAACTATGTCAAGGACAAGGGATTAACTTCTTAAGGTTTTCCTTTCTTTCTTTCTTTTTTTTTTTTTTTGTTTTCTTACAGTCAAGACTTATAATCTCATAATTTTGGTTCAGAGAAAGGTACCTTTTAACCCTCTGGCTTAAAGGAAAATCTTGTTAAACACAAAGTGGAAAGGAATATAAACAAAATCAGGATTATATGTAATTGGTATATATGATAAATGCACAAATTCATGTAGCTTTGCATTAATTTCAGTAATTCATTTTCTCCTACCAATGTCAGAATTAGAGGAGACATTCTAACCAATTCCTCTGTTTGTTTGAAGTGTGGAAAAGAGAAATCTGGCAATTGGTAGAATCTTGCCTCTATTAAATTAGGGGTAAAACTCACTGACTTCAGGGAATTAAGATTTCAGCCTGAGAAACAATGTTTTTATTACAAAAAAAAGATAGAAGATAATAATTAAAATAACTTTCGAAGCATTGCCTGTGAAAAAAGGAGACAACTGGGAGGCTAGAAATCTATCACAGCAGCAGGTGACCTTTCTCTTATTTATCCAGGTAAAATAATCTGATAAATAATCTGAAATAAATATGAAGAACTGCCCATCTTCTGAAATGAGACAGTATCTAGTGAGACTTTCATTCCATGAATGAAGGCAGAGCACCCATTGAGATAATGACTGCAAAGGATATTAATGTACTTTCCTCTTAAATCTTTATACTGCTTAAGAAAAGTTAACTGGTTCTTGGCCTTAAACTCTATTTTGGTCATTTTATAACTGCAAGGATCTCCTTAAAGCTTTGAAGGGTCCCTTAGCCATCTCTTGCTTCAGAGGAAAACATTTCCTAGGGTAAGAGTTTTAGGCCAGGAGTGTGTTTTATACAAAAAAGAACTTCAGTGAAGTTGCAGAAATTGTCTAATTTGTATAGTTTATAGGTAAAAGGCTAATGATTCAAAAAAGTCATTACTTTGGAGTCTGGCCCTAGAAATCATGCTACTAGTGAGCTTCAGAAGAGGAGTTTCAGTTCTTGTTGTGCATGTTACCTTTAAATCTTATTTTCTTAATTTTTCTGATGGCCATTTTTACTAGAAACTGCCTTGCAGATTAAATAATCTCATAATCTGCATAAATCCAGGATTTTGTGCTTTAAGAAGGATAGCAGTTCCCTTGAGACCTCAAACAAAAAAAACCCTTTGAAAATCCTCCTGCAGAATTGTTGATTAAAGGAATACTCACTTTGAAGTTCATCATATGTGTAGCCTATGTGAGAATAAGGATAAAATGGGATTTTAACATTCAATTACAAATTGTTATTTGAGAAAAGAGTCACTTGACAAAACTATTTCATATTCATCATTAGGAATTAAATTCCCTGAACAAAGCACATTTGTTTCACGGTGTAATAAATAGCTGCAGCAAAATATGAGGATTTGACTTAATGGGAACTGCACAGTTAAAATTGCCTTTAAGGAAAGTCATGCACATGGACATGTACTCAGAGTCTTCCATTACTCCTTTTCTCTCTTCACTTTGACCTGTTGCAGAGTGATACTGGATAGTTTTCACCAATTTTCCCCCCATTATAGAACTCTATATGCTCATGAAAAATAACAAACATTACTTGAAAGAGAGATTTCCCTATTTTGCCCAGCTGAGAGCTCAGAAAGCTTGCATGGGAGTGTGAAACATTTCTCGTGGATGTATTAAGTGCTACCATCTGTTAGAATTGTTTTGAAACGTCTTTTTGGGCCAAAGCCTGCCCTTATGAGGATACAGTTTAACATGAAAGGCTCAGCAGTTCCCTGAATGTGAATAAGGCAGCAAAACTGAATCCTTTCATGCCTTCCAATCATGCCTTTTCATTTAGCTACAATAACTGAATCAGAATAGCAGCTCCAAAAATTGAGCCTGTGCTTGTCTTGACTCCTTACAAGTAGTTGCACTGATGTCAAGGGTATTTTCTCCACTGACTTTGATACTGCATTGGGCAACAGCAATGAGTCAAACACAAAAAAAGTGGGCAAACACAAAAACAGTGTGGTTTTTTTTCTCTTAACTTTGTAGTACTGTTTTCTTTTTCTTTTTCCTTTTTTTTTTTCTTTCCAGAAGCCTAAAGAGAAAAAAAAAGGAAAAATATGGAAGAAAAACTTGTATGTACACTGGTTTTGATTCTCTGGGAACAGTAAAAAGCCCCTTAGAATGCTATATAAGGTGATATTATTACTGCCATACTTCAGTATTTCTGTCTGAGCTAACAAATAAACTTTGAATGAAGTTATTTTGTCAAAATTTACAGCATTTGGCAATTACAATCCCTATCTGTCATAAGTTTATTTTTATTCCTTAATATTGTGTTAGTGAAGTTATAATTAGCATCTACACAGGAATAGCAAGTTAATTTTTCTCCTGAAAGACTACTTTATTTTGTATCTGAAATAGTCACTACTTCTTCATAAGTTAAATTTTATACTGTAGATTTCATTTTGTTTTACGTGTCAAAATCAGTGATGTTTTTTCAATATTGTCTTTTCCTTTTTCCCCCCCTCCTTTATTATATACCAAGGGGAAAAAAAGCCCAAACCAATCCTAAAAGTTAATGTGTAGCACATATTTGTAACTTTTTCCAGATACTGTTATTCTGAAATGAAGAATGCGCTCTAAGCACTTTCCTCTAGACACCAAATATTACTTTCCTTTGTGATATATCTAGAACTGCTGAATACTTAACTACCTGTTTGGCTTCTCCCTGTTTTTCTGGATTTGTTTGCCTCAGAAAAAGAGGAAAAATAGACCAAGAGAGGCAATTTCAAATTTTTATCATTCCTGGAAGTGCTACTCCTCCCTTGCAAGGCTCATGCAGTTGAAGCCACATGTGCTGGTTTCAGCTGGGATAGAGTTAATTTTATTCTCAGTGGCTGCTACAGGACAGACTGTGGTAGTGAAGCTTCCTTTTTCACCAGTGTTTGGGGTAAAGTAGCATTTCATCACAGTGATGTGTGTATGTGTGTGAAGGATCTTGGATAAGTTTTTAAGCTGCCCGGACATAGCTGTGTCTGAGCCCTCTCTGTTCACCTTTTCCATTTTTCTGAATTGCATTGCACCAGTTAATTTTCTTATTACTGAGGGTGCAGTTTAATACATCCAAATATTATGGAGATTAACCAACAGGGAGGGAAGGAGGGAAGGAGGGAAGGAAGGAAGGAAGGAAGGAAGGAAGGAAGGAAGGAAGGAAGGAAGGAAGGAAGGAAGGAAGGAAGGAAGGAAGGAAGGAAGGAAGGAAGGAAGGAAGGAAGGAAGGAAGGAGAGAGGAAGGGAGGGAGGGACTTGGAGAGGAGAATGTGTTCTGGCATTGAATTAATTCTTTGACATTGAATCTGTTCTCAGACATTTTTTCACGAATACTAAAAATAAAGATCTGCATGTTTGTTTACTCTAGAATAGGGTGTCCTCACCTGCCACTCTGACAGGCTGGGGACCCTTTAAAGTCTGAAATCATGGAAAGTTCATCACCAAAGTTTGAAACCTAAGATGCAGCAAACTGAACTGACCTGACTGAAATGATAAGTGCTGGGATCAGTTCTGGGGCAGCAGGGCAGGATAGCTTCTACATTGAGAGGGGTGAAAAGAGCCAAGGAGCAAAGTCAACCAAGAGTTATCTGGACTGGAAGAGCAAGTTCAAGCAGCTCTTCAGCTTTATAATGAAATTATTCCCAGAGTCCTCTTCTTTATACTGAAGTGCAAATGTTTTTGCATCCATGACAAAAGTTTGTAGGTAACAATAATGTCTTTATCAGCTTTTCAGCTTTCAGGTGCACAGACTTATCTCTGAGCCACCGGCACCCAGAGGTGTTTTCTGTAATCTGCAGAGGAATGTGTGTACCTGACAGGGTGCTTGTCCAAGTGTGTGTTGGTCTATTGAAACAGACTGGTTTTGTCTTCGAACTTTGTTTTTGTAGCTCACTCTTCTCTGCTTGTCACTCTTACACCAGATATCATCATGCTGGCCATCTGTGTCTGGTTTTGTACTTCCTGACATGGACTGAGGATGCAGGAGGTATTTTTGAGTTACCTGGAGAAAACCCACCTTGGGAGGCCTGTGCAGATTGAAGCACTGAGGTTGTGCCTGTCCAGTACAGTGTTTCCTTCACTGTACATGTTTCACTGGGCCAATGTTAATGTTCTGTAGCAAAAAGAAACAAGAATAGACTGGGATCACCTAACAGAGCTCTGGGGTAGCAAATGCTTTTGTCCTTTACAAGTATCAGACAAACTCCTGGCACCTTGTGTCTGCACTTTCAGCTGAGAGATGGTGGTGTCAATGGGACCACTGGAGCCACAGGCAGCACACGAAGGTGGGTTTTGTTTGCTCATTTCTGGTCAGCCTTCTTTGTCCAGGCAATATAAATACACATAAGATTGATCTTGGCAAAAATAAATACAGGGCTATGTCTTACAATCCACTTGGGAAGCGGATCTGGTTCAGGATGTGGCAGGTTGTTATTAGATCTGGTCTCTTCCTTGAGTGCTTGCAGCCAAAGCTCCTGTACTGGCTGATCTCCGAAACTTTTATTTCTTTTAAATTCTCCCAGTCATAATCTTAGCCATAAATGGAACAGAAGATGCCTCCTGCTTTGAAAGATGCTGCCTCATTTGTCCTTTGAGACTTCACAAGCAAGAGCTCTGCTCCAGCTTTCATTTGCTCCCTGGTCCTGAAATATTTTCTGGATCTGAGCCATCTCTTTTCAAGGTGATGATAGGGATGGGGGCTAGGACGGAACTTGTGCATGGTGGGGATAGGAATTTGAGCCTGGGATGTCTGTTTTAGTTGGCAGATTGTTGTCTTGGAGCTGCCTCCTTGTCTGCTCAGGCCAAGATCATTGCTGTCCAAACTGCAGTGTGAGATGTGCACATCCTGACCAGTAGTGGGGCTGAACTCCTTGGCTCCCTCATGAAGATATTCTCAGTTTTATATTAATGTTTTAGTCACATGAAGATATTCTCAGTTTTACATGAATGTTTTAGTCACCAATGTCCCAAGACTTGGGATGTTGGTGACTAAAACATTCAACTGCTCCCAAATTACCATGGTTTTTTTCAGAAGTCCGAAATAAAAAAATTTCTGCTGAAATGAAACCTCATGGTGAGATCACTACATCGTGGCTTGCTTGAAAAAAGATATTTTTTTTCCTTGGTGTGTGTGTGTGCTGCAAGGGAATAGGAGGGAACATCCCAGAAAGAAGTAAAACTTCAGCAACAGAAATTTTCCTTTCCTGGGTCTGATCCCTAAGGGTAAATCTATCACACCCCGCATCTGAAATCAGCAGGGTTTGTACAGATCTGTTGCCTTGTATCTGAAATCAAAATATTGTTGCAGATAGTCCCAGGAAAGATTTTGCCTGACTCTTCTGGCTAAATACAGTATATTCTTTAGGGCTTCTCACCTTACTGAGATTTGCTAAAGTCTGTAAAGGAAGCAGAACAAAGGACTTACTTTTAAAACTGTGTTTACTTCCTTCAAACCACCTGGGCTTATGGACCTTCAGAAGGTTGAGAATTTGCTTTATACAACCTGCTTCCCCTCCCAGGTGGGCTTTAATAAACTCCTTCAGCTTTAGAGTCCAGCCCCACAGCTGAATTTCATTCAAGCTCCATGTTTCTCTCTAGGTTATATAAAATATAAGGATCAGTCATGTACACTCACCATCTCCTGGAGGGTGTTAAGCACTTCAAGTTGACTGGCAACCATCCCCAGTCCCTGGCCAATGTCATCCTGCTTGTAAGAAAAATACATCATGAGAGAAAGGCTCTGTTATGAAAACTGTTATTAGAGAAAACATTACTTGTTCTTAAATCTTAACCAGATTATGTAGGGTTTTGGATTTTCAGTAACAATAATTTTCTGGTGTTCCCCATCAGGAGGCCAGGACTGCTGTCAGCTCTGCTGGCATTAATCCAGCTTTCATCAGAAGAGAGATTGTGGATTGAGAAGGAGAACTGAATTTGTATCCTAGTGCTTTTGTTCCTCTACAGTTAAAACTAAAAAACAGGACAGTTTTGGAGAACTACAGGATTTGGGTTTTTTGTATGAAGCAGAGAATTTGTTTTCTTCCAATTCTAATATAGTATGTGATGCTTAAATATTTTGTTAAAATTGTTGGTAATGTGTTTATTTGGTGAGCTCTTGTGCACTTTTTTGAGGCTTGAGTTATCTGAAGTGCCTAATTTAAAAGCAAAGCAAGCCTTTAATTTAATTTTACCAGTGCACAGGTATATGGATATTTAAGCAATTAAGAATTTAATATTCTTAACTCTGTGGGCACTTCACTGGAAAAACTGGTTATTTACTGGTTGCAGGGAGATTTACTCTTAGGGTTAAATCTTGTTATAAAGCCTGACCTCATTACATAAATTACTAATTCACAATTAGCTGAGCATGTTATCTGTTTGCTTGATGGAAACAGTTTGCTGAAAACTTTATTTAGCTCCTTTTGGTGAGAGTGTGGAGCAGTACTTGACACCTTGGCATGGTTTGGAGCCCAGATGCAATGGATCCTTGGTCAGTGCATACCACCAACAGGAGCTGCATCCGCTTGGACTCCCTGCCAAATCTAGTTCCCACTCAGCTACCAAGGGTCACCATGGAGACATTTTGTACTAGAACAGCTCATTTTAAATATTAGATTTCAGCCTTTGAGTGCATGTTCAAAGTTTACAGTTGCAGTTGCTTTAGAACATCTGCTTTTTCATAGGAGGGGAAAAAACACTTCAGGGAAGTTAAAAAGCCTAGATTTGGCATTGCATGTTTGTTACAGTAGTAACCAGTTGCTTAGCAAAGAATGGTCCATCTATAAATACTTTAACATTATTTATTAAATTATGGTGGATTTTAAAACATACCTAATAATAACAACACTGAATATTTTAGTATTTAACAGGTACACACATAGTTTTAACAATATCAAGTTATGTGCTTTGCAACAGCTTGTTATGGCTTCATCTGTTAGGCATTTGGTATGCATTCACTTTTTTTAATTCTTCAGGAAAAAAAGGAATTCTCTCTGGTAAGATGCAAAGGAATGAAGCTGCATCTAATGACGAGTTAGCAAATAGGATCAAGCATTTATGAAAGAAGTCAAAATTTAAAGCTGTATTCACATATAGGCATAACTCACTAGGGCTTGTCTTTTGCCACCTTGCTCCAAGCTCTCCTAGCAACCTGACCTCCCTCAGCCATCATTGCTTGCTGCATGGGGGTGGTGCTGCCAGCTGGGCTGGGTTCCTGCTCTCACTGGGGTGATAGCACAGCTTTAATGAAGAAATAGGGAAATAGCCTTAATCCGTGGTACTAGGAGTGGTTGGGATTGGCAAGTAATGCATTAAAATGAAGAATTTTGTGTCAGGACACAGCCTATTTTGGTAAGTAATAGCTTTTCCAAAGCAGACCCCTATCTTCCTCCCCTCTTACAGGTACTGTGCTCACCAGACTATGAAGGGAACCCTTTAGCTCCTGTTTGGGAAGCAGCATCTGCTGGAAGGATTGCAAGGATGTGTTTTCTGGTAACCCTCACCTCATGAGTGTCAAGCACTGGTTGACTTCAGGATCTGTTTGTTTCAAAGGAATTTGAGAGCAGAGTTCATTATTCTGTTATCAGCAGATAATCTGCCTTTATTTATATATTGAGATATTTATTATAAATATATAAATCTGATACTTATGAACAATTCTGTGCATCTAGAAAAAGCTCTTCCTGGGGGATCTGTTTCTTGTTTTTCTTACAAGGCAGAGGCTCACAGTTGGCATACATTGTTAAACCCAGGTGAAATCACTAATGCTTTAAGAAAAGGGTAAAGTTAGGGAAGTGATTGTCCTTCTTTAGGGAAATGATTGTCCCCCTGTACTCAACAGTGGTGAAACTGTACCACCTCATATCTGGTGTCCAGTTTGGGGCTTTTTACTTCTCGAAAGACATTGATGTGCTGGAGCATGTCCAGAGAAAGGCAACAGAGAGAATCTGGGGAAGAGTCTGGAGCACAAGTCTGATGACGAGCAGCTGAGGGAGCTGGGGGGGGCTCAGCCTGGAGAAAAGAGGCTCAGGTGAGATCTTTTCACTTTCTGCAACTCTCTGGTGGGATGGTGGAGCTAAGTGGAGATTGATCTCTTCTCCTAGGTAACCAGCCACGGGACTAGAGGAAATGGCCTCAAGGAACTGCACTAAGGAAGGTTCAGGTTGAATATCAGGAAGAGTTTCTTCATTGAAACTCTTGTCAAGCATTGGATTAGACTGCCCAGGGAGGTAGTGGAGTCACCATCCCTGGAAGCGTTCAAGCAATGACTTGAATTAGTGCCATGGTCCTGTTGACACGGTGATCAGACAAAATTGGACTTGATGACCTTGGAGGTATTTGCCAATCTCTGTGATACTATGATTCTTTGAAAAGACTAAAGTTATTTCTGAACATTTAGGACAAGAGTTTAATTGCAGATTATTTTTGCTGAAATCTTTCCTTTGGGAACATGAAACTACAAGAAGTTTCAATCTGATAATTAAATAGGAGAGAGCAGCCAAGGATTACCAGATCATGACAAATAGTAATTTCTCCTGCTTTTAATCCCACTGTGATTGGTGGGACTCCCAGTGCGATGCTGAAGGAGGAGTGCATCTGTGTGGAGCTGTGTCTAACCAAGCCCTACAACACCTGAAACGTCTGATTCCTCCTCTAGCAATCACTGTCTGTGCCATCAAGGTGGGGATATGTGTCTGAGAACTCTTAACCCTTAAGTGTGTATGTGCTACACACTGGCAGGTTTCTGCCCCACCATGGCTGCTAAATAGGGAATTGGCTCTTTCCATGGTCGAGTGTTAAGTGGGGAGGAAACCTTTGGCCAGTAGGAAGACATAGAGAGACTAATTGTGGTTTGGTCCAGTTTTTTCCTCCCTACATATTTCCACAAGTTGAACACTCTTGACTAGACACCAAGACACCAAACAGTTAAGGCAGAGACTTTTGGAGCATGGGTAACTGATACTGGCCTTGCAAGGCTGTTGCATACAAGACTCCGTGTTTAAGTGCCTGAATATGGATGTTGGTGCCTTGCTTCAGGCACTTGGTTTGCAAATGCTGGTGTTGGGTATTTGCCAGGAATAGAATTGGAATCCTTTGACTTTGTGGTTTAACTCCTAGGCAGCATTTCTTCTTGTCAGTACACTGTATCCTGTGCTTATTCATATGGAGAACAAGCATGATACTTCCAGAGGGAAAATGATTTTTAGTGATGAATGAGAATATATGGAATTTGAGATTCTTGCATTGGACTTTTTTGATTGCTGTTGAAGAAGGAATGTTTTATTTTCTCAATTCATCCCTTTCTTGGTTGATGCCCTTTGGAAGAGATCTCCCTAGCACAGCTCCTTTTGCTGAGTTAAGGGATGACTTTAGGGTTTCCAAGCCAGAGAGTGTGACTGCCCAGCCTGGTTTAGGACATCCTTGTGCTGAAGAGAAGAGCAGTTTCTGCTCTCCAGGGGAAGGCTACCATCTTGCCATCACAAAACTCAGCATGTCAGCTAGTCTTCTCTGTCTCTGAAGTGGCAAGGAACAGATAGGGAAAACTATATGGCAGGAAAGGGGAGGACTCCTCATGTCTCTGCCTCTCTTCTGATCTCCTGGATTTTAGCATGATTTGGTGAAGAAGAAGAAAGGAAATAAATTGGACTTCTGGAAAATGACTCTTGTCCCTGGGATAGGCAGCATCTTACCTGGCAGAGATGGTCCTGGAAAGTTATCTGTGAGAGCTCTGTGAATCTGGAGCATATTCTGAGCAGACTTATCTTGAGAGAATTTTGCTCAAATACATGCCCGGAAAATATGCCTGAGCTGAGGGTCTTCTACAGAATTAGAAGTCCACCAAAAGGAAAAACTGGCCAAAAGGGAAAGGGAGGGCAGCAACAGGCTTGATACAGGCAATCCTTCCCCAATGCTATAAGTTCTTGCTTCAGAGCATATGGTTGTGAGAACCTCTCCATTAAATGGTTATTGCTTTTTTTTTCTATACAGACAAATTGTTTTTCCCCCCTCACTTCATTCTGGGAGACAGCCAAACTGTTTTAACTGAAACTTTCCCAAATAACTCAGCCCAAGACAGAGACATTGGCTAGGAAAATATAGTACCAAGCACAGAGAGTTTGGCAATGTCTTTAGTAAATGAAAGCCGAATTTCTTAATGGAAAGTGTCAGGCACCCTTAACCATAAGTAGCATTAAAATGCAGCCTATCATTATGCAAATGAAGAGGGGGCATCTTTGCCAACTGGACCCAAACATTGTATTCACTTTTAAGAATCTGGAGCAGTCGCATGATATGTAACAAGGTGGTTGTAAAATGACATTTTGAATGTGACATGAGCTGCCACTTACAACAGTGAATAAAGTCATTGCTGGAAGATGGTAAGTCAAATTCAGCCACAGCAGGTCCTGGAGATCTGAGACTGTGTGGAGCTTAAGAAAGTTTGGCAAGAATTTTTCTACTGGTAGTAGAAACTGATGAGCTTCTGACTGTCATAGTTTTTGTAAGCAAGTTACAACTGATGTGTTGTGAAAGGCAAGTTTGATAAATGGAGATCAAAAGGGTTAATCACTGCTGCTGGGATTGGGATTTTGCGCTGTGTGCAATGAGCAGGCTAGGAAATATTTTTTCTGTCTCTCCTATAAATATAATTTGATCTCTGGGGTGTTTCCTTCTCTTCTAAAGGAATGGACACAAGTAGTTCTAATGCAGATAGTGAACTGAGAATGGTCGTTCATATGTCTCACTTATAAGCTCAAAATTAGGGAGCTAAGAAAAGGAGCAACTGTGTTCTTACATCCTCCATACATTCTTGGGCTGTGGAATGGCAACTGTCACGTCCATCTAGACATTTTATCTTAACTAGGTTTTGGTGATTCCCTTGTTCTGTTCTGCTCTCTTCCTTTGGCACACTTGGATGCATTAAATGTGGAAAAACTAATGCTATTTAGGTTTGTTCTATGCTCTTGGGATCATCTTGCTTAGGGTTTACAGAGCTGCTCAGAATAGATGCTCTGTAAACCCTCTGGGCCGTGTGTCACATGGCAGTCGGCCATACACCGTGACACAGATGGTTCCTGCCAGTCTTTTTTTCTACAGAAGAAAGATGCCAGCATTAACTAATCCATAAAGCTCCCTCATGCTGGGCATCCACCCAGTTAGAGCAGTTTAAACCTCCATGGTGTCTTAAACACTCTTGTTGATGTTGTTGCCTTGGTGCTCCATTTCCTCCCGGCACTAACTCCAAGCCTTTATTGGAGCGCGGGCAGACGGCGCAGCACCAGGCGATCAGCGGAGATCACAGGGCCAGTTTTATGTCTGGAATACAGTTTTTGCTCAGGGAAACAACCTGCCTCGGTGGAAGGGCTTCTCTCAGATCTGCTACTCTGGTTGTTTTTTTAGGATGCAATACTTGCTAGTGAAACAAGGAGTATCTTTCTTAGTTGTTTTCCGTCTGGGATATGGTGGTGCAGGCTATGCAGTGGTTTTTTTTAGAGTAAGTAAAGCTAGGATATGGTATTATGGTTTCTATCTGGAAAAAAAGCCAGCCAAAAGCCTTTGGGAATTAGTGTCTTATGGGGATTGATCCTTGGACACAAGGCATTAGTACTCTGAGCTTGCTGATGTTGGGGAACAACCAGAGCACTAAGCAAGTCAATCACTTGGATTTCTAGAGGGGCAAGATAGAAATTACTGAGCAATTATAAGAGGTGGCAGATGACAAATAGAAATGCCTTTCTCTTAATTTTTCAGCAGATGATCTCATTTTACACCAGATCCTCAGCTGCTGAAGATCAGACTACTCCCTTGAAGCCTGTGCTGATTTGCACCTGCTACAGAGCTGGCAGTGGCATGCTTGATTTAAGAAAGAAAATAATTGTGGTTGTAGTGTAAAATCAGCTTAGTTTTGGATTAGAGAAGCTTTCAGCATTTCAGTCACTCTGGAGTTGCATGCACCACATGTTTGTGAAGTTGCAGGCACACACGCAAATTTCTTTCCTGTCTTTCAGGTGAATCTGTATGTTCATCTGCTTCAGTGGCTGCTTTGGAAAATTCTCAGACTTCTCCCTAAGTGATTTGCTGCATTATTTATTTTGAAAGCAGGGGTTTTAAAAATAATTCTTACCAGACCCATTTGGCCCCATAGCCTGTCCTTGAGTTTAAGCTATTCAAGTCTAATTCTGTGAAATCAGGTAGGAGTATGAATATTGTGAGACATTGGATACTGTTGTCTAATTATGCTGAAGTTTGAAATCTGCCAAAAGATAACATTTTTTCTCCAGATTAGCTCCTCAAAAATTGGTTTATTATCTGGTGCAGGGAATGTAATATGGGCCCCTGTATTCTGCCATCCCAAGGTAATATTTTGTCTTTTCTCTCCTCTCTCTTTGCCTGTTATAACCCACCATTATATTTTTCTACATGCAGCTGAGGAGTCAGAGATGCTGCTATTAAGACCACATCAGTTGTTCCTGGGGTGCAGGCATGTGCATAGACAGAATACATTCAGCACATCATGCTGAGGGTTACTTAAAACATCTCTGTAATGCAGCTGATTTACATTGGCCCAGGGGAAGAGGTGAACTGGAATCATGAGGAAGCTCTTAAACTTAACCATATCTTGTTCAAGTCAGGGGAAAATATCCATCCCATCAGATAGGAGAGTGGTGGTTCAACTCCTCCAGCTTTTTAAGAAGGCAAAAACAATGCACTGAATATTTACATGGAATCCCCTTAAGGACATCTGTCATGCTGCAGATTAAACTAAAAGTCTCTCCCCAGTTTAATGTTATGCCTTCAGGCAGTCTAAACCCAATAGATTTAGTTACTCTGCTCCAGATCCTAGATTACTAGCACAGGCAGTTTTTATTCTCGCCCTCTTTTTCCAGAAGCACAGAACCTTTGCTTGTAAATGACTGGCTTTGTGTGGGTTTTCTAGGCCACTTCCACTTACATTTTGGAGCCTGGCCCTATCCTGGATTTGTGGTTAGTGTTTTTTACATTAACCTCTAGCAGCCACGCTTTTCTTGCTTCTATCTCCATGTAGTGCATTAGGCAAGTTATTGAACTAATTTCCTCCCCTTCACTGTGGCACATATCATAGGAGCTATGTTTCCATCCATCACCTTTTATCCAGAAGTTTGCATTGCCTTTAGGACTTGAACTCCAACTACCACCACCAGAAAACCCAAACAACCAAGCAACAAAACCCCAACAAAAAAAGCCCCTAAAAACCCAAACCATACCCCCCCAAGAAAAAAAAAAAAACAAAAAAAATCAAACAAAACCCCCCAAACTCCCCAAAAGCTGGCCAAAGACCAGAGAGGAAAGCAACTATTTGAATGTTATTATTTTGACTTCTAAAACCGAGTTTGCTCTCCTTACTCTTGCTGTTCTGCCACCACTGAGTCTACTTACTGTCTGCAGCAGAGACTCATTTTGCTCAGCCTGCTTGCTTGTTTGTTCACTGTGTGGCCTGAATATGGGAAGCTTGGCCACAGCATTTGAAAATACATATTAACTTGTGGAAGAAGAGAGGATTCCTTTGAAGGAGGAACTGCAGAGGTTCAGAGGTTTTCCCAGCGAAGACATCACTTGGCTGGTTTACTTTACAGCCATAGATATGTCTCCATTAATGTAATTGAAGGAATACAGACAACAGATATTTAGGACACCTTCTGCAGGATGAAATTTCCAGTTCTCAGTTTTCACCAGTTGCTTACAAATAAGCCAGAATTGAACAGTAACTCTGTCACCAATGTCAAAATTCCCCCCACTAGAAGGAGAGGGTTTTCATTGGGAGCCTGTTGGGAGGTGTTTCACAGAGAGCAAAGGATTATCTCCTTAAAGTGACCATTTATAAATCCAGCTTTACTCATTAGATGTAAAGTTCAGCATTCTGCCAGCAACTTTCACATTTGTGAGCTGAATGTCCCATCTTGTGGCAACTCCTGCATTCTACAGTGTTCAACTTGCCCATGTATCTTTAAGACAATCCCAATAAGTGAGGCAAGTGTGAACCCCCCCTTTCTCTCACTGTTTATCCTTGATGCTTTTAAGATACTCTATATTTGCAAATCTGATGCATTATTTTGCAGTTCCTGTGCACATTGCTAAGTCCACAAGTCTTAGATAAGACACAACAATCTCAGATCAGGCTTACCCAGTTAATTACTTGCCTTCAGTCATTAATAATGACAGATGAACGTTGCTCATAACCTGTCTTCCAAGATGCTTCCAAATGAGCAGCCCCTGGTCAGCGTTACGGCTCTGCCACGTATACTGTCATTCTTTCCCCTTGCTATCTGGTTAAACTATGAAACTTGAACCTCATCAGGCAAGCACAGGATTTGCTGGGGAACTTGAAACACCTTGTTAGCTATATAAGGGCTTTCAAGGCTCTTAACAGATTTCTCCATTAAACTCATAAATTTCTCCATAAATTCCATTTTATATTTGAATCCTAGTCAGTACCACCAACTGTGGCATCATCAAGGAATAAATTAAGACTGCTAGGAGGCTCTCCTTGCCAGGGCTTCCTATTAAAGCTCAGATGAACTGGTTTGCAGTAGGATAGGTGCTCATATGCACATCTCCATGCAGTATGTTCAGAACCTCTCTCTTGCATTCTGGCCATATTTCAAGGGGGCTTGTTGCATTCTGTTGGTCCAGCTGTCTCCACACATTTGAAGGGCCCTGTCCTCCCATAATTTTCCTGTACAATGCTATAGTGTGGCTGATTATAGTGCTGTCCACAGCATGTATGAATTAACCTCAAAATGGTTAAATTGCATTGGGTTTCAGTTAAAATAAAAACAGCAGCAGCAGAGCTGTGCATGATGAGTCTTCCTGAATGAGCACCCAGTGATCACCCAAAACCAGAGCATGAGAGCAGCCAGTGGGAGTCTGTCCAATGCAGAGACCAGATGAGAGGCTTCAGGGCTGAAAAAGCTGTCCATGTGATTTGTGCCAGAGGATCCTGGGCTGCTGCCTCCATGAAGGTTGTGATCACAGAACTATGAGGACACGTAATCATGCATAAAAGATGAACAGAGCAGAATTGCCCTGTTCTGCAGGCCATTTACCTGGATGATGGGTCCTTCTCTGCATGAGCTGTGTGTTGGATAGAAGGACAAACACAATCTCCCTTTCACCTCTCAATTGTTTATAAATTGCACAGAAACATCCTAGTATGTTTAACAAGAAGGAAACAGAAGTACAAGGATAATGAGAGTGATGTCCCCCTCACGGGTATCAGCCCACACAGCTTGTGGGCTGCTTAGGGGAAGAATAAGATATCTTTTAAGATTTATATCAGGACATCTGCACTCAGCCCCCTCATCCTTTCCAGTCTGTATTTTTGGTTCCACACTAGCTTTTTAATCTTCAAATTCTCCTGTGGCAAGGCATTCTCCAGTTCAGCTAAGCCTTGTTACAGCACTGCAGCTCCAGATACACCTGACGGCTCTGAAGGATCTCTGGCTTTTTGGGAGGGCTGTGCTTCTGGAACACCTACATTTCCCAGGTGTGACCAAGGGAAATGGCCCAAGTTATAAGCACCTAGCCTTGAGAAAAAGATAAGGTCTTTAATTTCTAACTAGAAGTGCTGAAGATGCTCAGCTAAGGGTCTCAAAACTAAAAAGCTGTGACAAGAAATCTTGATAACTAAAGAGGCATAATTCAGTGGTCCTGAATTGAGATTAATGCAAACATGGTGCTACATCAGAAATGAGCTGTGTAAATTCCTTGTGGGGATGGAGGTGGCCCTCACCAAATCTGCTTGTACGATCTGTAGGATTTATTCTGTGTGACACAAAAGATATGGGCAGTATTTTAAGGAGGGAAAGAAAAATTTCAAGGGTTGGAGCCTGCATTTAAACTCGGCCTGCAGGAACAGTTTACACAACCAAAGCTGTGACTATGCCATTAAGGTGGCCCCTCATGAGTTCATCCAGTATTAATTATAAAGCCACATTATTATACTCTGTGGAAATATCAGATACAGAATAGAAACTCAAGAGCAGTCCTAGAGGTTTCAGTCTTCACAGTTAGGTATTTCCTTTCTCTGGAATTCTTAAGAGAATGAGTCAGATAAACAGAAAGGACCTGGCTCTGAATTAAACTCTGTAGCTCTCAAAATTACGGTGCTTTCATTTCTCTCTTCCTTTCTAATTACTCTAAGAGTTTGGGGTTTTTTTTGCTTTGGGAAAGATTTAAATATACCAAAGAGGCACCATTTTCAAATTCCAATAGGTGATTTCAAGACCTCATTAGCAGCAGCCAGGATGTGGAGAGCACATGCTTCATGCGCGGGGTGCGGATCACTGCTCAGCGCAAATCTGCAGAGCTTCTGTGAGCTTGGGAGCACTGCAGATTTGCACCAGCTGGACAGGCAGACTTGCCTTTCCACCAGCACATATGCTAACCCTGGCAGAGAATCAAAGCCCAGATTGTGAACTGCTTCCTCACAAGGATGAACAGCTACTCATAAGCAGTTAAATTGACTTCACTGGGCCTCTTAAGTGAAGAGCTCCTTACTGGGGAGAGTGCAGGGTTCACAATGCAGCCCTTAATTTTTATCCCATAAATAGCTGCTGGGTTTGCTCAGTGCTGTGAATGATCATCGTTTTGCAATGGGTGAGAGTGGATGATGAGATCTGAGACTAAAGGAATCGATACCTGCTAACACAAAAAAGAGAAAGAAAAATTCCTTTTACCTCAATTCCATTACCTCCCTCTAAAGAGATGTTCCTTCAGCTACACAGCAGCAAAAGCAGATATGTGGTTCTGTTTCACCAAGCCATCAAACATTATAAAAGTCATTTTTATAAACATTTGAAGCTACTGACATTTGATTCCAAGGCTGTGTGGGCAGCCTCCTTTACAGCAGTTTTCTAAACAGGCAATCCAGTTTTCCAGGTAATTAAAAATGTTTGCATAGGCTAGTAGATTTATCTTTTGAAACCATTTTAGCACTAGTGCTCTCCAGAGTGGTATCAGTTGACACAGTGCATAATCTAGAAGAGACTAATTGCTGCATGATTTCTAATTTTTCTGCAGTCATGTAAATGAGCTGGAGCCTGCACAGGTGGAGCCTATTAGAGTGAATGATTTTGCTCTCATGTTGTTATCTTCATTTGCTGTTGTCTTATCAACTCAGAGTAGGGAATCTGCTGTCATGAAAAGCAGGCGAGGGAACAATGTCTGACTGAAAAGTCTTGTTTCATTATTTTTTAATTCATACAGTACTACCTGCCTAATGCAGTTTTCTGATTACCATGAGAGGCAGCCAGTAATGCAGTTTTATTCAAATAAGGAAAGCAGTGCTTTAATTTAAGTTAAGAAATCATCCACATTTCTTACCAGGCAACAAGGATTGTGATTCAATAATACATGAATTTAATAATGCATAATGGTAGACTTTGCAGGTACTAAATAGCAAGATCAGAATGAATTAGTATGCTATGTTGTTCTACGGGAGTCCATCTCCTTTGCGCATGTGCTCTTCCTCTGTCCCTGTTTTGCTTCTCCTTGAGCTGTTCCCTAAGAGACAGCATAAACAAATTGAGTTTTAGTTCCTGAAACCCTTATTACAGATCTCCTAAAACGCTTTAAGGCTGTGAGGAAAAGACTAATAAGATACTGTGTGCAGCTGTCCCATGCAGAAACCCAGATCTGCAGCAAGAAAGTCAAGTAATGCAGTTTTTCATAGAGACAGTCCTCAGGAGACCCGAGCCATAGGGCACTGCTGTGGCTCCTCTAAGGTGATCATCCCAAGATTTAAGTGCTCTTCTAGTTATGGGTTTGGTGCTTGTTCTAAGCCTAAATAAACTCATAGCTTTGTGCCATGGTTATCTGTTAATATGAGAAGGTGTTCTCTTTCCTTAGGCTTCTACCCCCATGGGTTTCAGATAGCAATCACACTTCTATTGTGTGATGACACTATGTAGCTCTACTCAGGTTAATTTAAATTGATCTGCCTTGGGTATTAATAATATTACATGCAGGTTTCATGAGCCTTTTAAAGTCTCTAGATAATGGGCAGATGCAAGATGAGAGGAGAATCTGTGTTTACATCTTCTGACTCAGGACGGTAATCTCTCAGGGCTTCTCCCTCCATTCTTTAGCATCTGAAGCTGGCAGGACTTTCTCCCTCTCACAGTTAGGACAGTCCTTGTCCTCCACCTCCATTCATCAGGTATGACCTCCAACAAGCTGTCTGTTCACACAGACCTCCTGAGCATCTACTCTTTTCCGCTCCTTGAAAAAAAGGGGCACAATATCCTAGCAAAAATTCAAAGTGGGGCTACACCTTCTCACTCTAATTCTCCTATTTTGTGGTCCTTGACTTCATGTGTCTTCCTCTTCGAGCCATTGCCCCCAGTTCCTCACCATCTCAATGCCTCTTGGAAGGGTTTGGGATTGCATTTTTGCATTTTGCATTTTTTTGACAGCCTTCAGTTCAGCAAGTCCTGCATTCCAGCCAGCTGGCTTTGCTGGTAGCTGTCTTTGTTTTAGGTCAGAGGGATGTTGTCACCACAGAGTCAGATATTGTCACCACACGAGCACCCAGACCTGGGCTCATCTGGAGGGCTGGCAGTTCAAGAAAAGGGTTTTCCATAAGAGCACATAAGCAAGTGTGGAGCAAGGAGAAAAAACAACAAAGAAAAAGAACCGTCGTCCCCATTCTGCTCTCATCAAAAGGGTATGTTGATCTCAGTTAGTTTCCATTCTGCAGCCCTCAAAAATGTTTCCTCAGTGCAATCCTATTGGTTTAAATAGACTTATTCCTGATTCACACTGTCCTCATATGTTTATAATAAAAATTCTTACCAGTGTCATTAATACCCTGCAGATATTCAAACTGAAATAATTTTTCAGAACAAATTCAACTTTCATCATTTATGCTTTTCATACAATCCTTGCTCTTCATTCATCGCAAGCAATAAAAACTTACTGATCAGTTTCACTTTTATTTACAATCCAATTAATTCCCTAGCATAATGACATCCTGTTTAGGTTCATGACATTGAAATGAATTGGTCTGATTTTTTTTTTAAAAGCAACCTAGTTCCATTACTATTTTTGTCTTTTTTTTTTTAAGCTGATTGTCTCCTTTTATTGGCAGTTTAGGAAATAAAACATTTGTATTCCTTAATAGCATTCCTCCTAATTCTAAAATGCCTCTGGGAAAGCTCTGATTAACTGTACTACATTCAAATGTAGAATTATCTAATTACTGTTCCCGTACCAAGAACTTCCAGAGGACAGGATTATGCTGTTTCTGGCTTCTTTGTGTTTGAAGAGTGCTTCTGTGTAGCATTTGCGTGTTCATGCTACATAGAGACGTGTGTAGGGCAAGGTGCACACATACAACAAATACATGGGTGAAGAACTACAAAAGGTGACATTTTGTTGCTTTTTTATCTAGGCTCTTCTGCTTAGTATTAGTTTTCTTTTCAGCAACAAATTTTGTTCATCCTCTGTGGACAGAAGCTTGCTTGAAGTTGTAAAATAGATTTCCTCTTACATTGTCCCATTCAATAAACCTCTTGTTCCATTGTGGAATCTGTGCAAGCCTTCTCTGGGGACAAAGCTAGAATGTGGAATTCATTACATATTGCCCAGTGCTCCATGTGAAGCACTCCTCCAGATTCCTTTGACACAAAAACGTGCTTTATACCATTGCAGGGGCTTTTGAAAATTTTGAAGTAAATCCAGCTCAGAGCTGGTATATCAATGGCAAATCCTCTTAGCTCTGGTTACAGGAGATCAGGATGTTATTTCAGCATTCATATTTGGGAGCTGTTCCATTAACACCTACAACAGTAGATGCGGATATATATTTGGCTGCTGTTTAGGAGGATCTGTTTGATGACTTATCCTGACGACAGGGTTTCAAATTCTGTTCTTACTTGCAGCTATGTATCTACACGGAGGTTGCTAGTTTAATATTTCCAGCATACCATCGTCTCTCTGCCAAGGCAGGGACACTTAGCTCAAAGGAGACACTCACTGTCTTAAATCATTGGTGCTATATCCTGTTAACATCCTCATATCCCTAAAATGTCCTTATTCAGAGGTGCAGCCTTTAGATGTGGATTTATTGCAGGGACTAGTCCTGCTCATTAGCACCAATCCATGCAGTGCCTTGTGGCCCTTTTCCTTCCCCAGGTAGCTCATGGTCAGGCACAGTAGTCCTTTTCCTAGGGCACTGTTCACAGGGAAAGATGTGAGTAGGGTTTCAGATACACCATTTCTTCCTGTTCTGTACAAAGGGTTTGCAGGGTGTCCCTCTAAGTGAAGAGCTGCCCAGCTCCTCTTGGGCTCGGTGATGTGGGTAGTGGTGACTTGGAAGCCACCAAGGAAATGAGTGGTACAAATGACACGGACACAAACACAGCTCACGAGAGGAGGGAGCCAGAGCGATGGTTTTCTCTGGGAAGCCCTGTTTAGAGGATTGTTGAAGCTGAATTATGTCAGTGCTGAAAATGGTATTTCATATTTCCTCCCTGTGTGTATGGAATATGGGACAACTTTCCAGGCATTTTAGTTATAGCTCAGCAATGAGTTCAAACAGATTAATATTTATCAACTTGTCATTCTTTCCCACTGCCATTGTCCTCCATCAGCTCATCTAAAAGGCTTGAAGGGCATGGAAATTTCAAAGCTGGCTAGGTGATGGAGTGCGAGTTCTGCCAGACCTTTGGGTCTGCACTGAGCTTTTCAAAGGTCAGGGTTCTGGGTAGCAGCAGAGAAGAGAAACACTTCTGTGTGTCCAAGCCTCTTGTGGTATGCAGGGATGGAAAGAGTTTTCACTGGGGGGATATCTGGCCAAGTGACAATATTACAGAGCAGAAGAGGTGGCAGGGAATAATGCTGCTTGTGTGATTAGTCATTTATATATACTTTAACCTTCTTAAATATGGGCATATCTTTTTAAGCACCCAAAATAATATGTAGTTCAATTGAAGCTGCTATTTTCCTGGTTTTCTTGAGAAAAAAATTCCTGTGTTTTATATCAGAGCTTCCCTAATGAACGGACCTTCTGTCCTAGTTGTCAGCTCATCCTTCTTCTCTAACCATGACTCTCCTGATACTTGATGTTTTGCATTTGCTTTCATTTTTCCCTTGATCTTGCAATTCCTGAAGGCATGTGTTCAAAGGCAATCCTCAGTTTTCCCTTAAATAGCCAGGCCTTTTGTCTATGGAAAAGACCATGAAGATGTGGCCATTAGAGAGTATCATATCCATGAAGGCATAAAAAATGAATTTTAAAGTAGAATATTTTCAGTATATCACTCATTCTCAGCTTATCCTGTGACTTCTGGGTGACTGTCCTATGATTCTGAGATGCAAGAGGCTGCAAGTTTTCTTCTTGTGTGTGTGTGTGTTAGGGAATGGACAGTGAAACTTAAAGTACTGATTATTTTGAATGGGCTTAAGCACAAATGTTTTGAAGTTTTCTAGTTCTGTATTCTAAAGGAGCTTAATCAGTGTCATTAAAATGCAAAGGGTTGTTTCACTGAGCTTTGAAAGTGGGAGCTGTCATGAATTGTGTTTGTTACTGTCGGGCATTTGAGGTCCACACAAACATCCTTCGCTGCATGACCTGGAGCCATAGGTGTCTCTTGTCTTCAGAGATATTCCAGTGGAAACAGGAAAGCATAGTCAGAGTGGGTGGAAGATGCCCTCAGGGAGCTGTGTGAGGCCCTTTCAATTCCCATTGTGGGGGAACCTGCTGGATTTCTTGGAAAAGAGGTCAGTTTGTCTACTAGGGAAAAGACAGCAGGGGAGAGGGCAGAAGAAAGGAAGGCATAAGGTGGAGGTGAAGATAGGCTGCAGTCAAACAACCCTGGAGGGGTAAGGAGTATTCAGAGGATGTTCCTGTGTGCCCAGAAGCCTCTCTCTTGGCAGTGTCTGCAGTTGGTGTCTGAGGTTTCTTCTCTGGAATTATCCATCTGGAGGAGAGGGGCCCCATCTGGAGCTTGTGGGGCTTGGAAAGCAGCGGCTGTCTCTGGGACTCCTCCGAAGCTGTCGGGACAATTAGGCTGTTTGTCTGGCTTTTGGTATTCACTTTCCTAATGTCTATTTCCTCTGCTCCTGGTGATGCTTTTCCTTTCCTTCGTTAGTGTCTCGGCAATGAAATGACTTGATCATGAGCTCAGGTACTCCATGGATACACCAGGAGTGTTCTGGAACAACTTTAAGGATAAAGCAGTCTGGAAGAAGGATGAGGCAGAACATTATAAAATCAGTGTTAGCAATCTTTTTAAAAGACAAAATTGTACAAGGTTTGAGTGACAAGATTCCTTCTTGCAGCACAAGTCTCCATTTTATAATTTGATCTCCAGATGGCTGTAATTATTCTCAATCTGGAAAAAGTATATTAATGAAGAATTTGGGTTTTTAAATTGCATGTGATATGAACTTTCTTATAATTGAAACGATCCTTTTTTTTTCATTTTGTTCAACAATAAATTCACTAGGGAATTGTAGACCCTTCCTACCAGAGAGGATTGATGTCATAACCTCAGCTTGTTAGCCGCATCATTTGGAAATGCAGGGCAATTTTTTTCTTTAAATATCCAGGTAGAAAAGAGCAAGATTCCCTGAAGTTGGTCAGAGCACAAACTCCATGCTGGGAGAATCAGACAATCTTCCATGAGAAGAAGACTCTTTTGTACTGTGTAGAAATAGTTGCAGGAAAGTGAAAGCCATGAATACTGGTGTACTGAGGCACATGCTGGACAAGCAGAGACTCTCCTCTCCTGGCATCAAGGCAGAGGAAGCCACAGGAAGGAGGCTGGCCTGTTTTGGTAGGAGGGGACAAAAAAACAACAAGGGTGATTACTCGAAATCTAGAATTCCTTTTCCTGTCTAATAGAGTAGACTGTCTCTTACTTCCCTTTTTTATTCTTTCATGTGGCTGGTACTTGCTTGATTTTGGTGCCTCCTAGCTCTGTCTTGGGAGATAAGAAGATGAGAGAATAAGAATTGCCCAGCTCTCTCTTGTTCTTCCTTCAGCATCTGCTCTAACAAGCTATCCAGAAGGTCCTTATTTTCAATCTGGCAGGTCACAAAGCCTCTCTGTGGCAAGGCAGGCCCAGTGTCCTCTTTTAACTGCTGCAACTCTGCATTTTCTGTCAAATTTGTCAGGGCTTGCATGCACCGTGCTCTTCAGCCAGCACCCTCAATGCAAGATGAACATTTTTAGTGAGGAAATTCTCTATGATAGCACATGACTCCTATCTAGAGGAAACAAGACTTTGTGTTTTTTGTTACTTTTTGTCATTTCAGGTGGAAAAAAAGAAAATCATGCTAAGTGCATGTTCTTTCCATAAGTGATAATGATGGTGGATTTTAACATCTCATTTAAAAACTTCTCTCTCAAGACACCTCCTTTCTGATTAGACTGAATGTCAGAACACCACATTTACTGTTTGTTAGGGCAGTGCTACCCCCAGACAGCTTCAGGAGTCGTGCTTATGGGACTTGGAGGTAAAGGTGCTTTCTGGCATTTGTGAAAAGGAATCCAGCCAGTCCTGTAGGTCAGCCAGTCATCGGGAGCAGAATGACTGGGCAAGTCCAGGAGATAAAAAATTAGTTCCACAACACGGAAACACATGGCTGCTCTTGCAATGGCAATGGATCTGCCTGGAAATGTAACAACTCGTAAGACATGTAACTGAAATTGTATTGTTCAAGAGTGGAACAAATTAATTAGGCTAAATGGAGACTTTGGCTGTCATGACTCCAGCGAGAGAATTTGCAGGCTTCCTTTTTCCAACAGCTTTTCTGCTTCTGCCTGTGTGGACTGGGATTTTCTGTGTCTTTTTTACTATCTGCCTCTTCATTCAAGCCTCTGTCCCGCAGCCCCCAGAGCTAGGGCTCTTCCCTGGATAAAGGACTAGCACCCAATGGTGAGGAGGAGCTGAAGTCAAGGACGGGCCTTTCCAACCTCTGTGATTACTCACAGAGTCACAGTTTCACCTCCCCATTGAACTTAATCCCTCCTTTGAGGTCTTTTCAAGCTATTATTTCCATGCTACTCCCTAATCCATCCCTGCAGTGAGAGGATGCCATGAACAGCTTGCAAATGACATGGTTCTGGAGGGGGGAGAGACCCTCTTAGTTGCTTTCAGGAGCAGAGCTGAGTTTCACTGCTGTGCTGACTGTGATTCTGATGATTTCCTCATGTTAAATTGCCAGGTGTTTGGAGGAATTTTGGCTGGGCTGCTTTTTCATTTTTTAAATTATTGTTTTAAGTTTCTGACTCTTTTGCAAACAGGAATGTATCAAGGGAAGATGAAGGGTGGATGTGAAGAAGTAACACCATTGAGATTAAAGGGACCAAGTTTTACCAGCAATCACAGCAAATATCTGACTTGCTTAAGTGAAGCCAATTACTGTATTATTGCCTCCTTTTGCACTATGCACAGTAGGGATGTCACTGGATAATGGTTTGCATGTAGAGTTAATCACTTTGATGCATTTCTGACTGATCCCAGCAAATTATGTTTTGGTTCCACTATATTAAACACAAGAGCAGGGGATTATCATTAATAAATCTAAGGCACAGCATGCATAAATCTTGAATAAATCAAATATCAATTACATAGGCAGTATCTGCTGACATCTGCTTTCACCAAATAATATATTTGAAATAGATTTTATTCCACTGTGTTGGAGTCAAAGGAATGTTAGATTGGTGTGCAAAGACCCTTACTGTAAAGAGTTGGGTTATGTAGGAGTGCTATTGCTTGCTGAGCAACATAAAACAGTTCCTTTTTTTTATTATTGCCTTTCATTTTTAGACATAAATAGCACACTGGTTTCATAGAGTAGTTCATACAGTCAGTTAAGGAAAGACTTGTACCTTTCGGGAGAAGCTCTTCTGCATGTTCTCTTTTCAAGTATTTTATGAGGGCTGTTCTGATGAGGCTGCTGTGTACTTGCAACCTTTTCATGTCACAGCTGGCTGGGTGGGCTGAATCTGGCCTGGGATTTCCCTGTGGGTTGTGACAGGTGCAAAGAAAGTTAGTTAATGCCTGATTTCAAGGGAATTACAGAAAGGGAGGATTAGATGTGGGCAGAGCTCAGTAGCTGTGGGTGTTGGAAGGCCTGTGGGCAGGGTGAGTATTTCTCTCTGAACGCATCATCTCCCTGCCAGGGGCAGGTGGGTGTTTCTCTGGCTTGTGGGAACACGCAGAGCGGGAGTTTAGGGCGATGGTGAGTCCTCTTCAGCTCTCCTTCCTCTTCCTGGTTGCAGAAGTGACTCCCTCCATTGTGAGCCCTCCGTGCCTCCCTTCCCTGACTCTGAGTCTGCACTGTTCCTGTTCCTGCATTGCCCCAGGGCGAGGAAGGGCTCCTCCTGGCTCCCTGCCACGGCTGGGCCACTCCTCCAACAGGGCACGGAGCAAGTGAGCAATATGATGTTGGCATATCTGTGCAGTGTCTTCAAACATTTTGCCTTCCCCTTTACTCTCCTTTTCTCCTCAACTACCTCTTCACCTCGTTTCCAGATTAATGGAGAATGATGTGGTCACCAGTGGCAGGACCTGAGGGAATGGCATAAAGTTGGGTCTGGAGGTTTACGTTGGATATTAGGAAAGGGTTTTTCACCAGAAGGTGGCTGGGCACTGGAACAGGATCCCCAGGGAAGATGTCACAGCAGCAAGCCTGACAGAGCTCAAGAGGTGTGTGGACAGGGCTCTCAGGCACAGGGTGTCACTCGTGGGGTGCCCTGTGCAGGACCAGGAGCTGGGCTGGATGATCCCCATGGGTCCCTTCCAACCCAGCATTTTCTGTGATTCTGTGACTATGTGCGCCCCATAACGTGAGAGCACACTCCCCTCTTGGAGAGAAAAACCAAACAAGACGAAACAAGTGTGCTCTGAGCACTTCCTTTTCCAGCTCTTCTCAGCCTGCTGAAATCCCATGTTGGCCTCAATTCCATGGAGGCACTTTGGATATTGGAAATGCTGCTTGACAAGGCCAGTGGATCTGCAAGTTCATTTCATGGGCTTTCTGGATAGAAAAAAATTCATCTGAAGACCCTGGGGACATACCAGAATCTTCTCCAGGGTTTTCTGTAATACAGTTAAACTTACACACAGATATTTTCAAATATGTGCATGCACCATATTAAGTTTGAGTACATGTAGGTGGATTTATTTTTCTAATGTTGGTTCACCATTTGTACAGTGTGCTTCTTTGTGAACAAGATTATTTCTTTTCTGTCTGGACATCTGTTGAGTGTGTTAATTCTCAGAAAATGTGCAGATATCAAAACTATATTATGTGATCACCAAGCCAGAAGGAAAGTTATTACTTTCTCAGATTTTCTCAGTTGGTTTTTTTTTTTTGAAAGATCTGTCAGCCTCTAAATTAGTAATTTCAACACTATAAAATTCTTTTATCTTATGCATTCACAGAAGTGAAAAAGTTGCTATCCTATATATTTGTGTATTTAAATACAGCCTGCTTTCTCTTCTCTTGTGCATAATCTTGAAAGGCACTGGGAGCCTTGTCCAATTTGCAGCTAGTGCAAATCTTTACCCTGATTCCTGTGGCAACACCAGCAGGTCTGTGGACAGCACAGCACTCAGAGTGTGGAAAGTTAAGTGTATATGTGAAGAATTTATAGGAGTACTGTCCCTTGGGAAATGTTTTGAAAATATCTGACACTTGATATAATTTACTGCATTCCAAATGAAAAAAAAAAAAAAACCAAAAAAGCCTCTTTAGAAGTGTTTTTCTGAGCCCCAGGGATGTCCTCTGGCAGAGATGGTCCAGCTGTATCCAGAGAAGGAGGGACTCCACTGCAACTAGGAAAAATAAATGCAATAAAATAAAAAGCGACATACCTGCTGCTTTTGTTTTTTGTGGTGGGAATATTTAAGATGTTAGGCAAGCACATTTCAGGCCTGTGTTCAAGTCTGATTCCTTTCTTAAAAGATAATAAATTATAATTTAAAGCTTTAAATTCTCTTCCCATCTGCCTGGTATGATTCCTGTTGCCTTCTGTGGACATTGTACCTGAGCAGTAGGAAACAGATTCTTGTTCCCCCTTTCAATTTAACAAGTCTTATTTCTGCTGTCAGGTACAATGGTCTGAACCTGGGAGTGACAGTATGGCTTGGCAGTGGTGCAGCCTTGTCTTATCCATGCCCTATTGCAGAAGGAGCTGTAGTTTGCTTGAAAATAGGCAGCGTTCAGCTTTTCTCTCTTTGACTTTTTGTTTGTTTGTTTTGGTTTGATTTTTTTTGTTTTATTTTGTTTGATTTTTTGAGGTAGTTTTTTGTTTGTTTGTTTGGGTTTTTTTTACAGCTTTTAAAAATTTCAGAGTAAGAACTGGTTTGTAAGGCAGAGATATTCTCTCTGAGGAAGGGATCTAGGATGTTGAAAGAGATGTTGCTCTAACTCTAGGAAAACTGGGACTGGCCCATGCCACTGCACAAGAGGATCTGTAGAGTTACACTTTAACAGCAAGGAGAATAGCAATTTAAATTTGATTTTTTTTTCTTTTTCTCTAAAGGAGGCATGTGCAGCATGAATTTGATCTCACTTTTTGACAACCACCTTGCCCACAAATCAGGAGAGTGGCTTTCCTTTTATCCTTTTACATTTCATCATATAGTCTCATTAGTCTCATTCTTTAATTTGCTGCTTTTTTTTTTTTTTTTTTTTTTTTTTTTTTCTTTTGTTTCATCACCAGCAGCCAGAGGCTACTAATCTGGAATGCATCAGAGTTTCAAGCTCAGTCACAATGTTGGAAGATGCAAAACAGGGAGAGGTGAAGGGAAGAGTGGAGGCAAGTACAAAAACTCCATGAGGTAGACGAGAGCAGGCAGAACCAGAAGTGCCAGCAAGGAGAACATTGCCCACTGCTGCTGAGTTTCGTGTCTCTAGAACAGCCCCACAAGTGTGCCAAAGTACAGAAATGGGGATAATGGATAGAACATGAAGAGAAGCTGAATGGACCATTCCATACAGCCTGTCCTTCAGGCAGATCCCAGCCTTCCTGTCCCCACTTCAGCCCACGGGGTCTTGACACAGCCTTTGACACACGGGCCCACCACCACCACAAAAGTCATAAAAAGTCCCCTGCTTGTCATGTGAAGCAGCTTAGTTTAAGGAGAAACTTTCCCTAAAATGAGCTCTCCCATAAGATTGTGTGTAATTTGAGTTGAAAGGAAAAGAAATACACAGGGATTATGCAAGGTAGTGGGAGATTAAAAATACTGCCATTTTCCTGACCTTGCTTCTTTTTCTGTGAGTTTAATTGGTATCTAACAATTATTTAAAGTGGCTAGCAACTATAATGCAAGTATTTACAGTCATTAGCAACTCCTCATGTTGGAAAATAAGCTTATTGAGTATTAAATTAAGTCAGACTACTTAATTAATACCATTTTATGGTTGTCCTGAAGAAATTTCCCTACCTGCAGGTCTACATGGATGGCAGAGTGCATGCTCATAAGCTGATCTGTGGGCTTTGAACCAAGCTGGCGTGACGTGTTACTGAGGGATTTGTGCAGGGCAGGCAGTTTGCAAGGCCTTACTTCTGCAAGGGTGAATGTGGCAGGCTTCCCAGATCTTCTATATTTATTTATTTATGTGTACAGAAACATATATAATCTGCCTTTTAGTTAATTAGCTAATGTTTGTAAAGTGCTTTGAGGATTAAGTGCTATGTAAGTGCTAATTATTATTATTATTATCATCTCTCAGTATGTCTGAGTAGACAAGGTCAACCAAGAAGACACTGAAGAACATTTCTGCTAATGGAGGCTGGATAGACTGTTTTCTCTTCATTTTTCTTCCCTGCCCCCTTCTCTGTGACAGAAGATGGTGCCAGACACTAGGAAGGACCCACTTAATGATGCAGTTTGGTGGAACCCTGGACTGGGTTGCCTGGGGAGCCCAGTACGTGTCTGCTACTGGGCATCCTGAGGAACAGGCTAGACAAACCTGTGCCAGGGAGGATGGATGTGTGGCCAGTCCTGCCAGAAAGGACCATGGTGTGTGTGGTGGTTACTGGAAGTCCCTCCAAGACGTGGGATATGGGACAGGCTGCCTTCCACAGTCTGTCAGTTTGATGCGTCCATGCAAGTTGAAATGCCCATAAGCTGAACATACAAGCCATGGAAAGGGTGTTAAAGCATTGGGACACACTGCTCAGGGAAGTGGTGGAGTCACCATCCTTGGAAGTTCTTAAAAACATGTGAATATGGAGTCTGAAGACACGGTTTAGTGGTGAACATGGTAATGGTGCTGGGTTGATGGTTGGACTTGATGATCCTAAAGTCTTTTCTGACCTTAATGACTCTATGATTCTAAAATGTGCAGGTGTTTCTGGTCCAGCAGGAAAACTCCCCACAGAGGTGTTGAGGTTTTGCTTGCAATCCTTTTTAAAAAAACCCACATGACAAGGTAGTGCTGTTCCATTGCCCAGCACCCTCTCTGTGGAGTGTTTTCCCTCCCAGAGCAAAGCAGGCAGAATTTCTTCCTGTGGATCTCCAGATCTTGCAGCCCATGCAGGAACACAAGCTGACTTTTGTATTTGGCACAGATTAATAATGTGCTTAGCACTGCTTTGCTTGGTTTGTGAGGGGACAGTGAGGGGCCAGGTGCCAGCAAAGAAGTTCTTTGCTGCCTGGCACAGATTTTTTCCTCTGTGCTTTTACCTTTCACCAAGTGGAGTTTTCCCTTTTCACCTCTCCCTGGTCTGATACCCTGTGAGTGACTCTTAGGTGCAGTAAGAGTGATACAGTGTGTATGCAGACTGCCTTTTAGTCTTCTTTATGATGTGCAGACATTAAATAGCCCTCATAAAATCTTTTCATGCAGAATGGATGTTTCTATTTGATACACACACATCAATATATTTAGAGAGGTCTATGTGTATGTATCTGTCCCAAAGAAAGGAGTAACAAACCAACAAATTGAAAGAGTAAAGACAAGCCTCAGAAACCTCACCAGGCATCAGACTCCCTAACTTTTGGTCAGATGTTTTCCATGGCAACAGCAAAGCAAATCACATTTCTTTATATCTAGGCATCTGACTAAGATTTAATTGTTCTTAAATGTTTATTTCTACACTTTCATGAAGGTATGTCCATGGTAACATGGGTGTATGGGGTTGTCATTTAATGTGGTATTTGGTTAAGTATATCTTTAATTACTGGCAGGTAGTAACTGGTTCTCAAAACTTCTGTTGGCCAAGATTACTCCTTGTCTTCTTTACCAAAAGAAGTATCTGATTTTGGCTTCATGGCATACTTTTATTTATATTTGTTAAAATTTGTTAAAAATCTGGATGGGGCAAAAGGGATCTTAAAGCATTAGCTGTAGTAAATATAAAGTATTACTTTCAATTTAATATGATTTTCTTTCCTTTTCACTACAAGAAATTTTTATAAATTCCATTTTAGCTTTAAATTATCATAAAATCACCTTAAATAAGTAAGATTAATGTTTTTTGGGGGGAGAAAAACAAGCACAGTTGAGAGAGTCTAGAGTTGCTACATCGATGTTCAAGGCTTCTCTCGGGACCAAGCAAATGCATGCGAAGGGGGAAAGAGGAGGAGGGAATAGTCACCACCTGAGACAGAAGCTGGTTTTTTGCATACTGGCTGCTACACTCTCTGTCCTGAGACCTGACACACTCAGGTCTGCTGGGTTTTTCTCCTCTCCAAAGGAATTATGTCTTAGTCTGTGTTTTGCTTGTAGTCACAGAAGCCTTGCAAAAGATGGGATCATGCCTGACAGAGTGAAATCTTTCTTTATCTGAGGGACAGCAGAAGTCAGGTCAAAGAGGAGCAGAAGTACAGTGAGAAAGGAAAAGGCAAAAGGAGCCACAAGAGAAGCAGAGTGCAAGGCTGGTGTGGGTGGTGTTATGGGACTTTTTCCCCTCTAACCTGCATCCTGATCCTGAAAGGGATATATGTCAGTAAACCCCTAACTAATTTAAGACTCATCCCCTTAAATTAGGGAATGAATTAATTAAATGAGTGAAAGAAAGTTCTGTTTAGTTATAACTTGTATTGTTTATGTGTTATGTAGAACAGGAGTGTATGCATAGTATAAAAAGTTAAATATATATATGTGTGTTATGCTTATATCATCATAGCATTTCACTATATAATTGTGAGTTATTACATAATTCAATTATAGTAATTATTGAAAAAATAATATATCATTAAGCTGTAATATGATTGTATTATTTTATATAGGTGCATCTAGGAGCTCAGGAGATATCTTGTGTGGCTGAGAGAAGGTTAAACATAAATGTGAGTAAAGTTCAGTTGCTGAATTGAAGTCAATGAAGCCAGCAAAGTACAAAATTAACATTCTCTTTTCTTTTTCTATAACTGTGTCTGCATTTTCAGGGTAAATAATTTGGTTTAAAAACTCTTCTGGTAAATATACTCATGTTAGTTATCAGGGCCATCCTTTATCAAAGAAAAATTTCTTGTATCAGAAGGGTTACAGTGAAAACAAAAGCACTGAGAAAGGTGGCGAATATGTGGAATTACATTGTTATGAGAGACAGTAAATAGACTGTATGAGATACTGATTAGCCCATAAAAGTGAAGCTTGGATTAACCTGATAATGGTCTGAATGGTGGGAAGCAAGTTCCCAAGCAATGGATTTACTGCTGTTCGTACTACTGGATCTGGAGGGCACTCCCTGAAATAATTAGTCAGCAAGTTGAAATCAATGAAAAGGAAGTCTTCCTCCCCCCCCTTCCCCAACACCCTCAGTGTGCAATTGTAGTGTGAAACTCCTTGTCACAGGATGTTGTAAGAAGCCAATGGTATAAATGGGTTCAAGAAGGGATTAGACGAATTCATGGAGGAGAAGTCTACTGGGAACTATTAAACATGATGGTCCAGATGCAACCTCTGGCTCGGGAAGTCCCCAAACTGCTGATTGCTGGAATCTGAGAGGTTATACCAGAGGAGGGATCACTGTAATTGCCATGCTGCTTATATTTGCTTCTGAAGCACCCAGCGCTCCCCGCGGGGGAAAGCGAGATACTGGGTTGGATGGGCCATCAGTGACTCAGAATGGCTCATCTAGTTTTATGTTCTTAATTGTTGTCAAATGAATAGGCAAGTTACCTCATTTTTCTCCTCTCTACAAGCTGAAATTCACTAGTGCCAAGAAATTCAGATTTCCAACTGCTTGGGCCACTTAGGACAGGCTCCTCAGAGCCAGAAAGGATGCAGCACAGCATATTAAGGATAACATATTCCATACTGGCCTCTGTGACTGCCTGGGGCCAAGTGAGGAAGGCATCCCAGATCAATGGCTAGAACCACATCTTCCCTCTGGGTACAAATGACTATTTGCTTATATGAGTAAAGATACTCAAGCAAAGTCGACTACAAACTTGGGGATGGAAACTGAGGAAGAAAAAAGCATATTGCTTGCTGTACTTCCTTCTCTGGAGCAGGTAGGAAGGGATTAAGCAGCAGGGTTGGCAGATGGAGGAAGGTTTGCTGCCTACATATACAATACGAGTGGTTACTAGTCTAAAAGCTGGGCAGAGAGACTTGGAATTGGTGGGGTTTGTGCAGTATTGGCATTGTTTCATCTGTAGTGGTAGAGGGGTGAAGGTAATCAACTGTAGATCCAGGGCTGTGACTTAAGTCCTTGCTCCAGACTAGTGCAAAAGCTGATCTCATTCAGCCTGCCCTTGTAATGGGGCTTGTTTGCACTAAGGGGTGAGTTAAAATCACCTCATATCCCTATGTGACAGTGTCTTTGGAAACAGGAGTGTTGGCCAAAGTGGATTTAAAAATTGAAATTCATAGCAAATTGAAATTCATATTGAAGAGCTAAGAAAGGAGCTGAGATTCTGCAGGTTTTCTGTGGGGCAGCACCCTCCAGGGTCAAGTCTCAGGACATTGTGTCCAGGGTTTGGTGCTGCGTGATCAGGCTAAGTTATGGTGCAGACTTCAGCAATTGCCCCAGAAAAGAACTTAAACCCAGGGGCCTGGACACAAACCAGCTGAAGCTGGAAGCAGTTTGGAGACTAAGGTCTGCTTTCCAACCTTGTCCAGTGCATGTGTGTTTACCCAAAGTCATGCTTCCCTCCCCCTTCCTCCCCACTGGAGTCCCCTTTCCCTAATTTTTCATAAATGTTGCCACTGGGGATTCATATATGAGAAAAAAATGAGGTGAAAAAAGCAAAGGGAGGAGGAGGAGGAGAGCTGTACCTCTTCTGCAAATGCAATAATTCAGATGGGGGAATGCGCTGTTAAAGTTTCTGCCTTGACGTGTGTATGTGAAACGTGGCCAAGTTATGGTTTCTGTGGGAATTGTACGTTTGAATTTTCTGCCTTTTGTGTGGTTAAATTCTCAACCACAACATTGCATTAAATAGTCAGGCTTTTTTTTTATATTAGTTGTTGTACCCATAAAGCTTAATGTTTTGCTGCTTTCCGAAGGTGGGAGGGTATTTGTGTGTTTTTCTGCTGGCGATGACATGGCGGTTTACTTTAGATCCGAGTGCGGAGGATACACTCGGATTTCTGCCAAGGCAAAAGGAGGGGGGAGGTGTTGGGAGCTCTTTCTAGTGAGAAGGGATGGCTCAGCAACAGGGGTGCACTGCCAGACCAACAGCAATTAGCCTAGGGGACAGGAACAGGCCTTGGGATTTCCTGTTGTGATACTGAATTTTATCTCTAAGTAAGCAGTTCCAAATTTGCTCCAACTAGGAGAGCTCACCAGTTTTGTCTGCTCTTCCCTGCACCTTCTCTCCTCCAGGTAGATTTGCTCTGTAACCTCTGGGAGCTGATGTGAGTGACCTTTGTGGGAAAATTGCACTGGTTGTCCAGTAAAAAACAGCTTTACCAGCAGCATTAATTGCTGCTGGAGCTGAGACTCTCCACAGAAACCAAGCATTGATGTGATGTGAAGCTCTGGTTTCCTGTCAGCCCCTATAGGAATCTATAAAAGAGCAGAAGCAGAGGGGATGCTGGCACAACATCCATTCTGCATGTTTGAGGCTGCCACTGCTGGACATTTTAATGCCAGTGTAGATGAGGGCTGTGGTCCATTGAAATGTAAATTACAAGGGTTTCACAAGAAGTGTTTATGTGCTGTGCCAGCAGTAGGCTGAAGGGTGAAGGCTTAAACCTGACTAATGTATTTTCTTTTAATCAGTGACCAGCAAAAGACAATGGATGTTTACAGGTCCTGTGAAATACATTAGCTTGGGCTGGGTTCATTATTGCAGCTCTGAGCAGTGTAAGGGAATCACAGGCATCAGAAATTTTCTCCTGTAGAATTGAGGGAGGTGGGATAGGCTGGTGAAGGGAAGGTGCATCTCTTTGCTTCCTTATAGCTATGTGGTTTTTGGATTCTGTCACCAAATTTTTTCTTTGAAAACGGTGGTCCCAGCTTCCTGTAGCTGCCAAAATAGTTACAGTTTTCAGACCCTGGTCTTGGTGGAAGTCAGGCAAAGCCTGGAGCTTTGCTGAGCCCGTTGGAGATGGAAGTCTGAAAATAAAGGGAAACCAAATCACCAAGGTGGTCTACTCTTTGTGGTAGTTTAAACCATCCTCGTCCAGCCTGCTGAAGGTTATTGTCTTAATGAAAGGTTATTATCTTCTATATGGAATATGTTATCTTACCTGTCATTCCTGCTTCGTATGCCCAGTGAGCCCCCATACCCCTGATAATTTTTGCTTTGGTGTTCCTGTATGCGTCTTTCCAGCCAAGAAGCAATAAGCCCATATTTGAAAGCTAAGGTTGTCCTTTTGACCTTCCCACTGTCTTCTCTCTGTGTTTTGGATTTCCACATTTCCTATGAGAACAAACTTCCAAATCAGATGGAGGTGGAACTTCTTTGCTCTTACTTTTCCTCCTAAAAAGAGCGTTTGGGTGCTTTTGACACCCTGAGCCTGAACTGAGGTGGGTGAGGGCCATCCTGCGAGTGTAAGTCAGTGTTTATCTCCACAGGATATGCTCAGGGCTCTGTTCTCAGGTCTAAAGGGTAGGTAAAAGGCAACTAGTTTTAAAAGTCCTGTAGAAGAATGTAAATATATTTTCTGGTTTGACCCATCAGGTCCTTGAGCAGCTTGCGATGTTTTCAAAAGGCAAATGTCCAATTTCCTTCACTGTCCCGAGAGCAAAATCCTATCCACTGGGGTGGGTGGGAGGTCTTCTTTGGTCTTTAGGAGAGAAGGGCATCAATTTGCAACTGTCCTCCTAGAGACAGTCTGAGTACTTCTTTGGATTTTCCCCCTTGACAAGGTTTTCTGGCCTGTTGGAAAAAGTTTTCTTCTCACTCTGCCTCTGACAGCTCTAAGGGCACAGGCAAGGACGCTGTCAGCAGGGAAGCCAACTTTATTGGCTTCCTATCCTGTGGTTCGGTTCCTTTCTGCCCTTTTTTGAAACAATTCTTTGGTTTTGAAAGCAAATGGTGTCTATAACATAGTGAATTGGACACTAAATTTCTATTAATTCATAAAAACTAAAATAGAATCCATTAGGAGTAGTTTGGTATTGGTGTGAAAGGAGATGTAAATTATCTGCTATCATGCTTGAAATGCAAAAGCTAATCATGTTTGGCACCAGGCCAGCTACCATTAAAGTAATTATTTTTAATCATCAGCTATTGGTGACATGAATACTCATATTTGTTGATTTACTGTGGAAAGCACTTTACACTGTAAATAAAAAGCTGAGAAAATATACATTTTGTTTCAATGATAATAATAATTATTTCGATAAAAAGACATTTGCTTTTATGAAGCCAAAGGAGTCGGTTTCTGTCCCCACGTCAGTCGATATAATCAGCCTGATCTAATGCCTGTCATATTAAATGGGAAGTCCACAAACTGCAGGAGGGGTTTGGATCCTATTCCTGTGTGAACACTACATTTTTTATCCTTTAAAATTGCCAATAATTATTAGTAACCAGAACCATTGCTGTTGAACATCTTTTCTGTTTAAGCTGACATAAATTTGAGCAAGGGTGTCCTATGTGCCCCCTATATTTGATGATAAACCCCATTAAATATTGTAAATGGTCTACATGAACCAGGTTAAAATTCCTAATTTTACCTTGTTTTCATTAATTCTTCAATGAAGCTGAGAGTCATAATTTCATATACAAGTAGGGAACATATAAGCGTCTTGCTTATTTGGGACCACTGGAAATCACCTGTCTTCTGGAGGAATAAAATTGCATATGCTGGCATTGCATGACAAAATATTGCTATAAAATTTAGAAGTATGAAATAAGAGGACCTGCAAAACATTCAGGAACAACCTGAGGATATGACTAAGAGTTTGTATTTACCCCAGTGGTCCATCTCCCCAGAATATGTATGTATGGTTTACAGAAAGTATTCCTTGATTTCACAGGCATAGAATCAATCTTATGGTACGAAATATACAGCATATAAGTAAAAAATACTTAACTAAGCAATTAGGGAGTTCAAATTCAGCATGTAGTGACTGGACAGGCAGTGAATATATGAAAGCAGTTCAGGGAGGGGAAGGGGTTATTAGCAGGTAACGCAAAAGCAGCACAAAATAGTAAGTGCAGGGCTGTTTGTGATTTTAAGCAGAGTGGCTGGTTCCTGGCTGTTAATTACAGTAGAATAAAAAGCTTATTACAGGGCGTGAGAGGGCGTGGGACTAGCGTGTGCTCGGAGTCTCAGAGGCAACTCCACCACATGCATCTTGACAGAATATTTTGTACAAGCCCAATTATAAAAAACCCAGTAACGCAGGCAAGTGAAAAAAGGAAAGCAAACAAAAGCTCATCTCTGGATTCTCTCCTTAGGTAAGCAGATCCAACCAAACACAGGCTGTTTCCAAAGCCTTGGCAGTGCTGCCATGCTGGCTGAGCTGGCCACATGCTGGGTGGCTTGGAGGACCCGTGGGAGTGTTGGCTCCCATTTCCTTGGCACCAGCAACTCCACATCTCAGCAGCGTGGGTATTAATTTCATCAGACTTCCAGCAGCTTCCTTTTCCTCCACTTTTTGACCACTTTACATCTCGTGTTGCTGGGTGTAACACGGCTTGGCAGAAGTTCCCCCTATTGCTATGGAAGAGGTTGTGCTCCACTGCAGTTCTGTGTCCTTCTGTCCCCACATGAGTTCCATTCCCAAAATCTGGACCTGCTTTGGGCCTCTCCTTTCTGAGGAGCATGGTGTGTGTGACCAGCCCCTGTAGGGTGATGTCTGTTCTATCAGGAGTGAGGACGCTCTGTCAGCCTGCTCTGGTGGGACATGTGAAGCTCATGAACAGTGACCAAGGCCCAGGAACATATTCGGAGCACACGTGTGCATGGAAGGCTGTCCACACAAACTTTGTTTTTAACAAGGCCCACAAGTTAGCCTAACCCCTTGAATTTGGGTCTTTATAGTGTAAAAATAGGGTACAAGTGCTTAAAAAAAAAAAAAGGCATCACTTGGCTCATGGTCTTCCTTGCAGAAACATGCTCTGTGAGCGTTTTAGGATGTTTCTTTAAAGAATAAAGCCCCAACCAACCAAAAAAAGATAAACACATTGTGGGAGGAAGCTTAAGAATGCCTAGCAAGTGGTTTAAAATAACTTAGGTCAAAAGTAGAGATCAAAAATTAAAATATTGGTTTAGTTGGTTGTAAAAATAAAGCTCAGTTGGATTTTTCTGAAGGCCTAAATATAAATAGATTATTGGGGCAGTACTAAATCCAAATGCTTCCTCTTTTTGTGTATTTAAATTGTTTTTTCCTTGATAAAGCCATGAAAGTTGAAGATATATTCTTTTCTGAAAATCATCTAGTCTTATGTGAAATAATAATTTAGGTAAATACATACTTTACTAGCAATTCTTTGGGGGTGTTTCTGAGACAAATAGTTCTTTAAAGACAGTGCTTTATCTTGCAGACAGTTCCAATATCAGCTTAATTGACTTCTCATCAGAATTATAAGGGAGAAAAAAGAAGTTCTGGAAAATTTTTGTGAAACTCTTAGGGGAAAAAAACTTTCTTTGAGTTTTTAAATCTTTGGCTTCATTCAGAAATGCATTGTCCATCATTTTCAAATTTTTCCACCAGATGGGAAAAAAAGGGACTTGGAAATGTTCCTTTTATAAAATTACAATGCATATTAGTAACTCATTTTTGGAGATTTGTTTTTACATTTCATATAATAATATAATTGTATATACTCATTGTATATAATTTTATATAATCTATATAATTTTATATAATTATTTTGTATAATAATACAGCATTATAAAATATTGAGGAAGAATTTGCTTTCAAAAAGGAAAATTCCAAATCTTTCACTTTGAAACACTGTGCTCTTCTGAATTGTTCACCATACTGTATTGTTTTTATATCTACAGGAACACTTCAGCAAGTAGTGTGTGAAATTTTTCAAGATTTGTTTGACTATCAGATTATCCTCTCGAAGTTTTCTAGGCACTCTTCCACTTACTTTGTGGCCCTTTGTTAAGTTTTCTGCACTCAGTTTTGCTTCCACAGCATTTTTCTCATCCGTTTTCTCTCTGACATTGCAGCAAATAAAGCATTCTCATCCATGTCCTGCTCTCACATTTTATTCAGATTGTTGGACAAGGTACCATTTAATTTGTTTTATGAAATTTGCGCTTGTCCTTCCGGCGGCCATTTATATCATTTTTATGTTTTTTATCAGAAAGGAGTCGGTCCGCCCTCCGCCTGGCTGCGCGGAGCCGCTCCCGGCTCTGCGCTGGATGCGCTGGATGCGCTGGATGGGCTGGATGGGCTGGATGCGCGGGATGCGCGGGATACTCTGGATGCGCGGGATGCGCGGGATGCGCTGGATGAGCGGGATGCGCGGGATGCGCTCCCTCCTTCCCTCAGCGGGAGCCGGGGCGGGCAGGAGCGGCGGTGCGGGTTACCTCTGCGTTAGCTAGATGGTGCTAAAGAATTTGAGCTTGTCATCGCTGAGGAGACCATTCGGAGCCCAGCCCTCCGTGCGCTTCCCGGGCTCGCCGTGAGAAGAGGCGCTTTTGCTTTGTCCCAAGCGCGGTATCAGCTGCGCTGGTGCTTGCAGGGAGCCCGAGCCCGTGAGAGCCCTGCTCTGGAGCACCTCGCGAGTTAGGCCTCTCGGCTTTGGTGACTGCAGCGCGCTGTGGATCAGCCCCAGCAGCCTTACACATCCCGACATAACAGAGGTTTTGCCCGCAGAGGAATCCTCCCTCCCTCCCCCGTGCCTGTTTCCATACTCCGGAGCAGAATGGGCTCACAGCAACAGGCGAGGGCTCTGTGATTCGCTCTTGCTGTGCCTGCCATGAGAGAGGAAAGGTTTCCTCTGCCTTGCAGAGCTTAACCCTGCAGCAGTTGGGAAATTTTTAGAAGTGAATAATTTAGAAAACAAACAAAACCCAACACCACCCCTCCAACTTGCAGTAAGTGCTCTTGGAGCCCAGGTTTCCTTGCTGTTTGAGGGCTGCTGTTTTGGATTAACAGAGCCCTGGCTCTGATAAATACTAACAAAGTGTAACGAATGATCAAAGCTGTATTTACAACCCAATGAGCTTGAAATGATTGATCTGGATGACATAATAATGATAACCAGTGAGATGAGGCATGCAGGACTCTACCCCTCCAGGTACTGGGAGGAAAGAGCAGGTATTAAAAATGACTCCATTTCTTAGGTCATCAGGTTGTTCCCATTCTGATATAAGTGGAAGACAAATGCAAACCCCTTGCTTTGCCCCAGAAGAGCCCTGCAGCTGCTTTGGGCTGTTCATATTCTTTTGATAGTAATTAATTGTTTTGTAGAGATTACAAAGTTGGACTGGTTGTGGAGTAACTAAGACTGAGTCGTTTAGGATCATTCTCTGTGCTGCTGGGGATCTAAGCCTCTTGCCTGTGGTTCAAAGTGTGGTGTAATCTCAAATGTTGTTCTTTGCAAGGCTACAGTCACAGATGTGAAAGGATGTGAATGTGTCTACAGCATGGAATTTGCCATCTGGATGTTTCCTGTTATCCCCCAGAAGACTGGCTAGAGAATTAATGACAAGACAACGTAGACAAACCATAACTGCAGCTATGCTTTAGATCTTGCCTGCTTCTGGTCCCATGACCTCTCCAACAGGCTCCTTATAGCCTTCCAGAAACAAGCTTCCAAGAGACTTCCTTTTCTCCTACAAAACAGAAGGCCTTAGACCTGGCAGATGAGAAAGAATTGAGCCTTACTTGGCGTGTTAATTTTTGTCTTTTTTTTTTTCTTCCTTTCAGTCTTTGATGGGAAAGATTGTCTGGATATGTGGAATGTTCACGTTCCTCAGCATTCCTTAAAGACAACCCAGCCTTCTATAAAATCAGCATAACCTTCTGTTTATTTCTAGCAGGTTGCTTTTTCCAGGTAGGAACAAAAGATTTTGTACCCCCAAAGTCACCAGTTCAGGGTTATAGAAGACAGTCTGTTTGTGCACGTAGAAGATGATCTCACAATGTTATGATCATCTTTGCTCTACAGGTCTGATCCTGATGTGTGTCCCTTGCTCTGGATTTACAGCAGGCAGGGATCCCTTTAGGGACAAGTCCTCTGTTGCTGCTGTACCATGAGCAGCCACCAGTTACTTCTTCCTTTCCTTTTATCTCACACACAGAAAAAATATGGCAGTCAGAATAAAATTGTTCACACAGGGGCCAAGGAGCATTAGCATTTTAAAAATATGGGTCTGAATCCTCAGCAGCATGAAAGTAAACATTAACATCACCTTTGAAGTCAAAAGAATTTTTCTCATTTACCATCTGAGACTCTTTTTCAGTATGATACTAAGAGCATATTCACAATATCTACATATACAGGAGGATTTCTCCAGGTTTCCAATGAAGTTGACAAGGAGACAATCAGTTGCTCTGGAAGGCAATTAGAGTATTTAAACATGACTCTGAATTGCTCTGTGGAAGAGACTATCTATCTTTTATTCTCCCCTTCCACTGCCATCCCTCTGCCCCTCACTGGACCATTAAGGCTCTGCCACGTTAAGCACCTGAAGCAAGGTGCTTAAAATTTGGCCAGCTGAGTATCATCTCCTGTCATCACTTTCAGCACTAACTACGGCAGTTCCTGGAGGAGTTCCCCAAAGCAGCTCCATCTGTTTCCCTACCCTAAAACAGCCCCTAACATTAGCAGTGACAGGTAGGACTGACAAGTATGTGGACAGGCATGAATGCTTTTCTAAAGATTTCTAAACTACCCCGAAGTTCTTTTACCACAATAGTGTTGCCGTCTATGACAGCTGACCTCAGACTTGGTTCTCTGAGCAGTGAGTTCAATTAGCTTTAATACTTTCAACATTTAAATAGTTAACAGTAAGCAAAGTTCTTTAGAAGCGTAGGGGGATGGCTGCATGTGTGTCTGCTGAAGTTGTCAGGCAACGATGGAAAAAAAAAGAAAAAAAATTTAAAATCTCTAATTGCTTCCAGACAATGCCTTTTGGGTAGGGCTGCGAGAGAGCAAGGGGAGAGCTCGTGCTCTGACAGAGGGGCTGCTGAGCCAGAGGAGAGCCGGCTGCAGCCCTGACATCTCTCCAGTCCTGCCTGGTGACCCTCTCAATGCCAGTGGAAAAACTGCCCAACACAGTCAAGCTCTCCAGCTCTCTGCAATACCCCTGGATAACAGGAAGCTTGTGGAAAGTCAAATGTCCCGGGAAGTGAGCCAGCAGATCTGGGTCTACTGCTTCTACTGAGTCTTTCTTCACAATCATGGCCTGGTCCTGTCACTGACTCATTCTCACTGCCTGTAAAATCTGAGATAAATCTGAGCTGTTGAGGGCTGGACTTTGGTAGCTAATTTGTTCAGGTCCTACAGTAGGAAGTGGCATTGTGTCATTGATATACAGATAAATTCCTGCAATTTTCAATGTATTCTTAGCTAGTAGTATAACTCTAATGCAAATCTTCCTGCTTTGCTATCTTCCATGTTATTTTCTGGAGTTGGTTCATCTAGGTGTTGGCAGAAAATTGGATTCACATATTTTTTGCTGTAATTGGAAAACAGAAGCAGAAGGGCCTGGGAGAGATGGCAGCAGAGAGCACTGAGGAAACTTCACTGGCTGCAAACAGCATCAACAATCAGTGCCAGAACTGAGGGAGGAGTAATAAGGTCATATATTCTGTGATGACAAGTGGGAGAGCTTCTACTTGAACTACCAGGACTCAGCTCAAGCAACTCCTGCCACTAGTCCAGCCCTGGCTATGATAAACCATCTTGAAAGGTGATTTTTCAGGAGAGCCTAATTTCTGAAGAAGCACAGAAAAAAAATTAGGTGTCACAAAATTTAGCTTTTACTAAATTCCAGAGAAATGATAAACTGCTCTCCCAAACCTCCACAAGTTTCTGTGTTACTATAGTCCTGCCATTTATTCTGCTTTGGCTCAGCTTCAGACAATTCTTTATCAGACTTTTCTGATATTTAAATGCTAGGCATTAGAAATTCATCTTAACATGAAGATTTGAGCTTGGTTTGTGGTGGCAGGAAGTGCTAGTATTTAGGTTATTTCTCTCTGGGAAAATCTGTATTGGTGCTTGTCAGCCCATAATGAAGATACTCATTTTATTACTTATTCGGGTCTGATTGTGTCCAGTGGATGCTGTCCTGCACTGATGTCTTTTGCTATTTCAGAGTTATAAAAATCCAACTGTGGAGTTGAAACCACTTAAATATTTTATTACAGAAAATGTAAGCTCACCATGTAAGTTTAGCAGTCAAACTATATTTATATCTGTGCAAACATACATGCTTTTACAGACCCCAGGTTTTATCTTACCCTAACTAATATAGGAAGTAAATGGTTGGATTGAAGTGGGATTGTTAAGGGTATATATGAGCATGATTTTATATCAGGAGTTGAACAAGTCTCCAGTAAAGCAGTATTGTGGTTTCTTGCACTTGGAAAGATCAGAGAGTGTAGTAAAAGGAGTCTGTGGAAATGGATGACCCTACCGGCAAAGAAATCCACAGGAACATCTTGTGTGAATTCATTGTTACACGTTGACATCCAGTGGAGAAATGGTCTCAGAAACCTCCTTTCATTATCTATACAGCAACCTGAGGCAGAGGCCCCTGAAAGTGATGTTGCTTAACCTGAAGTTTTGTCTTTCAGATGGATTTAAAGAATTTAAGGCACTGTCAACAGTTACTGCAGGGAAGGCAGTGGAGATTCAAGATATTGGAAAAGCACCACATTTCATCTGGAGCCTTCTCCACTCATGGCTGAGCTGGTGTAATTGAGTTTATGAGGAACCATCATCTGTTTCAGTCTAAAGTCAGCTGGGTTAATTTAAGGCAGGGCTGACTAGCTGGCAGGGGAGAGCACTTTAAACCTACCCCAGCCATTACTGCTGCAGCCTGGCCCACTGCCAGCACCGAGTCTACAAGGACTTGGAGTATATTTAGCTCCAGCTTATTCTCTGCCCCCTCAACTTACATGCTGACCATGCCAGCTGTGACTCGAGCCTCTTTGGCCCCTCTTGCTGACATCCTCCAACCTGGCTGCTTGTTTGGAGTCACGCTGTTTGCTGGCGTGGTGCTTATCTTCCGCCATGAAAATGCGACTGGGCAGCTGCCCTGCTTGGAGACTTTGGGCAAGCCTTTTAATCCCTCGTACTTAGTCTGCAGATCTGCAAAATAAAGGATTACTCCATGAGTCCTGACAGGACGCTGTAAGATGTGATGCAGGATATTTGTGCACCACTCTGCTTTCTCTGTAGAAAAACGGAATGTGTTTAATATATAATATATCATCTATTTCCAACATTGGCAGAGCAAGTCAGTCAAGGACCTTGTGTTTATTACTCCAAGAAGGGATACAGCCCTGCTGTCATTACAAAAATTTTAGTTCTTACTGTATTCCTGGAAAAGTGCACCAGATTATAGTTTTCTCTACCAAACAAGCACTTTTTTTAATATTGGAAGCTACTTTTTCATCCATTCCAACTTTGACTTCAATTTTTCGTGGACAAAAAATGTCAGGCAGCTTTATAGGATTTCCAGTTACAAATGATACAAGCCTTAGCACATCTCATAGGCAAGGGAATATGATGTACTTTATGATCTGATAAAAGTAAACCTGAGGAAGCTATTCCTAAAACTGCCACTCGGGGTCAAGGATGAGATCACATCTGAGAAGGCAGCAGTGGTATCAAACACCTTTTGTAAAACAATGACATAAAGGGTTTTAGAAAGCTGGTCTGAACTCAGGGATCTGGATTGGCTCATAGTGATGTCAACCGTGTGCCTGTAATGCCCAGAAAATGTTTCATTCTTCTTATTTTCTAGGAATAATTACCCCTAATGACAGCAACAAGCTAAATTAAGTCCCTTGGTGTCCTCTGTGAGCTGATTATTATGTGCTCCCAATATTGCTCCCACAACCATTGGAATTGAGGACCAAGAGTTTTTGTCAGGCAGACTTTGCACCTTGGACATCTTTTTCACCCCATCATAGCAGCATCAACACCTTTTGGGCTGAGGTTCTTTACCTGCCATTCTTGGGACTGCCAGAAAGTTCATTTTCAGTGTGGTCTCATAGATTGACCCCTTTCTCTAGAGCAGGTTGCTCAGAGCTCCAAACAAGCTCTGGCCTTGAACAGTTCCAGAGATGGGGCATCCACAACTTCTCTGGGCAGCTTTCTTAGAAGCCCACTAAAGGTTGCAGGGAATTGTGCTCATGGAGGTGGGAAACGTTTCATTCCTGGGTGTGTGATGTAATTAAGTATTACCATGGTGCTGAAAACCAAATGTGCCTTATTTGAGGGACACCACCAAGGCTCTTCCTAGACAAGTGTAACTTCAGTTGTGCCTTACTCCTGCATTATCAGGAATAGCAAGGTCTGAGGTTTCCATTGCTGCGTCCCGAACTTTCATAAATAGAATGTGTAAATTCCCTGTTCCTTGTGTAGTGAGGTATCACGCTTGTGTCTTTAGTAAAAGTCCATCCCTTTACTAAAAGTCTTTGTGAAATAGAAGGTTACAACTACTAGGGATTTGGTTCACT